>NC_142867.1:68570000-68870000 GCF_051225735.1 Oryctolagus cuniculus
ACAGATACATCTTCCATCTGCTGGTACACTCGCCAAATGGCCACAATGACCAGGCTTATTAAGCCAGTAACTTTCTCTGGGGTCTCCCACATAAATAACAGGGACTCAAGTACTTAAGCCATCATCCACTGCTTTCCAAGTGCAATAGCAGGAGCTGGATTAGAAGTGGAGCAGCCAGGACTCAAACTGGCACTCCAAAAATAAAATGTGAGTGTCCCAAGCTGCAGCTTACCCTACTGATCCACATATGCCAACCCTGGGAGTTTATCTTTTGCAGGATAAGAATACATATTGCTATTACATAATTTATATATATAGTTACTTTTAAGCTTTATAATGATCCTGCAACATAACTATAAATACCTTCCATTTTATATATGAAGCTTAGAGAGATTAACACTAAAGTAACCAATAACCAGTAGAACCAAGATTTGAACTGAAGTCAATCTATTTGTAAATGCTACCCTCAACATCCTTTTTGCTTTTTTTTTAGGATCAATAAAAATAATATCTTTTATACTTACCACCTACTATTTGATCTTGAACAAAACACTCTTGTATACCTCTTGGGTCTTCAATTTGAGCATGATGTTCAGCTACCAATCCCAAAGCCTTCTCCATCCAGTTCCCTCCTTTTGCTTTATCCATTGAGAAATGTTAGGCTTTCAGTCTACTGCATCCAGTATCTGAACATTTTTTCTAAGATTTATTTATTTATTTGCAAGGCAGAGTTACAGAAAAAGAAGGGGAGAGACAGAGAGAGAGCGAGATCTTCCATCCACTGGTTCACTCCCTAAATGGCTACAATGACCAGGGCTGGACCAGGCTAAAGCCAGGAGCCAGGAGCTTCTTCCTGGTCTGCCACATGAGTGGCAGGGGCCCAAGCACTTGGGCCAGTTTCCACTGCCTTCCCAGGCACATTAGCAGGGAGTTGGATCAGAACTGAAGCAGAGGTCAGCACTGTGGTGTAGTAGCTAAAGCTCCCATATGGGCACCAGTTCAAATCTTGGCTGCTCTACTTCTGATCTATCTCTCTATTACGGCCTAGGAAAGCAGCAGAAGATTGCCCAGGCCCTTGGGCCCCTGCACCTGCATGGGAGACCCGGAAGAAGCTTCTGGCTCCTGGCTTCAGATCAGCACAGTTCCAACTATTGCGGCCATCTGGGGAGTGAACCAGCTGATGGAAGACCTCTCTCTCTCTCTGCCTCTGCCTCTCTGTAACTCTGCCTTTCAAATAAATACATAAATCTTCAAAAAAAAAAAAAAAGAATTGAAGCAGTTAGGATTCGAACCAGTGCACATATGGGATGCCAGCACTGCATGCAGCAGCTTAACCTGCTGCACCACAGTGCCAGTCCCTGAGCATTTTTTCACATGCTTGAGAATACATTCAGGAACAGCCACAATAACATACGTACAGCACTTTACAAAGCATTTTCACAAATTTCATTTGATACTCACATGCCTATGAAGTATTAAATCCCTATTTTAGAAAGGCAATGAAAGTAAAATATATAGCCTATTCATGTCTGGGGTCTCTGGATTCTCTGGCCCACCAGAAACTGAATTTAAGAAAACAGAAGGAATAGGAAGGAGATCACAGAAGGAGCTCAGCACTGAGTCACCCAAGTCACCTGGAGCCAGAAGTTAACAGGACAAAGTCTGTATCCCTTCCAAGGAAATGAGTGTTTGGCCAAGGCCCAGTAACCTGTCACATGGAACTGTTCTTATTTTCAACTCAGCAGTAACTAGACTAGCCCCAAAGATAGAGAGAAAAGAGAATATATGAAAACTCCTGTATGCCCACACATGGTATAAGAGAATAAATATCACTTTTAGAGAAGAGTTTAGGTCCCAGCTCTGCCACTACCTGCTGCTGAATTAAAAGTATCCTCTTCCACACTATCATAGCTCTTTGCTCTTCCCTGTACAATACTTACTACATGAGGTTCACCACCCCTTGACTTGCATGTCAATGCAGCAACTGAGTCCAATTTCTACTCGTCTATCTCCAGCACCAAAACCACCCTCTCTGTAGTAGATGATGCAGAGAATGCTGCCTAATGGATGAATGCTGTACTGAAAGTGATTTGTATATATTCACATCCCACATTCTAGTCTAGACAGAGAGTGCGCAAAGCAGTAGTTTTGTCGTTCTCATCTCTGCCTCCCCTCATTTCCCCCCACTTTGAGGACACTATTCAAGAAAAATGTGCTGAGTAGAAATAAACCAGTCAAAATATCCAGTCTTCAGAGGGGGAGAGAATTAACTTACACTTGTATGGTCGCCTTTCCCAATCTGTAATTTTTCCCTCTACATGTATCCCTAGACCCAAACAATACCTATACTGCCCAAGCCACCCTATTCTTCAAAAGCCCACTGTCTTCTCCCCCAGGACTCCTCCCTCTCCTCTCCCTGGACTCACAAGTCAACCTCCTTTCCTCCAGGTCAGCAGTGCCTTACAGCTGCCAAACGTCATTGGTCATCTCCCCAGTCACTCATCTCACTACAGGGAACGTGAGCCTCTGCCCAGCCCTGCCTGACACTCTTACTCCCTTCCCACACTAGCCTTCAAGTCCCCTACTTTCTATCTTACTCAGTACTGCCTACCTCCTGCCCTCCACAGCAGAGAGGTGAGGGGAACAAATCCAGGAAGAGGGACTGCCTCATTTCCAGGACCAACCCAAAGTGTGGAGGCATGAAGGAGAGAGATTGACACTTGGAAAAAATAGACTACAGTGTGAAACCCAGAAGTCAGAGGATTAGGTAAGACACAGAGAATGTCTGACCTGACAAACACTATAGCAAAGGGCCCTAAAAAACAGTAACCTACTGGTAATGAGAAAGTGTAACCAGAAATGCTAAGAGAAAGCAGAAAGCCTAACCAAGAGAAACACCCAAGAGAGGGGAGGAAAAACTGGATATAACAGGAGAAAGGTAAGAAAGGAGAAGACGAGGGGAACACGAGAAAGAAATAACACATGGGGTGCAAGAATAGGTGTGGAAAGGGCAGAACCAGAGAAATTATCAGAATAGAAAGTACGAAGAATAAAGAAAGCAAAGAGCTGTGGAAAAGGGGTGGGGGGAGAAGGAGGTCCAAAACAACGAAGTTACATTAGTATCAGGCCTGATACGAGTTTCTTGGTGCCAGATAATAAAGATAGAAGGAATTATGGTGATTAAGACACCACACAGTTGCGTGGTCTGTCATTTACTTAGCAGAGTAGAGAGAGTGCTCCAGAGAAGACAGCCCAGCTTGAAGCAGGTTTACATCTAAGAGTAGAACTGGCCAGTCAGAGAAAAACGTTCACATACTTTGACCTGCTGCTTCACAATCCCACCTCCCTACGCCCAGCAGACCTATATTCGAACACCAAAATATACATCAGCATTCTCAGTCTCTGCCTTGCCCCTCAAGTCACACATTTTAAACAGACCAGCAAGATGCCAAACAAAAGGTGAGCTGGAAGACAGGATATCAAGGTCTGCTTTCCATGCTCACCTGTCTCCTGCAGTATTAGGAGGAACATCTCTGCAGTCCATTCTAGGACTTTAACCAACTCACCTTTCCAAAGGGTAGTTTGACAGACTGAGAAAGCCAAAATTACAAACAGAATGTCATGCCCTTCGTTGCAGATAAGAAAACTAAGGGTCAGAGGGACTGTCTTACTGGGACCAGCCTCCCAGGTCTCCAATCTCTCAGTTCACCTCACCTCTTAACAGAGAAAAGCCCCCACAGTCCTAGCAGAGAAGCAGCGAAGCTGAAGCAGCAGAAAGCATTGCCCAGCCCACCAAGCAGAGGGTGCTTGCAAAAGAGTAGGGCCCCTGAGGCTGAGCGGCTCCCCGAATGCACAGCTTCCCCTTCACACCCTTCCCTAACCAGCACTCTGAATCCAGTGCAGGCCTCGCCCTGAGTGGGCTCATCTGAAGGTTCCACTCTCTGTTTGTTCTCTCATTTAGGGTCCTCAAGGCAAAGGCGATGTAATATGACCCCCAGAATCTACAAGAACCCCCCCACATCCCCACTCCCGGAAACCAATGGAAAGCCCCCAGAGCACCACAGCCGGGTGAGCCCCAGGCAGCACCAGCATTACCTGGTTTGGGGAGCCGGCCCCAGCATCTCTGACGATTGTTTCTGTTGCAGAGTCACACCTCGCCCTGCCTGGCAGGGTTCATACAAAGCCCTGGCTTCGCGGGCTCCAGCTCCCCTTGATTCAGCCAGGGCGGGCTCCGGTAGCTGAACCGACCAGCTCCCTGAGGTGCAGCAGGCTGTCGCTGGCGCCCTCGCTGGGCGGCAGTGAAGGCGGCGAGTCCGGGTTGGCGAAGCAGAAGGGGCGGAGGAAGAGGGAGGGAAGAAGGCGGGAGGAAGCCGAACGCTTCTCTTTTCTGCAAAGCGGCAGCTGAGGCGGGGAGATGGCTACCTTCCCACCTTCTTGGCGATCCTCCCCCACCCAGTCTTCAGCAGGAGGTAATTTCTCACTGGGGCCAAGCTTTCCTGGACGTCACAGACCTGAGCAAGCCCCAGAATCAAGGAAGAGAATCAGAGCTCCCCTGGACCTTAGTTTCTGTAGCTGGGTGTAGGAGTCTTTTCAAGAACTCCTCAACTTTGACCCAGGATTACCCAAAGTAGGCTTTAGGGAAAGAGCTGCAACTCTCCTACCCCCAACAAAGGTGCCACTACCCCAGGGAAAACACCAGGTGGCCCCTTTAGCTGCTTCTAAGCAAAGAAAGCTCAAGGCAGCCACCATTTCTTAAAAGCTACTGTGGATCAGGGGCTTTAAAGGTTATGTCTATCTCACAATAACCTTAGGTAGTAGGCAGTGTACCAATTCACATATGTCAGAACTGAGGTCCAGCGAGAATTGATCTCATACAGTAAGTATTTCTTAAAACACCTACTGTCTAGCATCTAACATCTAGGCATTGTGATGTAATGTAAACTGAACAGGTTACAAAACATTTACCAACCCTGGTCCAAACCCCATAAGTGGTGCCTCCTAATAACAGAAACAATAAACAACATGCTTCACACATTTCTAAATCTCCCTGGAGGTAGCATTACCTTGCCACTCACTCCTCCACCCCCACCCATGCCCTGCTCTTGAGAGACATGACAGGAGTCAGATTATGCAGATTATCCCTTCCAGGTCATGATTAGGAGTTTGAGTTTTGTTATAACTTTTAGCAATGTGGAGGCTTTGAAAGGTTTTAAAGCAGAATGACAAGATCTAATACATTTTTAAAAGACTGCTTGCTGCTCAATCAGAAAATTCAAAGGTGGAGAATGGAAACAAGACAACAAGCTAGTAGATGTTTTTAAAGCTCCAGGCAACAGAAGATGGTAATGATTTCGATTAATACATGGTAAGATAAGATGAAAAGAAACAGGCACATTCTAAAGACACAGCTTGGAAACAACAGCAGCAGAACATGCTGCAAGACAAAATGTGATGGATGACTGAGGGCAGTGACTTCCCCAGGACCACACATCTGGTAAAGGATGGAACTGTCTAGGCTCTGGTCTGACTCCTAAACCTATGCTTGTTTACTGCTTGTATTATTTCTCTCTGCCACGCTGTTTACTGGAGACCACTGTTAGTCACCACTGTATTAACAAAGAGCAGGTAACCAGAATTAAGCCTGATGAACGAATTTAAGAGAAACTTCAGAGTATTTATTGATCTTCCCTGAGAGATGTCTGCACTTCATCCAATGTGCCCAATTAGGAGAGGAAGAACTCCATGAGGAAAGAATCCCACTCTTTTGTTAAGTATTCTTCACCATTCCCAGGTCTTGGATACTGTTCCTTTTCAACTAACAGAGGGCTCAAATCTGGTGGAGGAGACGGGGAACTTCTTGAAGGCACCTACATTAAAGAAAGATTTGCCTTGCGGTGCCGGCACACTGGGTTCTAGTCCCGGTCAGGGCGCCGGATTCTGTCCCGGTTGCCCCTCTTCCAGGCCAGCTCTCTGCTGTGGCCAGGGAAGGCAGTGGAGGATGGCCCAGGTGCTTGGGCCCTTCACCCCATGGGAGACCAGGAGAAGCACCTGGCTCCTGCCATCGGATCATTGCGGTGCGCCGGCCGCAGTGCGCCGGCCGCGCCGACCACTGGAGGGTGAACCAACGGCAAAGGAAGACCTTTCGCTCTGTCTCTCTCTCTCTCTCTCACTGTCCACTTTGCCTGTCAAAAAATTAAAAAAAAAAAAAAAAAGAAAGAAAGAAAGAAAAAGAAAGATTTGGTCAGAAAGAGACTAGGAAACCTATACTCTGAAAACTCAGCTTCAAAGTAGTTTTAATATGTTCTGTTGCCCCACACCCTGTTCTTCATCCCAATTTGTACACAGTGGATAAGAGCCAGAAACAGTCCTCTGACTTGGACACAGGTTTTCAAACTAAATGATTAATAACCATAGTATGTGATCCTACCCAACTCCCCACCCCATGCAACATTCCATTAAAGATGATCTTCCTGGCTTTGCTGGAATATATGCAGGAACAGGGAGCTCACTTTCCACTAGCACCATCCCAAAAAACTAGATCTAAACACAGCCTTTACACTTCTCACAAAAAATTAACTCAAAATGGATCACAGACCTAAATGCTCTATCAAATTGCTGTAAAAGTTTCTAATATTCTCAATTTCTGTGCCTATCTGATTGCAAACTGGGAACAGTTCAGACTACCCTTTGAATTATCCTGGAACCACCCTAAACACAATTCTGTCTACAATGATCTTATTGCCTGGTACCCCAAGGGGAGCATAATACTCTAAGTCAGTCTGTTTCCTACAGAACACAGTGAGACTATTACTTCTTTTAGCTGTACTTAGTACTTCCAATAATTCAGACAGAAGCTGCATTAGAGTTTTAGCCATTGTAATGCCTTTGGCTGACACTGAGCTTAGACAGTCAAAACGATCACTTTAGTAAGAATAACATCCTGCTAAGTCTCCTCCAGTCTGCCCATATGTTGCCATTTCTTTGACACTTAAGATTCACAATTTCACTGTTATCCTCTTAAATTTCATCTTGTTAGCTTCAGCCCATCCATTAAAGCTCTCTCTGTGCCACCTAGCATATTAGCTTTCCATTCCAGTCTTTTGTCACCTGGCTATCTAGTTAAGTTCACTATCTCTTCAAACATTTATCAACCCCTATCACCTGCCTTTGCCTGTACTAGGTTTTAGTGATTAAATATTACCTAGAAATGGTATATGTCTCCAGCAAGTCAGTACTACCATGGGAGGCTGGTATATATAAAACAAAAAAATACTACACTAAAAAACAGGATGGGGTAGAATAGGCAAAATAAACAGGATGGGGTAGAAGAAACAGCAAAACATCTATCATACAGTATTAGGCAGGACCACTAATATCCTCAGCAAGAAAAATCAAATTCACCTTTTGGCTCTCAGAACAGCACCATGGCAACTGGCAAGAACAAGTGTTATATAAAAGGTAGCAAAATGGATGCCAGAAAGTGGTTAATCCATTTTATAAGAAAGACTGGTATGATATGAAATTAAAAAAATTGGAAAAATACTAAAAAAAGAAAAGAAAAGAAAAATATTAGTCACAGTCATAAGAACTCAATGAACTAAAACTACATCTGAAGGCCTCAAAGATCATTGTTTGAAGTAAGCCTGATTTGCAGAACAATAGAGTTGCATTTAAAAATTCAAGTTAAGGGCAAATATTCCCTGCATAGTCTCTAAAGGAGACTGTATGTACTGGCATAAAACAAACTAAAGAAAAATTTAGTACCTCCAGAAAATTCCTGAGAATCTTCACTATTCTAGGAATTATGTTCTGTCCTCCAAAAAAGCTCAAGATACTGGGTGCTTCTTTAAAGTTAATTAAGTTTATTAAAAAAAAAAAAAAAAAAAAAAAAACAAGAGGAAGAAGAAGTGAAAAGCCCTGTCTTTACTGTTGAGGAACAGTTCTTTTTTGTTTTTTGTTTTTTCTGTGCAAATTGTTGAACTCTTTACTTAGTATAGAGTTGGTCTTCTGTGTATAAAGTTAATCGAAAATGGATCTTAGTGGAGAATGGGATTGGGAATGGGAGCGGGGGGTGGGAGAGGGGTTGAGAGAGTGGGTGGGGGGATAGGTATGGTGGGAAGAATCATTATATTCCTAAATTTATACTTA
The DNA here is from genome assembly GCF_051225735.1 of Oryctolagus cuniculus. Classification (NCBI taxonomy): domain Eukaryota; kingdom Metazoa; phylum Chordata; class Mammalia; order Lagomorpha; family Leporidae; genus Oryctolagus; species Oryctolagus cuniculus. Next base: position 68,578,149 of record NC_142867.1, read on the forward strand.
TGAAATGCATGAAGTTTGTATTCCTTAATAAAAGGTTTCTTTAGGGGAAAAAATAAATAAATACATTTTTAAAAATAAATGAGAAAGCTTAAAAACACTCAAGATATGAAATCAAAGGATGAGGCTAGCTAATAATGTTAATCATAGTATGGAAAGTAAAATACTGATATTTATATTCTTTATATTTTTTGTATTTCACACAAGTATGTAAAAACATTCATTATGGGCCAGTGCCACTGCTCACTAGGCTAATCCTCCGCCTGCGGTGCCGGCACCCCAGGTTCTAGTCCCAGTTGGGGCGCCGGATTCTGTTCCGCTTGCTCCTCTTCTAGTCCAGCTCTCTGCTGTGGCCCGGGAAGGCAATGGAGGATGGCCCAAGTGCCTGGGCCCTGCACCCAGATGGGAGACCAGGAGGAAGCACCTGGCTCCTGGCTTGGGATCGGCGCAGTGCACCGGCTGTAGCAGCCATTTGAGGGGTGAACCAACGGAAGGAAGACCTTTCTCTCTGTCTCTCTCTCTTTCACTGTCTAACTCTGCCTGTCCAAAAAAAAAAAAAAATTCATTATGTAAGATGAGTTTTATGTGTTTATGTTGTGTGTGACAGGCAAACAAAGAAAAGGCTTTTTTGTAGGGATTTTAGGAAACAATTAGGGGCCAGCACAGTGGGTAAAGCCGCCACCTGCAGCACGGGCATCCCATACAGACACTGGTTCAAGTCCTGGCTGCTCCATTTCTGGTCCAGCTCCCTGCTGATGTGCCTGGGAAAGCAGCAGAGACTAGCCAAAGTGCTTGGGCCCTTGCACCCAAGTGGAAGACCTGAAAGAGGCTCCTGGTTCCTGACTTCAGATCAGCCCAGCTCCAGCTGATGTAGCCATTTGGGGAGTAAATCAGCAGATGGAAGATTTCTGTCTAACTCTTCTGTAACTTTGCCTTTCAAATAAATAAATACATCTTTTTAAAAAAAGGAAACAATTCTCTGTAAGTTGCTCATGTCTCTGTGTAGTATATGACTGTTCTTCATCTCACACTATCTTTTCAACACTGTATAATGAAAAGCCTTGGGTTTCCCCCTAGAAAGGTTTCCAAAGGATGGCCATGCTTATTGTTCATTATTTACAATTTGGGTTCCTTAAGTTCTGCGTTCCTCTCCTGAAATACTATACAGGTGTACACAGGTGTCAAGTGACCCTTTTCATTTTGCTCTGTGGGAACGGAGCTCAAGAAATCAGTGCAAGGGACTGACACTTTGGTGTAGTAGGTAAAGCCACTGCCTGCAGCACCAGCATCCCATACAGGCACAGGTTCGAGTCCCAGCTGCTCCACTTCTGATTCAACTCCCTGCTAACATGCCTGGGAAAGCAGCAGAAGATGGCTCAAGTGCTTGGGCCCCTGAACCCACATGGGAGATCCGGAAGAAGCTCCTGTCCTCGGCCTGACTCAGCCCTGACCTTTGCAGCCATTTGGGGAGTGAACCAGCAGATGGAAGATCTCTCTCTCTCTCTCTCTCTTTTTCTCTCTCTCTCATTGTTTCTATAACTCTGACTTCAAATAATTTTTTTAAAAAATCTTTAAAAAAATCAGTGCAAAAATGCTGATAATTAGATTTCTGTTATTGTTATAAGTAAAAATTGTTCTTTGCCTAAAAAATTTCAAGTTAATTACTGAGGATAGTCGTAGCAAAAACTGCCTAACTTCCACGGTGTGGCTCTAACTCACAATAAGATGTGTTCCATAGTGAAAATATGGCAGACCATGACTGAAGCTACATTAATGTCAAGACTACCAGTGGTTATGTTTTGTCCATTGTTGGTTTTACTTAAAAAATGCAACAATCAGGTATAAAAGAGCTCTTTCTTAGACTCAGCATCAACAGATATGCCAAATCCAGAAGAAAATGATGGAATTCATGACCCGAGAGGTGCAGACAAAAATGGTCAATAAATTGATTCCAGACAGACTGGAAAAGACACAGAAAAGACTTGCCAGTCTATTTTTCCTCTCTATGACTTCTTTGTTAGAAAGAAAAGCAAAAATGCTAAAAAGTCTCTGTTTGGACTAGGAAACCTCTTAGAGCTTCATGGTGAAGGTAGCAATTTTGAAAAGCTACTAGACATGAGACAGGCTTTATAAAGTCAAATGAGCTAATGGATATAAATCGGTCAAAGAATGTGTTTAAAATTCAGACTTTAAATAGTGACATATAAAAAGTCCCATTTGTGGGGGCAAGTGTTTGGCACAGCAGCTAAGATGCCACTTGGGACAGCAGCATCCCTTAGTGGAGTGCCAGGGTTTGAGTTCCCATCTTGGTTCTGATCTATCTTTCTGCTAATGAGTACTCTAAGATGCTCTTGATTTTGGTCAGGCCCAGCCCTGGCTGTTGCAGGCATTTGGGGAGTGAACAGCAGATAGAAGATATTCCTCTTTCTCTCTCTTTTTTTCAAAGAAATAAAAAATAAAACATTTCTTAAAACATGTATTTGTGAAAAAAGAAAGATTAAATCATACATCTTCTATTTTGGGTTTCAGTTCTGAAAAACTAAATGCTGGTTTCATTACAGAAGGCTAACTAGCTGGCTCACACACCATCTATCTTTCAATGGTAGATGCTGCTACAGGAAGCTGGACTAAATCTGGCTACTTTTGATGAAACACAAGATTAATGAAATTGAGGCATATTTCTAAGATGCTGACAGTTTTTTATATTAGAGAAAGCTAATAGCCTACAATCAAAAAACTATTGGCCAGCGCCGCGGCTCAATAGGCTAATCCTCCATCCAGCGGCGCCGGCACACCGGGTTCTAGTCCCAGTAGGGGCGCCGGATTCTGTCCCAGTTGCCCCTCTTCCAGGCCAGCTCTCTGCTGTGGCCAGGGAAGGCAGTGGAGGATGGCCCAAGTGCTTGGGCCCTGCACCCCATGGGAGACCAGGAGAAGCACATGGCTCCTGCCATTGGATCAGCGCGGTGCGCCGGCCGCAGCGCGCTGTCCGCGGCGGCCATTGGAGGGTGAACCAATGGCAAAGGAAGACCTTTCTCTCTGTCTCTTTCTCTCTCACTTTCCACTTTGCCTGTCAAAAAAAAAAAAAAAAAAAAAGAAAGGAAGAAACTATTAGCTAAAGAAGTGAAAAAGCAGAATCAAATGAGATTAGGAGGGACTTTACAGATGAAGTAGTACATTCAGAGCAAAAGTAAATGCTAGAGTTATCAAATGACTTCCCGAAGTTTATGTAACTTAGAAATTAACTTGTTCTAAGTGCAATAACTCCTTGCATTTATATAGTCCTTTAGTTTGCAGAGTAAATAATTCACAAATTATTCTTAGAAGCCATGAATCTTGGCCAGCAATGTTTTATCTGAGTACTCATTTGAGCCCTAACCAGGCCCTTTTAGGTCACTCATCTGTCCTTTGTAGGATTGCAACACTTGCTAACTCTACTATAAATGCTAATGATCAATAATAATGATTAGAAAATTTGGGGGTCGGTGTTGTAGCACAGCATGAGACAACCACAGCCTACATCACAGTTTCAGTTCAAGTCCCAACTCTTCTACTTCTGACCCAGCTTCCTGCTAATATGTATCTGGGAGACAGCAGATAATAGCCAAAGTACTTGGATTATTGCCACCCTGTGTGGGAAACCTGGATAGTTTCTGGATCCTGGCTCCCTCTCTCCCTCCTTCCCTCTTCCATCTTTCCTTGTCATTCTATCTTTCAAATAAGTAAATAAAAAGCTTTGAACAAAATTGTCTGTGTTTAGAAACTACAGCTTTCAACCTAGTGCCTTATGTATTTAACTGATGTCAAATTTAACTATGTTAAGTGAAATAAACCAGGCACGGAGAGACAAATACTGTATGATCTCAATTATACATGGAATCCTACAAAGTCAAACTCACAGCAGTAGCGAGTAGAATGGTGATTATCAGGGTTGGGTTGGGTGTGGGGAGTGGACAGGAAAAGGGGAGGTACTGGTCAACTGGTACAAAGTTTCAGTTAAATAGGAAGAATAAGTTCTACTGTTCCACTATACAGCATGATAACTACAGTTGATAATAATTCATATTACCTGTATATTTGAAAATTGCAAAGAGGATTTCAAATGTTCTCATCACAAAGGAATAATACATATTTGAGATGACAGATACACTGGTTCAATCATTCCACCATGGGCATATGCATTAAAATATCATACCATACCCCATAAATACACACAATTATTCATCAATTAAAAAAACTTTAAAACTACTGTAAGTAAAGAAACACACAACAGAGATGGAAATTATTTAAAAAGGTATAATCTATTTACGATAGTCAACTATAAAGCAATTAATTGTAAGTCAAAATATACTTCAAGTTCAAACAAGACAAAGAAGTGCAGAGAAGAGAAACATTAATTACATCTCCAGAATTAGGGAAAGTTTCTCAGAAGAGACAGTATTTGGGTTGGATAATGAAGAAAGAGTAGAATTTTTTTTTAATTTCCTATAAAGAAGCCATAAAAACAAAGGCTAAAAGGGACAAAAAAAGCATGAGCTCTGTTTAGAAAACAGTAAATCATCTGTCCACTGAAGGAAACAGTAAATACACTCATCATTCACTCATAATTTCTCAACACATTCCGGGTGCTAGCCACTATGACACAGTGCTAGTCACTATGGATGCAAAGACAACAAGACCTAGTTTTCACTCTCAAGAAGCAAATTCTTTTTAAGAACAACAGCAGAAAATGCTATGTCACTGAGTATCAGACTTAACAAGTCCAAAATCTATTCCTTCTTCAGTTGTCCCTCCTACTTCAATAAATGCTAATTTTACTCTTTGTTATTTTTTTAAAGATTTATTTATTTATTTGAAAGAGTTACACAGAGAGAGGAGAGGCAGAGAGAGAGAGAGTTCTTCCATCCAATGGTTCACTCCCCAATTGGCCACAACGGCCAGAGCTGCGCAGATCTGAAGCCCAGAGCCAGGAACTTCTTGCAGGTCTCCCACACAGGTGCAGGGGCCCAAGGACTTGGGCCATCTTCTACCACTTTCCCAGGCCATAGCAGAGAGCTGGATCAGAAGTGAGCAGTCAGGTCTCGAACCGGCACCCATATGGTATGCCAGCGCTTCAGGCCAGGGCATTAACCCACTGTGCCACTGAACCACAGCGCCAGCCCCTTACTCTTTGTTATTAAGCCAAAAATCTGATTCATCTCGGACTCCACTTTTTCTATTGGCCCCACAATGAATTTATCAGCAAATCTTATCAACTCTACCTTCAAAACATACCTCCATTCCAGATACTTTTTTTTTAACTTTTATTTAATGAATATAAATTTCCAAAGTACGGCTTATGGATTACAATGGCTTCCCCCCCATACTGTCCCTCCCACCCACAACCCTCCCCTTTCCCACTCCCTCTCCCCTTCCATTCACATCAAGATTCATTTTCGATTATCTTAATATACAGAAGATCAGCTTAGTATACATTAAGTAAGGATTTCAACAGTTTGCTCCCACACAGAAACATAAAGTGAAAAATAATAGATGATTTTTTTTAAATGATGATGAAATCAGATCAGACCTATTGTCATGTTTAATCCCAGTGAGAGTCAAGTTGGGAATTGATAATTTCTTTTTTTTTTTTTTACAGAAGATCAGTTTAGTATGCATTAAGTAAAGATTTCAACAGTTTGCACCCCCATAGAAACACAAAGTGAAATATATTGTTTGAGTACTCGTTATAGCATTAAATCTCAATGCACAGCACATTAAGGACAGAGATCCTACATGAGGAGTAAGTGCACAGTGACTCCTGTTGCTGACTTTACCAAATGACACTCCTGTCTATGGCATCAGTAATCTCCCTATGCTCCAGTGAGTTTCCAAGGCTATGGAAGCCCTCTGAGTTCTCCAATTCTTATCTTGTTTAGACAAGGTCATAGTCAAAGTGGAGGTTCTCTCCTCCCTTCAGAGAAAGGCACCTCCCTCTTTGATGACCTGTTCTTTCCACTGGGATCTCACTCACAGAGATCTTTTTGCCAGAGTGTCTTGGCTTTCCATGCCTGAAATACTCTCATGGGCTTTTCAGCCAGATCCGAATACCTTTAGGGCTGATTCTGAGGCCAGAGTGCTATCTAGGACATCTGCCATTCTATGAGTCTGCTGAGCATCTCACTTCCCATGTTGGATCACTCTCCCCTTTATTTATTCTATCGGTTAGTGTTAGCAGGTACTAGACTTCTTTATGTGCTCCCTTTGACTCCCAGTCCTTTCATTATGATCAATTGTGAACTGAAATTGATCACTTGGAATAGTGAGATGGCATTGGTACACGCCACCTTGATCATTCCAGATACTTTTCATCACCTTTACTGTTACCACCTTGAGCCAAACCATCAGCAACTTCTGTCTAGAACGCTGGTCCTCAAGAAGGCCAGGGGTAGAAGTGGAATAGATTTTTCTTCCCAGGGGACAACTGGCAATGTCAAAGAAATTTTGAGTTGAAGCAACTGGAGAGGTACTACCAGTATCTAGTGGATAGAAGCCAGGGATGTCCCAGAATGCACAGGACAGTCTTCTCACAACAAAGAATCAACTAGCCCAAAATGTTATTAGTGTCAACTGTTGAAAAAAAATTCTGTCAAGAATATTGCAATAGCCTTCTTAGCCAATCCATTCTTTCCCAGAGTAACCCTTTCAAAATGTCAATCTCAGATCACTTCACTCTCATCTCAATATCTTTCAGCAGCTTCCCAAATCACTCAACGTAAAAGCCAAAGTCCTTGCAAAGACCTACAAGACCTTTCATGACCTTCTCTCCCTCTACTTTCTTTCACCATCTCACCCTGCTACCTGCCTGATCTTGTCTCTTACCTCTCCCTCCTTCACTCACTCTGTTCCAGGCACGATGGCTTTCTCCAATAGGCTGCATACACTCTCACCTCCAGCCCTTTGTATTTAAGGTTGCTCTGTCTGAAAACACTCCCCACCACTGGCCCCAGATAGCCATAAGGTTTGTCTCCCCGCCCCCCTTTCAGGTCTCTGTTCAAATGTCACGTTATCAGAAAGGCCTTCTTTGAACATTTTTTATAAAATGACAATTATCTCTATCCATTCACCATCAACACTCTTTATCTCTCCCTGCCCTACTTTATTTGAATCCTAGAATATTATCCACTGACACACTCATTTGACTACTAGTTGATTCCTTCCAATGGAGTACACAATCCACAAGGGCAAAAACTTTTGTGGTTATCTCTAGACATTGGAACTATTCCCTACACACAGTAGGTAATCAGTAATTAATGGCTGAATGAAGAAATGGAACCGGAAAGGCCAATCAGGAAGAAACTACAGAAACCCTGAAGACCAGGAAAAGAAATTGGACGCAGTCATTCAGTCTCAAGAATGGCTCTCTTCTCATCGTGTCATAAAAATCACCTTGCAACCTCCCAACGATACAGGAAAAGATGGAAGGAGAGGAAGGGGAGAAGTCGGGGACAGGAAAGAAAGGGAAGGAGGATGAGAGAAAACTGCTCTAAGAGATTCAGTAATTAGAGGCATCCAATAATGAAATGAACAATCTTTGAGGTATTAACATCTCCAACCAGCCCTTCAGTAGAAAAGATGCAGCAATAAATTATTCCCCCATAAATTTCTCCTGTGATACACTGGACTCAGCTCAAATATCATCACCTCTCTGAAGTCTTCCTAGAACCCTCAAACACTTATTCTAATTTATTAAATATATTGGTTAATATTTCTTTTTACATCTGCACTAAAAAAAATTATATCTTCTTATGTATTACTATATCCCCAGCCAAAAATTAAGCATCTTCAATAAAACACAGGTACCTCTACACACTTTTACAGAATGATACAGAGTACAAATACATTAAAACCATACTGAAAAGTCATTAAAGGTGCCAGTGCCTTGGGGCAGTAGGCTAAGCCTCCAATTGCAGAGCTACCATCCCATATGGGCACTGGTTCGTGTCCCAGCTGCTCATCTCCCAATCCAGCTCTCTGCTATGGACTGGGAAAGCAGTTTGGGTCCCAGCACATGCATGGGAGACCCAGAGAAAGCTCCTGGCTCCTGGCTTTGGATCAGCTTAATTCCGGCTGTTGCAGCCATCTGGGAGTAAACCAGCAGATGGAAGACCTTTCTCTCTGTCCCTCCCTCTGTATGTAACTCTACCTCTCAACTAAATAAATAAAATCTTAAAAAAAAAAAAAGTCATTAAGTTCAAATAACTTTCTTTTTTAAATTTTTTTATTTTTTTGACAGGCAGAGTGGACAGTGAGAGAGAGAGAGAGAGAGAGAATGGTCTTCCTTTTGCCATTGGTTCACCCTCCAATGGCCGCCGCGGCCGGCGCGCTGCGGCCGGCACACTGCGCTGATCCAATGGCAGGAGCCATGTGCTTCTCCTGGTCTCCCATGGGGTGCAGGGCCCAAGCACTTGGGCCATCCTCCACTGCCTTCCCTGGCCACAGCAGAGAGCTGGCCTGGAAGAGGGGCAAGCAGGACAGAATCCGGCGCCCCGACCGGGACTAGAACCCGGTGTGCCAGCACCGCTAGATGGAGGATTAGCCTAGTGAGCCGCGGCGCTGGCTTCAAATAACTTTCAATTGCTCAACCAATACCCATCCCTTTCAACCCTGCCAAATAAATTCAGATTTTTGTCCAGGAAAGCAATGAGACAAATATTTACATTTTCTATAGGCCAAGACAAATTAAGAGTTGGCCGGCGCCACGGCTCAATAGGCTAATCCTCCGCCTGCGGCACCGGCACACCAGGTTCTAGTCCCAGTTGGGGCGCCAGATTCTGTCCCGGTCGCTCCTCTTCCAGTCCAGCTCTCTGGTGTGGCCCGGGAGGGCAGTGGAGGATGGCCCAAGTGCTTGGGCCCTGCACCTGCATGGGAGACCAGGAGAAGCACCTGGCTCCTGGCTTTGGATCAGCACAATGCGCAGGCCGCAGCGCGCCGGCCGCTGGGCCATTGGGGGGGTGAACCAACGGAAAAGGAAGACCTTTCTCTCTGTCTCTCTCACTGTCCACTCTGCCTGTCAAAAAATAAATAAATAAATAAGTACACCTTGATTCAACCCCTGGGTAGGTAAAAACTGAATATATACATTAGAAAGTGTTCTGATTTTAATTTTGAAATTATTTTAACTAGACTGAAAGTCTGACATGAAAAGCAAAAGTTAGCTATCTTTTTTTACATGTCAATGCTATGACTATGACACACCAGGGAGTCTAGGTTTTGAAATTTAGGACAAAAAAGAAAGCCTGGAGATGGGTATTTGGCCTAGCAATGAAGACACCTGTTAGAATTCCTATGTACCATTGTCAGAGTACCTGGGCTCAATCCTAGCTCCAGCTCCTGATTCCAGCTTCTTGCAGACCCTGGGAAGCAGCAATGACTGCTCCTGACACCCATGTGGGACCTGGGTTGAGTTTCAGTGTCTGGGCTTCAGCCCCCTATCAGGGCTATTGCAGGCATTTGGGGAGTGAACCAGTGGATGAAGGTGCTCTTATGCTTACTCTCATATGCCCTCTGTGTGTATATGTCTGTCATTCAAATAAATAAATAAAAATGAATTTAAAGAACAAAAGAAAGGCTGGACAAGGGCCTGTAGGAATGAATAGGCAAAAGGAAAGAGGTGCAAGCTGCTGCTGTGACTGGAACAAGTAAAGTTCATAGGAGATCTAAAAAGAGTGCTGTTTCTGGGTCGGGCATTTGGCACAACAGCTAAGGCACTGCTTGGGATGCCCACATCCCATATCAGTGTCTGAATTCAAGTCCCAGTTCTGCTCCAATTCTTATTTATTTACTCATTTAAAAGGCAGAGTTCCAGAGAGAGGGGGAGATACAGAGAGACAGAGATCTTCTATCTCTGGTTCATTCCCCCAAAAGGCTACAATAGCCAGCACTGGGCAATAGTAAAGCCAGGAGCCAGGAACTCCACCCTCATCTCCCATGTGGGTGGCAGGGGCCCAAACACTTGGACCACCTTCTGCTTCTTTCCCAGGTGCATTAGCAGGGAGCTGAATCAGAATTAGAGCAGGGGCTGGCGCTGTGGCATAGGGGGTGAACCCGCCGCCTGCAGTACTGGCATCCCATATGGGCGCCAGTTCGTGTTCCAGCTGCTCCACTTCCAATCCAGTTCTCTGCTATGGCCTGGGAAAGCAGCAGAAGATGGTCCAAGTGCTTGGGCCCCTGCACTAGCGTGAGACACCTGGAAGAAATTCCTGGCTCCTGGCTTCGGATTGGCACAGCTCTGGCCATTGCAGCTGCCTGGGGAGTGAACCACAGAAGGAAGACCTTTCTCTTTCTCTCTCTCTCTCTCTCTCTCCTTCTCTCCCTCTCTCCCTCCCTTTTTCTCCCTCTCTCTCCATCTCTCTGCCTCTGCCTCTCTGTAACTCTGCCTTTCAAATAAATAAATCTTCAAAAAACCAAAAAGGTATAACAGCCAAAATCTGAACCGGTGCCCACAGAGGATGGATGCCAGCATTGCTGACAGTAGCTCAACCTGCTGCAGCACAACACCATCCTCTCTGCTCCAAATTCTTTTTTTTTTTTTTTTTTTTTTTTTTTTTTGACAGGCAGAGTGGACAGTGGGAGAGAGAGACAGAGAGAAAGGTCTTCCTTTGCCGTTGGTTCACCCTCCAATGGCCGCCGCGGCTCGCGCGCTGCGGCCGGCGCACCGCGCTGATCCGATGGCAGGAGCCAGGAGCCAGGTGCTTTTCCTGGTCTCCCATGGGGTGCAGGGCCCAAGCACCTGGGCCATCCTCCACTGCACTCCCTGGCCACAGCAGAGGGCTGGCCTGGAAGAGGGGCAACCGGGACAGAATCCGGCACCCCGACTGGGACTAGAACCCGGTGTGCCGGCGCCGCTAGGCGGAGGATTAGCCTAGTGAGCCGCGGCGCCAGCCCTCTGCTCCAAATTCTAGCACTCCTGCTACTGTGCACCTTGGGTGGCAGTAGGTGATGGCTCAAACAACTGGGTTCTTGCCACCCATGTAAGAGACCCAGATTAAGGTCTTAGCCCCCAGCTTCTGGGGGCATTTGGAAAGTAAACCAGAAGATGGAGGATTTTTGTCTGTCTCTCTCTGCCTTTCAAATAAATTAAATACATAATTTTAAAATACCATTTCCTAGCTTTCTCTTCTTTCCCAGATACCCTCCCATCCTACAAGGTACCTTGTCTGTGATGCTTACCTTTTGCCTATAGCAACTATTCAGACCAGTACAATGTAGACTGGTAAGTCACTGATAAAGTCTAAAACACTCCTTTGCTGACACTTCAGTCTAAGTGCCTCTGCAGAGCCAGACCAAATGGCAGACAGACATATGCTGTCATAATGCTGGCCTTCAGACAGCTTGGAGGAGCCTTTTTCGGAACAGTGATGTAGCTGCTATTATTTGCAGTTTTAAATACCTATATGACAGTAGCAAGGAATTCTTTTATTTGAGGTGACAGTAGAGAAAGTTTTTTTCTCCAAAGCACACATTAAGAATTTACAAAAGAAGAGAACATGAGTTAGCTCTGTACAGAGGATTAAGCTGTTGTTTCCAACACTGGCATTCTGTATCAGAGTGCCAGTACAAGTCCTTAGCTGCCCCACTTCTGATCCAGCTCCCTGGTAACACACTGGGGAAAGCAGCAGACAAAGGTCCAAGTACTTGGGCATCTGCCACCTAAATGGGACACCTGGGTGGAGTTCCAGGCCCTTGACTTTGGCCTGGACAATCCATAGCCATCACAAGATTTGGGAAGCAAACAGATGGAAGATCTGTGTGTGTGAGTGTGTGTGTATGTGTCTGTATCTGTGTGTCTGTGTGTGTGTCACTCTGCCTTTTAAATAAAAAATGTTTTATGAAAAGAGAGAGAGAACAGTGTGAATATATGATTTTCTCAGAATGAGCTCTGGCACAGACCAGACATTCAGACCCAGCAGTGCTAGGGTCCAGACCTTTTCCAGAGGACCTCAGCAGGGTCTGTGAATGGACTTCAAATGAGAGTAACAAATTTATCACTGCAGTAATGTTACCACAGAGAATTCCTTTGACAAGTTCTCTCAATCTACCCTGAGTGTCTACCAGATACAAAGCCTGTTGCTGGGTATATTCGGGTACATTCAGGTACATTCAAGATATAGCCAATGAATTCGAAGCAACAGGTATGTAAAAGAGTTATGAAAACAAGAAGAATGAAATGAGTACTCCATCAAAAGGGGATTAAATCTGACTATGGAGACCAGAGATTTCACTAAGCAACCCCTTCTCTTTATGGATATTCTCTTCACTGGACTCAGACTGACACCCACACCAGACACAGGACTCTCAGGACTCTGTCAGATAGTGAAGAAAGAAGGTATCTAAGCCAGACAGAGGAAAGAGCAAAGCAAAAGGTGGGGCCAGCGCTGTGGCACAGTGGGTTAAAGCCCTGGCCTGCAGTGCCAGCATTCCATGTGGGCACTGGTTCAAGTCCCAGCTGCTCCACTTCCCATCCAGCTCCCTACTAATGTACCTGGGAAAGCAGTGGAGGATGGCCCAAGTGCTTGGGACCCTATACCCACATGAGAGACCTGGAAGAAGCTCCTGGCTCTTGGCTTTCGATCAGCTCAGCTCCGGCCATAGTGGTCACTGGAGAATGAGCCAGCAGATGGAAGACCTCTCTTTCTTTCTCTCTCTCTCTCTCTCCACTTCTCTCTGTAACTCTTTCAAATAAATAAAATAAATGTTAAAAAAAAAAAAAAAAGGCAAGGGGAGTAGATGTGCTGGGTTGTGTCTAAGAACTAGCCAGTGCCATAGTTAGAGTACAGGTACATACAGGAATTAATAAGAGTCAGGAAAAGTGTATCTGGTCAGATCCAAGAGGGCCTTGAAGACCAGTCTGAGTAAGTTGAAATTTATTCTACAAGCAAAAGGAAACTATTAATAAAGTTTTAAAGCAGAGCAGTGGCATGACTTGACTCATATTTCTAGCAAAAGTGTGAACATAAGAGAAAACTGGAAGCAGAAAGACCAGATAGGAAGCTATTATAACAGCTTATAACAGTTCAGTTATAAGATGGTGGCAATAGCCCAGTAGTATTGTGGTCAGCACCTAAGGGTGGGTCCACAAAGAGAGAGACAGGGGAGACAGGCAGCCTAATGAGGAGAATCAGAGCTCAAACAGGGTGAGAAGGACATCCACACAAGGGGGAGGAAGTGTAGGGTGTCAGAGTCTGAGGGCAGCCAAACAGGGCATCTATTTAGGGACAGCGAGTGGCCTGGGACAGTGTACAGAAGCTAGGCAAACCAGGGCTCCCTGGTGAAATTCCTTTATCTAGGACTGGGATAGACAAAGTCTAAGATGAACCATGAACACTGTTAGGCCAGAAAGTCAAGAAGCAGTCAAAGAGTGACAAAAAAGGGTCAAGAATAGACAGATGGTAACTTGAATGGGACTCCTACTAGCTGAAATCAGGAAGAAATTGACCATCAAAACAAACAATGCTAGCAACAGATTATTTCCCATTGAATAAAATGAGTTCTTACAGATATAAACATCTAAGTACATTGAAAGTTTGGCAAGGAAAGGAATATTTACATAGATTCATAGTATTGTCTGAAAAAATACTTATTAATTACAAAGGAAAAAGTCTAACTACACAGTGGAGAATGCTGGCAGACACCACCTCAAGCAAGTTACCAAGTGAACAGCAACAGTATTGGGACAAATTGAAACCACTGCCACCTAAAGGATGCAACAAGAGCACAGCATTCAATTCTTTAATATTTCCTACCAAAGATGCATAACTAGGCCCAGTGTTGTGGCACAGCAGCTCCTAACTGGCACCCCAGAGGGGTGCTGGTTTGTGTCCCATGTTTAATGAAAAAGAAAGAGATGATAAGTATCTGAATACAGCAGTAGCCGTGTGAGTGGAAAAGGAAGACTATTTTCCAGGGTCATGCAGCCAACTTAAAGGTAATGTTAAGGCTATACTCTGAGCCTCCTATTTTATTTCTGCATAGAACTTGTATGTTGCCAAACAAGATAGCTGTTGAAGATTTAGAAGCTTATGCATCTGGTAACATTAAATGTCAGAGGTTATAAACAAAGAAAAGATGGCAAAACCTTTCACTGAGTCAAGCTGAGGTTAAGATACCAGTCCTTTTAGTGAGGAAAAACATGAGAGACTCCCCTTATTGATGGTACAAAGTTTAATGACCTCAAATGTCCCTTCAACACTAAGATAATGACCATGTTATTCTCAGAGTCCTTGTTTCCATTTTGGCCCAGTTCTGTGAGTGCCTGAATAACCGGTGACTAAATTAGTCTCAGACCTACTGTCTCCTCCGATGTTCAGAACTGTTTAGACTTGGGGACAAGCTATGACTGTCAACAAGAGCAAATTTTATCCTTTCTTAAAACAGACCAATGTGACCCACACTATCAAGACATTCTCAAAACAAGGTGGGGGAAGGGAGGAAGGGGGCAAAGATAAGATTTTTCTACCAAAAGGCAGCAACATACAATAGAGCAAATATGGATTCTAGAATTACAGCCAGTTCGGATTTTTGATTTGCTCTTTGGCCTGGTTATTTATCCTCTTTGATAGAATTTCCTCACCCATCAAATGAGGATAAATAATTACGGTGAAATGTTTAAAATAATGTCTAAAGCACCTATCAAAAGTGTCAAGAATACAGTAGGAACCTAAAATGTAGTTGTTACATAGCTACATTTTTGCTATATGCAATATTTTGCTGTTATCTGCATTATTTTATAATATCTATAATTTGTATTGTTATTTATTATTTGCTATATTATTTTGCTACATTACTTGCAACACTACTTCTTGCAAATAATTCACATGAATACAGTTTTGTATGTATCTAGGATTTCATTTCTACTTCATATTAACCTGAGATTATGTGATAGAAGTGTTAGAAATTCTGTTTTCTGGCCGGCGCCGCGGCTCAGTAGGCTAATCCTCCGCCTTGCGGCGCTGGCACACCAGGTTCTAGTCCCAGTCGGGGCACCGGATTCTGTCCCAGTTGCCCCTCTTCCAGGCCAGCTCTCTGCTGTGGCCAGGGAGTGCAGTGGAGGATGGCCCAAGTGCTTAGGCCCTGCACCCGCATCGGAGACCAGGAGAAGCACCTGGCTCCTGGCTTCGGATAGGCGCGGTGCGCCGGCCGCAGCGCGCCGGCCGTGGCGGCCATTGGAGGGTGAACCAAAGGCAAAGGAAGTCCTTTCTCTCTGTCTCTCTCTCTCACTGTCCACTCTGCCTGTCAAAAAAAGAAAAAGAAAAAGAAAAGAAAAAAGAAAAGAAATTCTGTTTTCTCTTTGATAAATGAAAGAAATAAGCTGATTTGTCCAATTTTTTTAAAGATTTATTTACTCATTTGAAAGTCAGAGTTACATAGAAAGAAGAGAGGCAAAGAGAGAAAGAGAGAGAATTCTTCCATTCACTGGTTCACTCCCCAATTGGCCGCAATGGCTGGAGCTGCGCCTATCCGAAGCTAGGACCAGGAGCTTCTTCCAGCTCTCCCACACAGGTGCAGGGGCCGAAGGACTTGGGCCATCTTCTACTGCTGGATCGGAAGTGGAACAGCCAGGTCTCGAATCGGTGCCCATATAGGATGCTGGCACTTCAGGACAGGATGTTAACCCGCTGTGCCACAGAGCCAGCCCTGATTTGTCCAATGTTAAACAGTGAGTTCAATGTACAGTTAAGTCCACAAATATGTACTGCCAACTTCTCTAGTGGCCCCTGAAGGAAATGACCTTTCTCCAGGGTTATCCCTTTTTACCAGAATGTGGAATGATACTGAAAACAATCCTTTCTTTGAGTTGGAAATGCAATTATGGTCAACTAAGAAAGAAGTGAAGCATCTTCGCCTCAACCTGAACCAGATCAGGAAGACTGATCTATCTAGCCACTTGAATCCATCAAAACAGCACTCCTCAGGAGGACCCAAGTGAAGAAAATACTCAAAAATCAGGTAATTTTTTATTTCTTTATTTTTTGGTTCACTCTCCAAATGCCTGCCATGACCAGGGGTGGGCCAGGCCAAAGCCAAGAGCCAGGAACTCAATCCAGGTCTCCCACGTGGGTGGCAGAGACTCAACTACTAGAACTATTCCCTGTTGCCTCCCAGGGGGCACCTAAGCAGGAAGCTGGAACTGGGTAAAGAGCCAGAACTTGAACCCAAGCACTCCCTTATGGGACCCAAGAGTCCCAGTCAGCACCTCAATTGCTAGACCAAGTGCTCAGGCCCAAAGCCAAGCAATTTCAAGCATACTACAACTAGAAGGGGACCTTTTTTTTTTTTTTTTTTTTTTTTTTTTGACAGGCAGAGTTAGACAGTGAGAGAGAGACAGAGAAAGGTCTTCCTTCCGTTGGTTCACCCCCCAAATGGCTGCTACAGCCAGTGCACCACGCCAATCCAAAGCCAGGAGCCAGGTGCTTCCTCCTGGTCTCCCATGCGGGTACAAGGTCCAAGGACCTGGGCCATCCTCCACTGCACTCCCGGGCCACAGCGGAGAGCTGGCCTGGAAGAGGAGCAACCGGGACAGAACTGAAACCCCAACCAGGACTAGAACCCGGAGAACCGGCTCCGCAGGTGGAGGATTAGCCTAGTGAGCCGTGGCACCAGCCTAGAAGGGGTCTTAAATACCATCAAAGTCTAACTTTACCATAGACAAATTTTGAAACTAACACCTGAAGAAGGAAAAGAACATACCTGAAGTCACAAAGAGTTACAATATGCCGATCTTACAATCATTTAGTAATCTTAAAAGTAAGGTCATTGTAATTTTTTTTTTGGGGGGGGGGACAGGCAGAGTGGATAGTGAGAGAGAGAGAGACAGAGGGAAAGGTCTTCCTTTTTGCCATTGGTTCACCCTCCAATGGCTGCCACGGCTGGCGCGCTGCGGCCAGCGCACCGCGCTGATCCGAAGGCAGGAGCCAGGTACTTATCCTGGTCTCCCATGGGGTGCAGGGCCCAAGCACCTGGGCCATCCTCCACTGCACTCCTGGGCCACAGTAGAGAGCTGGCCTGGAAGAGGGGCAACCGGGACAGAATCCGGTGCCCTGACCGGGACTAGAACAGGGTGTGCCGGCACCGCTAGGTGGAGGATTAGCCTATTGAGCCGCGGCGCCAGCCTACTGTAATTTTTTAATCACACATAAATGCAAGATATTATCTTTATCACACACTTGTGCTCTGAAGTTTAAGCCTGGGTGTTTTTCTGTCTCTTCAACTATAGTTAAATTCTTACTTATCTGTGTATTCTTATAGGTCTGGTAAACAGTTTGTGTCCAATAAGTATTTGTAATAAAACCTAATATGAGGCCGGCACTGCAGCTCAATAGGCTGATACGCCGCCTGCGGCGCCGGCATACCAGGTTCTGGTCCCGGTCGGGGCGCCGAGTTCTGGTCCTGGTTGCTCCTCTTCCAGGCCAGCTCTCTACTGTGGCCCAGGAGTGCAGTGGAGGATGGCCCAAGTACTTGGGCCCTGCACCCCATGGGAGACCAGGAGAAGCACCTGGCTCCTGCCTTCAGATCAGCGTGGTATGCCGGCCGCAGCACACCAGCCGTGGCAGCCATTGGAGGGTGAACCAACAGCAAAAAGGAAGACCCTTCTCTGTCTCTCTGTCTCACTGTCCACTCTGCTTGTCAAAATAAATAAAACCTAATATGATTCCAGATGAGCAAGGTTGGCTTTGTATCTAAACTATCAATTCAGGGAGATATATTAATAAATAAAGGACAAAAGCTATATGATCATTTTGATATAGAAAAAAAAATCCAACGCCTTTTCATGATAAAAATGCTCAAAAAGCCAGGAATCAAAAGGCACTTCAACTTCCTCAATCCAGTAAAGGGCAACTATGAAAAACTCACAACTGATATATTTAACTGGTAAACAACTGAATGCTTTCCCCCTTAAAACTGGGAACAAGACAAGGACGCCAACCCTTGCTATTTCTACTTAACAGGTTCTATTTTACAGGTTCTAGCCAAAATAATTAGAAAAGGAAAAGCAATGAAACATTTACTTAGGCAAGAAGTAAAACTATATTAGCAGATGATGTAATCTTATATGTAGAATATCCTAAAGAATCACACACAAAATATATTTAGAATTAATAAACATATGGGGGTGGGAGGCATGTGGGCAGAGCAGGGTGGCTGTCAGAGCCTCTTTTCTATTCCCTGTTCTGCAGGGCCCATGCACTGGCTGGTTCTTCTGCCCGGGAAGCCTTTCCTTGGAAAGTCTGGCTCTTTCTCATCCTTCAAAGACTTTACAGAACATGACTAAGAATTCTTCCATCCACTCTACCACAATGGAGTTTCTTTTTCTTTTTTTTTTTTTTTTTTTTTTTTTTGCCAGGCAGAGTTAGACAGTGAGAGAGAGACAGAGAGAGAGAGTTATAGACAGTGAGAGAGAGACAGAGAGAAAGGTCTTCCTTCCATTGGTTCACTCCCCTAACGGCCGCTACAGCCAGCGCTGCGCCGATCCAAAGCCAGGAGCCAGGTGCTTCCTCCTGGTCTCCCATGCGGGTGCAGGGCCCAAGCACTTGGGCCATCCGCTGCCCTCCCGGACCACAGCAGAGAGTTGGACTGGAAGAGAAGCAACTGGACTAGTACCCAGCGACCCAACTGGGACTAGAACCCGGGGTGCTGGCGCCACAGGTGGAGGATTAGCCAAATGAGCCACGGCGCTGGCCTTACCACAATGGAGTTTCAGTTTCATCTTTCCAAGATCCTAGAGGTAGAAGCTGTGCTGGCTGCCAAGTTAGTTCTGGATCCCAAGAATTACATTTTTGGGAGCACCTTGATAATGAGGCATTATGCATCATGTTTACCAGGTGCTCCAGGAGCACTTGGGCAGGGAGTAGGATCCCTTCCTGCTCAACAGCAAAACCCTATGGGCCTCAGAGGAGGAGTGACTGGTGTTTGACATCATAGCCACTAGCAACCATGGGTGGCCAATCCTTTGGCACAACCCAGGCTAGACACAGTTAGTGGGCAGAGCATCAACCCACGTTGGCAGGCCTGGTTAGGCAGCATAGGCTCCCAAACAAGCAGTCCTTCAACCCTTTACACCTTCACAATAGCTCTTCTCAAGGCCACATAGCATGTGGGAGCAGTGGGGAGGGGGTAAGGTACAGTAAGCAGCACAGCCACAACTGCTCCAAGATGTCTAAGAACCAGGAAGCCCTGAGGATGGCCAACAGGGCAGAAAACAACTGCAGTGACCAGAGGAAGGCATGCAAGAGACAAGAGCCAGACTTCAGCTTCCACGAGCTGGGCTGGCAGAACTGGATCATCAAGCCTGAAGGCTACGCTGCATACCACTGTGAGGGGGAGTGTGCTTTCCTTCTCAAATCCTGCACGAACACCACCTGCCATGCCATCATGCAAACCCCGGTCCACTTCATCAACCAGGATACAGTTCCCAAGACCTGCTAGGCCCCAACTCAGCTCAATGCCATCTCTGCCCTTTGCTTTCATGACAGTTCCAGTGTCATCCTAAAGAAATAGAGAACTATGGCAGTCCAGCCCTGTTGCCACTAGCCCTTCTGCGAAGTCAGGCCTTTTGGGACCAACATCTCCCACCCACTCAATGTCTACTACTGCCTACCCTGGCAGGGAACCAACAGACCAACTGCCTTTTTTTGGGACTTAGCCACTCCCCTCCAACTGTAAAGATGTAAGAATATTAAGGAATGTGAGCATCAAATGGCTTTGGATCAGTTTTTCATTGTGGCCAGCATCCTGTGGACAAGATCCTACAAGCTGCTGCAGGCAAAACCGAGCAGGAAAAAATATCTATTAAAAAAAAAAAAAAACTGCTTGGGCACAGTCATTGGATGTGCAATCTGAGTTGTGCACAGACTCATTCCAGAGGTAACTGTGAGTGTCCTTCAGTCAAGCCACTAGTGGTGGGAGAAAGGAAGAAGGCTTGGTCAGGTGAGGGCATGCTTGTGTCTGTGCTAAAGGAAAACAGATGTGAAAGTTCCTGTAATAAATGTCACAAACAAATGAAAATGGCTTTTTTAAAAAAAGGAAAAAACTTCAGAAGGTTACAAAATACAAAACCAAAGCAATGAATGATTCAAAAAATGAAATAAAAAAAAAAAAACTACTCCCAATCGAGCTCCCTGCTAATGCTCGTGGGAAAGCAGCAGATCATAAGGCCCTGCCACCCAAATGGGAGACCCAGATGGAGTTCCTGGCTCCTGGATGGGTTGGGATTGACCCAGCCCAGCTGATGCTCCCCCATTTGGGGAGTGAACTAGCAGTTTCTCTCTTCTCCCCTACCCTCTCCTCCTCTTCTCTTGTTCTGTCTCTCTCATTGTGACTTTCAAATAAATAAATCTTTTTTAAAAATAGCATAAGATTTGAACAAAGAGGATTCATTTTCCCAGTTTCAAAACCTAGAACAAATCTGCAGTAATCAAAACAATGCACTACTGACATAAAAGGATACAGATACAGATACAAATCAATGAAACAGAATTGATAGTCCAGAAATTAACTCTTACATTTATGGACAACTGATTTTCTTTAAAGATTTATTTTTTTTATTTATTTGAAAGACAGTTACAGAGAGAGGTAGAGATAGTGAGAGAGGTCTTCCATCTGCTGGTTCACTCCCCAGATGGCCACAATGGCCGGAGCTGCGCCCATCCGAAGCCAGGAGCCAGGAGCTTCGTCCAGGTCTCTCACATGGGTGAGGGGACCCAAGGACTTGGGCCATCTTCTACTGCTTTCCCAGGCCATAGCAGAGAGCTGGATCGGAAGAAGAGCAGCCAGGACTAGAACTGGCATCCCTTATGGCACTTCAGGCCAGGGCTTTAACCCGCTGCAGGCCCTGGACAACTGATTTTCAACAAGGATGCCAGGGCATTCAGTGGAGAAATAATAGTGTAGCAAACAAACAGTGCTGGAACGAATGGATATCCACATGCAAAAAGAATTAAGTTGGGCCTGTACCTCATACCATACATGAAAGCTAACTCAAAATGGATCATACCTCTAAATATAGAGCTAAAAGTACAAAAATTTCAGAAAACAATATAGATGTGAATGCTTGTGCCCTTGGATCAGGCAATGGTAATTTAGATAAGACACTAAAAGCACAAAAAAAAACAAAAGAATAATTAGATAAAATTGAACTATAACAAAAGTTAAAACTCTGGGGCTGTAAATGATAGTATCAAAACTGAAAAAATGATCTACAGAATGTGAGAAGATATTTTCAAAATATATATCTGATAAGGGACATGAATCCAGAATATATAAAGAACCACTAAAATAATAGTAAAAACACAATCCAATTTAAAAATGGACAGAAGAGCTGGAAAAAAAATTGTCCAAGAAAAATATACAAATAGCCAATAAGCACAAGAAAAGATGTTCACCAGATTCCTGCTAGTGTGCCTGAGAAAGCACTGGAGTACGGTCCAAGTCCTTGGGTCCCTGCATCCATGTGGGAGACCCAGAAGAAGCTGCTGGCTCCTGGCTTCAGATCTGTGCAGCTCCAGTCGTTGTGGCCATTTGGGGAGTGAACTAGTGAATGGAAGACCTATCTCGCCCTCTCTCTGCCTCTGTGACTCTGCCTTTCATATACGTAAGTAAATCTTAAAGAAAATAAATATGTTCACCATCATCAGAAAAGGAAATTCAAATCAAAACCGCTTCGAAGGGGTGAGCATTTGGGTTAGCAGTTGAGATACACATCCATATACCAAATCTGAGGGCCTGGGTTCCAGCCCCAGCTCCATTCCCAATTTTAGCTTTCTGCTAATGCACACTCTAGGAGGCGGAGATGATGGTTTAAGAACCTAGCTCCTTGCCACACATGTGGGAGGCCCAGGCTGAGTTCACAGCTCCTGGCTTCAGCCAGATCCTGCCATGGCTATTGTGGTCATTTGGTAAGCATACCAGCTAGTAGAACTGTTTGTTTCTCCCCACCTCCACCCCCCTCCAAAAAAAAAGATGACACAATTAGAAACCATTTCACAAAGAGTAGAACAGCTATAATAAAAAAGATAGTTCAGTTAAAAGACACCGTTTGGCTGACTGGCTCACATAACACAACCCAACTATTTGTTGCCTACAAGAAACACATCTCTCTAACAAAGAGGCATGCAGACTGAAAGTGAAAGGTTGGAAAAAGATATTCCATGCCAACAGAAACCAAAAAAAAGCAGGTGTAGCCATATTAATATCAGACAAAATAAACTTTAATACAAAAACTGTTAAGAGAGACAAAGAGGGACACTATATAATGATTAAGGGTTCAATTCAACAGGAAGATGTAACTATTATAAATGTATATGCACCTAATTACAGGGCACCGGTCTATTTAAAAGATATGTTAAGGGACTTAAAGGGAGATTTAGATTCCAATACAATAGTACTGGGGGACTTCAATACTCCACTCTCAGAAATAGACAGATCATCCGGACAGAAGATCAACAAGGAAACAGCAGATTTAATTGACACGATTGCCCAAATGGATCTAACAGATATCTACAGAACTTTCAACCCTACATCTACAGACTTCACATTCTTCTCAGCAGCGCATGGAACCTTCTCTAGGATTGACCACATACTAGGCCATAAAGCAAGTCTCAGCAAATTTAAAAGAATTAGAATCATACCATGCAGCTTCTCAGACCACAGCGGGATGAAGCTGCAAATTAGCAACTCAGGAAACCCCAGAAAGTATGCAAACACATGGAGACTGAACAACATGCTCCTGAATGAACACTGGGTCATTCAAGAAATCAAAAGAGAAATCAAAAACTTTCTGGAAGTAAATGAAGACAACAACACAACATATCAAAACTTATGGGATACAGCAAAAGCAGTATTGAGAGGCAAATTTATAGCAATAGGTGCCTATACCAAGAAATTGGAAAGGTACCAAATAAATGAGCTTTCAGCGCACCTCAAGGACCTAGAAAAACTGCAGCAAACCAAACCCAAATCTAGTAGGAGAAGAGAAATAATTAAAACCAGAGAAGAAATTAACAGGATTGAATCCAAAAAAACATTACAAAAAATCAGCCAAGCGAGAAGCTGGTTTTTTGAAAAAATAAACAAAATTGACACCCCATTGGCCCAACTAACTAAAAAAAGAAGAGAAAAGACCCAAATCAATAAAATCAGAGATGAAAAAGGAAACGTAACAACAGACACCACAGAAATAAAAAGAATCATCAGAAATTACTACAAGGACCTGTATGCCAGCAAACAGGAAAACCTATCAGAAATGGATAGATTCCTGGACACATGCAATCTACCAAAATTGAACCATGAAGACATCGAAAACCTAAATAGACCCATAACTGAAACAGAAACTGAAACAGTAATAAAGGCCCTCCCAACAAAGAAAAGCCCAGGACCAGATGGATTCACTGCTGAATTCTACCAGACATTTAAAGAACTAATCCCATTTCTTCTCAAACTATTCAGAACCATCGAAAAAGAGGGAGGCCTCCCAAATTCTTTCTATGAAGCCAGCATCACCTTAATCCCTAAGCCAGAGAAAGATGCAGCACTGAAAGAAAATTACAGACCAATATCCCTGATGAACATAGACGCAAAAATCCTCAATAAAATTCTGGCCAATAGAATACAACAACACATCAGGAAAATCATCCACCCAGACCAAGTGGGATTCATCCCTGGTATGCAGGGATGGTTCAACATTCGCAAATCAATCAATGTGATTCACCACATTAACAGACTGCAGAAGAAAAACCATATGATTATCTCAATTGATGCAGAGAAAGCATTTGATAAAATTCAACACCCTTTCATGATGAAAACTCTAAGCAAATTGGGTATAGAAGGAACATTCCTCAATATAATCAAAGCAATTTATAAAAAACCCACAGCCAGCATCCTATTGAATGGGGAAAAGTTGGAAGCATTTCCACTGAAATCTGGCACCAGGCAGGGATGCCCACTCTCACCACTGCTATTTAACATAGTTCTGGAAGTTTTAGCCAGAGCCATCAGACAAGAAAAAGAAATCAAAGGAATACAAATCAAGAAGGAAGGAGTCAAACTATCCCTCTTTGCAGACGATATGATTCTGTACTTAGAGGATCCAAAGAACTCTACTAAGAGACTATTGGAACTCATAGAGGAGTTTGGCAAAGTGGCAGGATATAAAATCAATGCACAAAAATCAACAGCCTTTGTATACACAAGCAATGCCATGACTGAGAAAGAGCTGCTAAGATCAATCCCATTCACAATACCTACAAAAACAATCAAATACCTTGGAATAAACTTAACCAAGGACGTTAAAGATCTCTACGATGAAAATTACAAAACCTTAAAGAAAGAAATAGAAGAGGATACCAAAAAATGGAAAAATCTTCCATGCTCATGGATTGGAAGAATCAACATCATCAAAATGTCCATTCTCCCAAAAGCAATTTATACATTCAATGCAATCCCAATCAAGATACCAAAGACATTCTTCGCAGATCTAGAAAAAATGATGCTGAAATTCATATGGAGGCACAAGAGACCACGAATAGCTAAAGCAATCTTGTACAACAAAAACAAAGCCGGAGGCATCACAATACCAGACTTCAGGACATACTACAGGGCAGTTGTAATCAAAACAGCATGGTACTGGTACAGAAACAGATGGATAGACCAATGGAACAGAATTGAAACACCAGAAATCAACCCAAACATCTACAGCCAACTTATATTTGATCAAGGATCTAAAACTAATTCCTGGAGCAAGGACAGTCTATTCAATAAATGGTGCTGGGAAAACTGGATTTCCACGTGCAGAAGCATGAAGCAAGACCCCTACCTTACACCTTACACAAAAATCCACTCAACGTGGATTAAAGACCTAAATCTACGTCCTGACACCATTAAGTTATTAGAGAACATTGGAGAAACCCTTCAAGATATTGGCACAGGCAAAGAATTTCTGGAAAAGACCCGGGAGGCACAGGCAGTCAAAGCCAAAATCAACTATTGGGATTGCATCAAATTGAGAAGTTTCTGTACTGCAAAAGAAACAGTCAGGAGAGTGAAGAGACAACCGACAGAATGGGAAAAAATATTTGCAAACTATGCAACAGATAAAGGGTTAATAACAAGAATCTACAAAGAGATCAAGAAACTCCACAAAAACAAAACCAACAACCCACTTAAGAGATGGGCCAAGGACTTCAATAGACATTTTTCAAAAGAGGAAATCCAAATGGCCAACAGGCACATGAAAAAATGTTCAAGGTCACTGGCAATCAGGGAAATGCAAATCAAAACCACAATGAGGTTTCACCTCACCCCGGTTAGAATGGTTCACATACAGAAATCTACCAACAACAGATGCTGGCGAGGATGTGGGGAAAAAGGGACACTAACCCACTGTTGGTGGGAATGCAAACTGGTCAAGCCACTATGGAAATCAGTCTGGAGATTCCTCAGAAACCTGAATATAACCCTACCGTTCGACCCAGCCATCCCACTCCTTGGAATTTACCCAAAGGAGTTTAAATTGATAAACAAAAAAGCGGTCTGCACCCTAATGTTTATTGCAGCACAATTCACAATAGCCAAGACCTGGAACCAACCTAAATGCCCATCAACGGTAGACTGGATAAAGAAATTATGGGATATGTATTCTTTAGAGTACTATACCGCAGTAAGAAACAACGAAATCCAGTCATTTGCAACAAAATGGAGGAATCTGGAACACATCATGCTGAGTGAAGTAAGCCAGTCCCAAAGGGACAAATACCATATGTTCTCCCTGATCGGTGACAACTGACTCAACACCAAAAAGGAAACCTCCTGAAGTGAAATGGACACTATGAGAAATGGTGACTTGATCAGCATAGCCCTGACTGCTAATGGACAACTTAATACATTATCCCTCATAGTATTTTTTTTTTGTCTGTTCTACTTAATATGACTGGTTTAATTCTGTAATTATCACACAGTTATTCTTAAGTGTTGAAAATTAACTGAAATGTGATCCCTGTTAAACATAAGAGTGGGAATAAGAGAGGGAAGAGATGTATAATTTGGGGCATGCTCGGGCTGACTTGCCCCAATTGGTAGAGTTGGAAACATACCAGGGGATTCCAATTCAATCCCATCAAGGTGGCATGTGCCAATGCCATCTCACTATTCCAAGTGATCAATTTCAGTTCACAATTGATCATAATGAAAGGACTAAGAGTCAAAGGGAGCACATAAACAAGTCTAGTACCTGCTAACACCAACTGATAGAATAAATAAAGGGGAGAGTGATCCAACATGGGAAGTGAGATACTCAGCAGACTCATAGAATGGCAGATGTCCTAAATAGCACTCTGGCCTCAAATCAGCCCTAAAGGCACTCGGATCTGGCTGAAAAGCCCATGAGAGTATTTCAGGCATGGAAAGCCAAGACACTCTGGCAAAAAGATCTCTGTGAGTGAGATCCCAGTGGAAAGAACAGGTCTTCAAAGAGGGAGGTGCCTTTCTCTGAAGGGAGGAGAGAACCTCCACTTTGACTATGACCGTGTCTAAACAAGATAAGAGTCGGAGAACTCAAGGGGCTTCCATAGCCTTGGAAACTCATAACTGGTGCATAGGGAGATTACTGATGCCATAAACAGGAGTGTCAATTGGTAAAGTCAACAACAGGAGTCACTGTGCACTTACTCCTCATGTAGGATCTCTGTCCTTAACGTGCTGTACACTGAGGCTTAATGCTATAACGAGTACTCAAACAGTATATTTCACTTTGTGTTTCTATGGGGGTGCAAACGACTGAAATCTTTACTTAATGTACACTAAACTGATCTTCTGTAAAAAAAAAAAAAAAAAAAAAAAGAAATTATCAATTCCCAACTTGACTCTCACTGGGATTAAACATGACAATAGGTCTGATCTGATTTCATCATCATTTAAAAAAAATCATCTATTATTTTTCACTTTATGTTTCTGTGTGGGAGCAAACTGTTGAAATCCTTACTTAAGGTATACTAAGCTGATCTTCTGTATATTAAGATAATCGAAAATGAATCTTGATGTGAATGGAAGGGGAGAGGGAGTGGGAAAGGGGAGGGTTGTGGGTGGGAGGGACAGTATGGGGGGGAAGCCATTGTAACACATGAGTCGTACTTTGGAAATTTATATTCATTAAATAAAAGATAAAAAAAAAAATTGCCTATGGCCAGGTTATGAATGGTTTAAAAAAAAAAAAAAATCTATTTGATGCCTATAAGAAACACATCTCACCAACAAAGATGCATGCAGACTGAAAGGAAAAGGGTAGAAAAAGATAATCCATGCTAAAAGAAACCAAAAAAGAGCTGGTGTAGCCATCCTAATATCCGACAAAATAGACTTTAACACAAAAACTGTTAAAAGAGACAAAAAAGGACACTATGTAATGATTGAGGGATCAGTTCAACAGGAAGAAATGACTATTGTAAATGTATATGCACCTAATTATAGGTCACCTGGCTGTTTAAAAGAAATGTAAATGGATCTAAAGGCAGACATAGAATCCAATACAACAGTAATGGGGGACTTCAATACCCCACTACTCCACTTTCTTTTTTTTTCTTAATTTGACAGGTAGCATTATAGACAGTGAGAGAGACAGAGAGAAAGGTCTTCGTTTCATTGGTTCACTATCCAAATGGCCGCTACAGCCAGCACTGCACTGATCTAAAACCAGGAGCCAGGTGCTTCTTCCTGGTCTCCCATGTGGGTGCAGGGGCCCAAGCACTTGGGCCATCCTCCACTGCCCTCCCGGGCCACAGCAGAGAGCTGGACTGGAAGAGGAGCAACTGGGACTAAAACCTGGTGCCTATATGGGATGCTGGCACCACAGGCAGAGGATTAACCAAGTGAGCCACGGCACCACCCCACAATACTCCACTTTTGGCAACAGATAGATAAACCAGACAGAAAATCAGCAAGGAAACAAAAGAG
This sequence comes from Oryctolagus cuniculus, assembly GCF_051225735.1. NCBI lineage: Eukaryota > Metazoa > Chordata > Mammalia > Lagomorpha > Leporidae > Oryctolagus > Oryctolagus cuniculus. Next base: position 68,606,121 of record NC_142867.1, read on the forward strand.
TTAATCAAGACTATAGATCAAATGGACCTAATGGATACCTAAAGAATTATTCATCCTACAGATGCAAAATATACATTCTCCTCACCAGTGTATGGAACTTTCTCTAAGATAGACCACATGCTAGGTCATAAAGCAAGTTTCAGCAAATTCAAAAAAATTGAAATCCTGCAATGCATCTTCACTGAACACAATGGAATGAAGCTGGAAATCAACAACTCAATTCTAGAACATATGTAAATACATGGAGACTGAACAACATGCTCATGAATGAACAGTGGGTCATTGAAGAAATCAAAAGAGAAATCAAAAAATTTCTGAAAATGAATGAAGATGACAATGCAACATATCAAAACTTACAGAATACAGCAAAAGCAGAATTAAGAGCATTAAGAGGAATGTTTATAACAATTGGAACCTATATCAAGAAACTGGAAAGGCACCAAATAAATGAGTTATCAGTGCATCTCAAGGACCTAGAAAAATAACAGCAAACCAAACGCAAAACTAGTAGGGTAAAATAAATTAAAAAATTAGAGAAGAAATAAACAAAAATTACAAAACATCAACAAAACAAAAAACGGGTTTTTTGAAAACATAAATAAAATCGACAAACCATTGGCCCAACTAAGCAAAAGAAATAGAGAGAAGACCCAAATCAATAAAATCAGAGATGAAAAAGGAAATGAAAAAAATAGACACCACAGAAATAACAAGAATCATCAGAAATTACTACAAAGATCTATACATCAAAAAATCAGGAAACCTAGAAGAAATAGATTTCTGGACACATACAATCTACCTAAATTGAGCCATGAAGACATAGAAAACCTAAACAGACCAATAACAAAGACAGACATTGAATTATGACTAAAGACCCTGAAGGAAAGAAAAGCCCAGGACTGATGGCTTCACCGCTGAATTCTACCAGACACTTAAAGAAGAACTAACTAATTCTTCTCAAGCTATTCAAAACAACTAAAAGGGAAGGAATCCTCCCAAACTCCTACTATGAAGTTAGCATCACTTTAATTCCTAAATCTGAAAATGATATGAAAGAGAAAGAGAACTACAGACCAATTTCACTGATGAACACAGACCCAAGAATCCTCAGTGAAAGACTAGCCAATTGAATTCAACAACATATCACAAAGATCATTCACCCAGACCAAGCAGGATATATCCCTGGTATAAAGGGATGATTCAACATTCATAAATCAATCAACATAATACATCACATTAACAACTTGAAGAAAAAAAACTGTATGATTTTCTCTGTAGATGCAGAGAAAACATTTGATAAAATACAACACCCTTTCATGATGAAAACTTTAAGCGAATTGGATATAGAAGGAACATTCCTCAACACAATCAAGGCAACTTATGAGAAATGAATATCCTATTGAACGGGGAAAAGCTGGATGTCCACTCTCACCATTGCTATTCAATATAGTCCTGGAAGTTTAAGCTAGAGCCATTGGGCAAGATAAAGAAATCCAAGGGATACAAATTGGGAAGGAGGAAGTCAAATTATCCCTATTTGCAGATGAAATGATTCTATACATAGGTGTACCCAAAAGATTCCACCAAGAGACTATTAAAACTCATAGAAGAGTTTGGTAAAGTAGCAGGATATAAAATCAACACACAAAAATCAAAAGCCTTTGCATACAAAGACAATGCCATGGTTAAGAAAGAACTTCTGAGATAAATCCCATTCACAATAGCTAAAAAAAAAAATAAAATAAAATAGCTAGGAATAAATTTAATCAAAGATATCAAAGATCTCTATGAAGAGAATTACAAAACATTAAAGAAAGAAATAGAAAAGACACAAGGAGCAAAAATCTTCCATGTTAATAGATTGGAAGGATCAATACCATCAAAATGTCCATACTACCAAAAGCAATTTACAGATTCAATGCAATACATATCAAAATACTAAGGATATTCTTCTCAGATACAGAAAAAATGATGCTGAAATTCATGTGGAATCACAGGAGACCCCAAATAGCTAAAGCAATCTTATACAACAAAAGCAAAACTGGGGGCATCACAATACCATATTTCAAGACATAATACAGGGCAGTTATAATAAAAATAACCTGGTACTGGTACAAAAACAGATGGGTAGACCAATGGAAAAGAATACGAACTCCAGAAATCAACCCACACATCTACAATTAACTTATCATGACAAAGGAGCTAAATTCAATCCCTGGAGCAAGGGCAGTCTTTTCAACAAATGGGCTAGGAAAACTGGGTTTCCACATATAGAAGTATGAAGCAAGATCCCTACCTTACACCTTACACAAAAATGTACTCAAAATGGATTAAATACTAAATCTATGACCCGATACCATCAAATTATTAGAGAACATTAGGGAAACCCTGCAAGACATTGCCATAGGCAAAAAGTTCTTGGAAAAGACCCCAGAGGCACAGGCAATCAAAGCCAAAATTGACAAGTGGGATTATATTAAATTGAGAAGCTTCTGCACTGAAAAGAAACACTTAACAAAGTGAAGAGGCAACCAACAGAATGGGAGAAATTATTTGCAAACTATGCAACTGCTAAAGGATTAGTAACCAAAATACATAAAGAGATCAAGAAACTCACCAACAACAAAACAAACAGCACAGTTAAGAAATGGGCAACAGCGGAAAGAAGTGGTCATCAAAGAAGGAGGTACTTTTTTTATCTGAAAGGAAGAGAGAACTTCCAATTTTCTTATAGCTTTATCTAAATAGTGAAAGACTTTGTAGATTCAAAAGGCTTCCTTAGCCTATGCAGTTTATGTCAAGCCTTGGGTGATCACTGATATCATACCTAAGAGTGTAAATCATTAAATTAACAACAGGAATCACTGTGCACTGACTCCCATGCAGGACCTCTGTTCTCAAAGAGTTGTACTGGGGCTGGCACTGTGGCATAGCAGTCAAAGTTGCCACCTGCAGTGCTGGCATCCCATTTGGGCGCCAGTTCAAGTCCTGGATGCTGGACTTCTGATCTAGCTCTCTGTGTGGCCTGGGGCAGTAGAAGATAGTCCAAGTCCTTGGGCCCTTGCACCCATGTGGGAGACCCAGAAGAAGCTCCCGGCTCCTGGATTCATTTCAGCACAGCTCTAGCTGTTGCTGCCAACTGGGGAGTGAACCAGTGAATGGAAGACCTCTCTCTCTCTCTGCCTCTCTTCTTTCTGTTTAACTCTTTCAAATAAATAGTAAATCTTTGTTTAAAAAAAGAGTTGTATTATAATTATGTCTAAGTGTTCACAAAAGATGTATCATTCTTAGGCACTTCGTTAAAGTTAACTAAATTCCTTAAAAAACAAAGAAATTAACTTCAAGATGCAATGACTTTGAACAGCTCTTGTCTCGACTGTTGAGGAACAGTTTTTTTGTTTGTTTTTCCTCATGCAAACTGTTGAACTCTTTACTTACTATAGAGTTTGGTCTTCTGTAAATAAAGTTAATCAAAAATGGATCTTAGTGGAGAAATAGGAGAAGGAGAGGAGGAGGGGTGGAGTATGCATGGGAGGGTGCGTATGGTGGGAAGAATCACTATATTCCTAAAGTTGTACTTATAAAATGCATGAAGTATGTATGCCTTAAATAAAAGGTTTCTTTTATTAAAAAAAAATGGGCAAAGGACTTTTTTCAAAAGAAGAAATCCAAATGGCCAACAGACACATGAAAAAATGTTCAAGATCACTAGTCCTCAGAGAAACGCAATTCAAAACCACAATGAGGTTTCACCTCACTTCTGCTAAAACCATTTTCATACAGAAATCAACTAACAACAAATGCTGGTGAGGATGTGGGGGAAAAGGTACCCTCATCTACTGTTGGTGGGAATGTAAACTGGTAAAGCCACTTTGGAAGACAGCATGGAGATACCTCAGAAATCTGAATATATACCTACCGTATGATCCAGCCATCTCACTCCTGGGAATTTACCCAAGAGAAATGAAACCAGCATGTGAAAGAGTTACCTGTACCCCCATGTTTACTGCAGCTCAATTCAAGATAGCTAAGATATGGAATCAACCTAAATGCCCGTCAACTGAAGACTGGATAAAGGAATTATGGGATATGTATACCATGGAATACTACACAGTGGTAAAAAAAATAAAAATAACTAAAATCCTGTCGTTTACAACAAAATAAATGGAACTGGAAAACATCATACTTAGTGTAATGTGCCAGTCCCAAAAGGACAAATACCATATGTTCTCCCTGATCTGTGATAACTAACAGAGCACCTAAAAGGTAATCTATAGAAATGAAATTAGCACTTTAAGATACAACGACTTTGAATAGCCCTTGTCTCAACTGTTGAGGAACAATTTTTTTCTTTTCATACAATTTGTTGAACTCTACTTAGTATAGTGCTAATCGTATGTGCATAAAGTTAGTTGAAAATAGATCTTAGTAAAAAATAAGAATGGGAATATAAGAGGGGGGAGGAAGAAGGGAGGGAGTATGAGTGGGAGGGCAGGTATGGTGGGAAGAATCCCTATATTCCTAAAGTTGTATTTGTGAAATGCATGAAGTTCGTATTCCTTAAACAAAAGGTTTCTGGAGAAAAAAAAATAAAATATACCATACTTTCTGTATCATATATTAAGCAATTAATTGCAAGCAGCCTTGTCATAGTATAAGATCTGTCCCAGAACCTGTGCCAGGTCCTATGAATAAAAGATGTAAATTTCAGTCAGTCTCCTCCCTTAAACAGGGTTTCTTAAACTGTTTTGACGATAGCCTACATCAAGAATACATTTAATATATTTACATTAAGAACCAGTACACATGTATTCATACATAAAAATCTATATATTCAAAACTGCAGCTGGTGCCACAGCTCACTAGGCTAATCCTCCACCTGTGGCGCCGGCACCCTGGGTTCTAGTCCCGGTTGGGGCACCGGATTCTGTCCCGGGTGCTCCTCTTCCAGTCCAGTTCTCTGCTGTGGCCTGGGAAGGCAGTGGAGGATGGCCCAAGTGCTTGGGCCCTGCACCCACATGGGAGACCAGGCAGAAGCGCCTGGCTCCTGGCTTCAGATCGGCGCAGCACATTGGCCGTAGCAGCCACTTGGGGGGTGAACCAACGGAAGAAAGACCTTTCTCTCTGTCTCTCTTTCTCACTGTCTAACTCTGCCTGTCAAAAAAAAAAAAGAAAGAAAAAGTAAAAACTGCAATGAAAGTTTCAAAAAAACAATCTTTGCTCTTTCTATTTACGATATATTCTGGTATTTTTTCTCTGGTGTATCCAATTTGACTTTTTAAAAATGATGGTCCAATTTATTTTAAATCCATAATTTACAATTTGAAAAACATACCACCCTTGAGAAGCTCCCAAGTAAGACACTAGTACAATAAAAATAATTATAATCATAGTAGCTAACATCTCAGAAACTCTGCACCTAGAACTTTGATAAACACTTTACATGCATTATCTGGAGCCTAGATCCAACCCAGGTCTACTTCTGAATCAAATGTCCACATTCTTTTCACCATATCCCACTACCAGTGTAGCATGAGGAATACATCTATGAGAGCTGGAGGAGGGAAAGTAAAAAGGAATAGTCAGGAAACCTTACAAAAAGTAAAGATCTCTAGGGGTTTGTGTGTGTGTGTGTGTGTCAAAGTAGGTATTTTCTATATTCTGGTGGGGTAGAGGGGTTAAAATGTAGCATTCTACTTAAATGCTTACCTCCAACATAGAGTAAGAGCTCCTAGAGACACTTTAATTATGTCTGTGGATGGAACCCTTTAATTTCTCTTGTAATGCTACAAAACAACTTGATATTTACAGACTGAAAGCTATGTGACTTTAAGTGAATTTGTCTCCTTCATTACAAACAGAAAACTTCCAGGTACACAGAGCACATGGCATTTATATAGTCTTAATGTCTGTTTAATATCTTCTTTAAAAGCACTGTCTATGGAAAGCCATCCAGGACTTGTTAGCAAGAAACTATGGTCCTAATCCCAGTGCTATCATAGAATCTGTGTGTCCCTGAGCAGACGGCTTTACCACTCTGAGACTCAGTTACAAATCTATAAAAACAGTGGTAAGGACAAACCTAAGAGAAGTTTCTTTCTAGTACTGATAAATTCAGAAAATCCATGAAAATTTTATTTCAATAAAAATCACCTGCCCGCAAAGACACAAGGATGAATTTGAGGTTCTAGGACTGAGTTCCTGGGTCTTTGTCTTGCCAGACTTTTTCAGCTGTAGGCAGAATGAGTCATACCAAATGTCTGATATCTACCATTTCATCCGTCCCAGTTTCCTCATTTGAGATGTCAGTGATTATAAGCCATAGAAGAACAGGTTTCAGTTTCAAAATGTCTAACCATGAAAATGACTGCTTCTAGCAGTGGCACATCACTCCACTATGGTTGTTTGCAAGCAGATGCTAAAGAACTATATGGTAGGAACTCTGCAGACAGAATTCAAACATAGGATAGAGGCTATGTTGGATGCCTTTAAAGAGAAATTTTAATTCTAAAATCCTACAGTTCTCTCTACACAAAGTAATAGAAAGAACATCCTTCAGCAAACTTGGAAGGAAAAAAATACCCAAGAAGTTATCTGTTTCTTTCCTACTGTCCTTTCTATAAACCCATCCCAGCACAAGGGGTAATTCATTCCCAGGGACATCAAGGATATAGTTGCCTTGTCTTTTCAGGGCTTCTCCAGAGAGAATAAAAGGTTAAACTGCCAGGGAAAAAACCATCAGGTTTATCTGCAGGTGCCGAGATCTGCACCAGGGAAAACTCAGAAACTGGGGAGAGAGAGATGGGAAGTTAGAGATACTGCTCTACCCAGGAGGCACACAGATACTGCTCTACTCAAAACATACAGATTATGATCCTCAGAACGTAACAGTGGGAACTAAGTGTGGATATTTAATCCAGCCCCAGCCACTCAGACTATTCTAAGATCTCCTAGTCACCATTCAGTGGGTGACTGCTTCATTCTGAGTCAAAACAATTCCAACTGTAAAATTTATCAATTCTCAGTGTAAAATGAATATATTCTACATGATTATCAGGAAAACTTCTTCCAGTACTGATTTTGCTACTATAATACAAAATGTCATTGTTTTGGAAATTAATTACCATCTACCCTAAATTCTCAAAGACATAGGAACAAAAATAACGCTAAATACTTAGCATCTATGAGCACTATTGGGGCATACGCAGTATATAATATACCTATAGCTGTCTTAGGAGACATCTGGGTCCTCTACTTTGACAAAATGTAAAAAAGGAGTGTAATTCCACATCCCTTAGGCTACTTCTTGCCCAGTGATATCAGAAACCCCTTTATTTCTACAGAGAAATCCTTTGAGAGTTCAAATCATTCAAGCCAGTCATTTCCAAGTTTTTAAAAAAGCCTCTCACCAGGATGGGTACCTGGCTCCTGCCATCGGATCAGCACGGTGCACGGGCTGCAGCGCACCGGCTGCGGTGGCCATTGAAGGGTGAACTAACGGCAAAGGAAGACCTTTCTCTCTGTCTCTCTCTCTCACTGTCCACTCTGCCTGTCAAAAAAAAAAAAAAAAAAGAAAGAAAAAAAAAAGCCTCTCAACGTCTTTTCCAACCAAAAAAAAAAATTTAAGATTTACTTATTTGTTTGAAAGGCAGAGTTACAGAAAGTCAGAGGCAGACAGAGAGGTCTTCCATCCACTGGTTCACTCCCCAAATGGCCGCAATGGCCAGAACTGCACCAACCTGAAGCCAAGAGCCAGGAGCTTCTTCTGGATCTGCCATGTGGGTGCAAGGGCCCAAGGATTTAGGCCATTTTCTACCGCTTTCGTAGGCACATTAGCAGGGAGCTGGACAATCAAATCTTAAAATTTTAACACCAGTATTTAAACAGATAAAAAGTAGAGTTGCTCTTACTGAAATAGAGGCAGGTAAGTAGTCCACTTCCTCAGCTTCTTCTTAGCTCCCAAACTTGCCCCAACAGCTTATGAGATTCTGCTTCAAAACCCTGAGATTCTAGTTTAATACTCTCATGTTGTATTTAAGGAAACTTGAGTCTAGAGAGAAAACATGACTTAGAACCCTAAGTTCTGTTAGCACCAAACTGAAATTCAAATCCAGGTATACTGAGTTTAAGGACAGCCAAATGCCCCATCTCATCACACTATTCCTTTGAGATGATTACATGAAAATGAGCATGGAGGGCCACCATTGTGGCACAGCCAATTGAGCTGCCCTGTGACCCTGTGATGCTGGTATCCCACACAGACATCAGTTCAAGTTCCAGCTGTTCCACTTCCAATCCAACTCCCTGTTAATGGTCTGGGAAAAGCAATGGAAGATGGCCCAAGTGCTTGGGTCCCTGCCACCCATGTGGAACATACATATGAAGCTCCTGGCTCTGGCTTGGCCCCACCTTGGCCATTGCAGCTATTTGAGGAGTGAACTCGCAGATAGAAGACCTCACTCTCTGTCTCTGTAATTCTGCCTTTCAAATAAACAAATGAGGGGCCCATGCTGTGGCACAATGAGCTAAGCCTCTGCCTACAGCACCGGCATCCCATATGGGTGCCAGTTTGTGTCCTGGTTTTTCCTCTCCTGATCCACCTCTCTGTTATGACCTGGGAAAGCAGTAGAAGATGGCTCAAGTCCTTGGGCCCCTGCACCCACATGGGAGACCCAGAAGAAGCTCCTGGATCCTGACTTCAGATCAGCTCAGCTCCAGCTGCTGCAGCCATTTGGGGAGTGAATGAGCAGAGGGAAGACCTTTCTCTCTGTCTCTCCCCCTCTCTGTAATTCTGCCTCTCAAATAAATAAAATCTTAAATAATAATAATAAAATAAAAATAACCTAAGTGCTAGAGGCATGTACAATACACTGTTATTTTCTCTACAGGCAAAATCAAAATAGTCATACTCTAGAGAACAATTTCACCATGTAGTACCTGATGGCAAAGAAATCCTGTGTTTCTGGGACTGGCGCTGTGGTGTAGCATGTAAAGCTCCACCTGTAGCACTGGCATCCCTTACGGGCACCGGTTTGAGTCCCAGCTGCTCTACTTCCCATCCAGTTCCCTGTTTATATGCCTGGGAAAGCAACCACATGGGAGACCCAGAAGCTCCAGCTATTGAGGCTATTTGGGGAGTGAATCAGGGAATGAAAGATCTCTCTCTCTCTCTTTCTCTCTGTAACTCTGCCTTTCAAATAAATCTTAAAAAGAAAGAAAGAGCGCGGTGGGAGTCGGGGGGAGAGTAAGGAAGAAAGGAAGAAAAATCCTCCAGTTTTCCTATCACTCACTAAAGTGTCTGGTTGTTTATAAAAGATAAGACATGATTATTTTATTAGCCTATGATGATCAATACCTAAATGAGACTTAAGAGGCTTCTGAGGGATTCCCTGCTCTTTGCATGCCCAGAAACCATCCCTTAAAGACATTTGGGACTTCTCATATACACCATGCCTGGAACATGGAATACAATCTGAAGCTGCTTATTAAGGTTAACTTTCTAATAAATGAGATGTATAACCTGGACCTCAACATTTTCCAAGATGATACTTGATGAACCCTGCCTCCAATAGTTGCATCCTTGTGTAGTCCTAATCCATTCAGCAGAAGGGTTAATCTCTGTGACTAAAAGAATACAGCAAGTGACAGTACAACACTTAAAAAAAAAAAAAAACACTTATACTAATATACTTCACCTTTTTTTCTGGTTTCTTCATTTGAAATTTGGAAAAGAGAACTTCCATACACTGGTTCACTCCCCAAATGCCAGAACAGCCAGGATTAGGTCAGGCTGAAGCCAGAAGCCAGGAACTCCATCCAGGTCTCCCACATAGTTGGCAGGGACCCAAGCATTTGAGCCATCAACTTCTGCCTTCCAATGTGTATACTGGCAGGGAGCTGGGTTGGAAGCACAGGAGGGACTAGATCCCAGGCACTTCCATATGGGATACAGGCAGCCCAAACAGAAGTTTAATCCATGTGTCACAATGCCTGCCCCAGTATGTCACTTTAAAAAAATAATTATTTTTTTGAAAATCAGAGCTGCAGAGAGAGATCTTCCATCTGCTGGATCGCTTCCCAGATGACCACAACAGCCAAGGCTGAACCAAGCCAAAGCCAGGAGCCAAGAACCAGGAGCCAGGAGCTTCTAGGTCTCCCATGTAAATGACAGGGGCCCAAACAGTTGGGCCATCTTCCACTGCTTGTCCCAAGCCATTATCAGGGAGCTAGACTGGAAGTGGGGCAACTAGAACAGAAATCAGAACCTAGATGGGATGACAGCATTGCAGGCAGCAGCTTTATGCCACCCCCACCCCCACCCCCTACCCCAGTATGCCACCAAATTATAGTCAATACTGCCATTCTGTTTTGGTTGCTCTCTTCTCTCTAGGATCACTTATCCAGTGAAGCCAGCTGTGAGATGCTCTACAGACCAGGCCACATGGCAAACTGGTCTACAAAAACATAACCAGGGGTTCACTCTGGGCCTACCTGAGCCTCTGGATGATGCAGTATTGGTAACAGCTTGACTGTAACCTCATTAGACACCCTGGGGCAGAACCACCACATAAACTGACCCTCATAAACCATGAGGGTTTATATATACTTTACTTTTTCAAAATGCTAAATTTTCTAAGGAATTATTTACAAAGCAATAGATAATTAACACAACCACAAAACTTAGGTTTCCTGAATTAACATTAAAAATTTCTTGTTATAAAACCAAAAATCTAGCAGAAACAAAGCCCAAAGCCTGGGCAGGCATTAAGGGGTTAAGCCTCTACTTGCCTAGATACTCAAATTCTAATCCAGCTTCCATCTCGTATGCCTGGAAAGCAGCAAATGATGGCTCAAGTACTTGTGACCTGCTGCCCACATGGGAGACCCTGAAGGAATTTCCGACTCCTGGTTTTGGCCTTTCCCAGCCCCAGCTATTGAAGGCATTCGGGGAGCAAACCTGCAAATTTAAGACTTCTCAATTTCTCTCTTCACCCCATCTTTCCCTCTCTCTGTCATTTTGCTTTTCAAAAAAATAAATAAATATTAATAAAAAAAAAAAAGCCTCAAAGGTTGGGGCCTCCCCTTAACCACAGTCTCCACTGCTTATTCACAAGGTGACCTTATACAAGTCACTTTATCTATCTTAGGGTGGTACTGAGGACACAAAGGATAGCACCACCTTCCTTGTACATTACCATGAGGATTAAATGAGAACAGCTTGTCTAAATATCTTTAAGGGGCCAGCGTTGTGGAATAGCAGGTAAACCTGCCACCTGCGACACCAACATCCCATATGGGCGCTGGTTCAGGTCCCAGCTACTCTACTTCCAATTCAGCTCCTTACTAATGGCCTGGGAAAAGCAATGGAAGATGACCCAAGTGTTTGGGCCACTGAACCCATGTGGGAGTCCTGGGTGAAGCTCCAGGCTCCCAGCTTCAGCTTGGCTCAGTCCTTACTGTTGTGGCCATCTGAGGAGTGAACCAGAGGATGGAAGATTCTCTTTCTCCCTCTCTCTGTAGCTCTTTCAAACAAATAAATCTTAAAAAAAAAAAAAAAAAAAAAAAAAAAAAAAAAACCTAATGTTGGGCAGCAGCAGAGATGTGTGGTCCCTGGACAATAGGATCACTTCAAGTGGAAATAATCACTAGATTAAAATTAAAATAGGCCTGGGGCTAGTGCTGTGGCATAGCAGGTAAAGCTGCCACCTGCAGTGCCGGGATCGGGATCCGGTTCAAGTCCCGGCTGATCCGCTTCTGACCCAGCTCTCTGCTATGGCCTGGGAAAGCAGAAGACAGCCCAAGTCCTTGGGCCCCTGCACTCACGTGCGAGACCTGGAAGAAGCCCCAGTTCCTGGCTTTGGACTGGCGCAGCTCCGGCCATTACGGCCAACTGGGGAGTAAACCAGCAGATGGAAGACCTCTCTCTCTCTCTCTGCCTCTCCTTGTATAACTTTGACTTTCAAACAAATAATAAAATAAATCTTTTTAAAAAATTAAAATACAAAATTTTAAAAAATTTAAATAGGTCTACAAAAATAAATCACACCTAAAATCACATGTAGTAACAAGTACTTGAACCCAGGTTTTATTTTTGTTAGCTTTCTATAACACATGAGCTGTTAGTTAAGTTCAGAGAATCCAGAAGGAATTAACAGCCCATACCACAAACAAAGAGGTAGAGGTGTTTCCCAAGGCCCACCTTTTAGTCCCTTTACCAATTGTAGAAAAGTTTTTTGTGTGTGGGCTTCCCCTGGTAAAACATCAAACTGTTCAAATACTTGGGGTAAGAATTCCACATTCCAATTGTCTGATTTTTACATCTCTAAAAAAGCAGGTTACCAGCACCTGGAGAAAAAAAATATATATATATACATATAGATGCATACATATATATATATATATACGAGACAGCTTGAGGGCAAAAGATTTCAGAAGCACTAACACTGTTTTGGGTCAAAGCTGAGCTCATCAACCTTGCCAGTGGTAGTGTGAGAGAAGCAGCTTTTCATCCCTTTTTAGAACAGAACATGCCCAAAGGTAGGTGTTGCTACATCTGTTAACCAGCTGAAACAGATTCATTTTTAAATTTTTATTTAAATACAAATTATAGGATTGCATACAATTCCAATTACGGTATTAAAGACCCTAGGGTCCTTTCTTAATACATAGCAATTACGTGAGTGTCACAGCTATTTGCTCTCCATTCCACCACATTCCCACCTGAACTCTTGCCCATCACAGCATTAAATTCATCTATATATACAATTTGTGTGTTTCTGATGTGCAGAGAAAGAATACTGATTAAAAGTCAGAAGAAGAATTCTAAATACAGCTCAAGCTTTGGAGTCAGCAAACTTAGATCTGAATCTCAATTCTGAGTTAACTAGCTGGGAGGTCATAAATAAGCCACTTAATCTCTCTGGGTCCCAATTACCTTATATGTAAAATAAGCATAATACCTATGTCAGTGACCTTGTGAGGATTAAGTTGAGAATAACCATTAGACAACTTGCACAGCAGTAAAGCACTCAATACATGTTAGTTTCCTCTTTATTGATCAGTTGATACATGCCAACCACCTCTAACCTCAGAAGGGCTGATGGTTTTGAGAAAATATTTAGGAAGAATCAGGACAAATGAACAATTATAATACAAAATATATTACAAAAATATATATTATATATTATATACTTATATATAATATATAATACAAAATATTTTACAAACAAGTATAATATAATACAATAAATGTCAATAATACAATGAATGTCATCAAAGCCTTTGGAACAAAGTACCGGGTAAACACTGAAGACAGGGATATTAATTCTGTTTAAATGAGAAGGGAAATGTCAGAGAAGGCACCAAGGACAGATACTTGAACCGAGCCTTTGAAGGCTGTCTAGAAGGACAGCAAGTAGGGGCCGGCGCTGTGGTGTAGCAGGTAAAGCTGCTGCCTGCAGTGCCAGCATCCAATATGGGTGCCGGTTCGATTCCCAGATGATCCACTTCCAATCCAGCTCTCTGTTATGGCCTGGAAAAGCAATGGAAGATGGCCCAATTCCTTGGGCCCCTACACCCATGTGGGAGACCTGGAAGAAGTTCCTGGCTCCTGGCTTCAGATCGACACAGCTCCAACCATTGTGGCCAATTGGGGAGTGAACCAGCGGATGGAAGACCTCTCTCTCTCTGCAACTCTGACTCTCAAATAAATAATAAATCTTAAAAAAAAAAAAAAAGTACAGCAAGTAAAGAAAAACATCTTTTGTTTTTCTAATATTTATTTTATTTGAAAGGCAGAGTTACAAAGAGAGAGGGAGAGAGAGAGAGAGAGAGAGAGATCAATCTTCCATCCACTGGTTCACTCCACAAACAGCCACAACAGCCAAGGCTAGGCTAGGCTTAAGTTAGGAGCCCAAAACTCCATACAGGTTTCCTTGTGAGTAGTATGGGCCCAAACACTAGGCCCATCTTCCACTGTTTTCCCAAGTGCATCAGCAGGGAACTGTATTGGAAATGGAGCAGCCAGAACTTGGAATGGCAACCGTAAGGGATGCCAGCATTGCAGGCAACATCGCAACCCACTGTTTCATAACACCAGCCCAAAGAAAACATCTTAAACAAACAAAAAATTATGAGAAACAAGGATGGGGTGGGGGGAGGAGTCAGCATGAAAGAGAATTGATTGCTTATTCATACTATAGTGAGAAAATTTAAGGAGAAGTGATGGGTTACAGAGGAACAGAAGTACAACCACCACGAGAAAGGGCTTACCTACAGAAGTTTATGTGGAGAGAAAAGTGGTATGAGAGGCAAGGATAATCATCTGAGAAACTCTCAAAGAAAAAACATTTAGCTGAAGAATAAAAACAAAAGCACCACTGTAATTATTAGAGATTGTTATGCAGAAGAGAGTTTGAATTTATTTTGTCAGACCCAAGGGACAGACTTAAGAGGTTGGACAGAAATTAAAGAGTGACACAAAATGGCCCGGGGATATTAACAAATATAGAGGGGAGTATTTGGAATTTAAAAGGAAATGATCCTTCTGTAAACGATGAAATTAACCCAGAGATTAAAGAGGGAAACTCTTATCTACTGGCTACGGAACTTCAGCTCTCTCTTCCTCTTTGGGGACACAACTTACTTGATGGGGTTTTGGTGTAACCAGGCTTGAGGAAGGTGCTTCCACCACTTCCTGAGGCCTTACACAATTCAATTCAGCCTCAATTGGAAACACCAGCCCACAGAGAAACAGCTTTAAAAAGAAAACTAAATTAAAGCAGGCACTGGACTTGAAAGGAACTAGGCAGTGGACTTAAAGAGACAGAGTGATCGGGTGACAAAACATCAGGGGCATCAACAATCTGTTGCCTTGTTAATAGAGGAAGTAAGCAATGCAATAGCTGAGGTTAATTCAGCTCAATACCTATCATGTATTTGGAGAAAGAGGGAACAGGGCAGGTCAAGCCAGGCCTGGTGGTTTAGACAGCCTTTATGACCTGTATTATCTCATTTTTCTTCAGGATAATATAGTGAAGGTAGTATTACTTTCCCAATAAATATTAAGATCTTTAAAGCATGATGAGAATACTTCAGAAGGTTTATAGAAACACAGAAGTAAAAAGATAAATTTATTTTAATACAAAAAAATTGAAATCCATGTATAGTTTTTGCATAATATGCATTCTTCATGAACATTTTAAAGACCCCCTCATAATGTTTGTGTTAATTACTTGTATGGCTTTCTAGAGTGAAATCCTTTTGATCACATGGATTATAAGTAATTTACCTTAGGCTGGGCATTTGGTTCAACAGTTAAGATGCCTCTCAGGACACCTGCATCCTGTATCACAGATCAGCCTAGGCTAGAGTCCTAATTCTGCTCCCAATTCCAGTTTCCTGCTAATGTGTTCTCTGGGAGGCAAAAAGAGATAGCTCAGGTACTTAGGTCCCTGTCACCCACATGGGAGTCCCTGAATTAGTTTTGGGCTCCTGGCTTTGGCCTGGCCCTGCCCCAGCTGTCTCAGACATTTAGCAAGTGAATCAGTGGATGGAAGATTTCTCTCTCTCTCTGTCTCTCTGCCTCTGTGCATGTGTGTGTGCTTCTCCCTGCCTTTCAAATAAAATGAAAATAAATAAATAAAAATATTTTTTAAATTCAGCATCAGGGTGAGACATCCCAGGCAAATAATGTGAACTAAAAAGTTTCTCAACACCCTTGTCCTAATTGTACCACTCTTTGAGCCAACATATGACGTATTTTCTTCAATCAAAATCATTGTTTCAGGCACTGCGCTGAGAATAGGGATCACAAATCTGAAAGAGATAATAACCCTATCTTTGTGGCAGGCATTTGACACAGCAGATTGAGCACCACTTGGGACACCAGTAACATATCAGAATGTTCCAGGTCCTCTGCTTCCAATTCGGCTTCCTGCTGATGTACACCTGGGAGTCAGCAGATGATGGTTCAGGTACTTGGGCCCAGGAGTTCCAGGCTCCTGGCTTCAACCTGGCCCAGTCCTGGCTGTTGCTGGCCTTTGGGGAATAAAACAGCAGATGGAAGACATCTTTCTCGCTCTTACTTTACCCTTCAAGTAGATGTTTAAAAAGGAAAGCTTTTTTAAAAAAAAGAAAAGCTTACAAATAAATACTTCCCATTTACAAAAAAAAATCAGTTCCAGTCCCAGTGCTGAGAACAGAGAACACAAATTTGAATCAGGTAAGATCCCTGTCTTCAAGGCTGGCATTTGGTGCAACAGTGGTTAGGACACCAGCTTTGCACACCAGCATCCATTAACCAGAGTGCCTGGTTCAAGTCAGGGATTCTCTACTTCTGATCCAGATTCTTGTTAATGTGTACCCAGGGGAGGCAACAGATGATGACTCTAGTACCTGGTCCCTGCCATACATCTGGGAGGCTCAGGCTGAGTTCCAGGCTCCTGGCTTTGGACTGGCCCCTATCTGGCTATTGTGGGCATTTGAGAAGTAAACCAGCAAATGGAAGTGCTCTCTCTCTCTCTCTTTCTCTCTGCCTTTCAAATAAAATTAATTTTTTAAAAATTTCCTAATAAGAAAAAAAAACTTTCTTTAAGAAGCTCCTACTTTGGTAAAGTAGTCAGTGATTATCTTTTTATTTTTTTAAGATTTTATTTATTGACCGGCGCCACGACTCACTAAGCTAATCCTCCACCTGCGGCACCAGCACCCAGGGGTCTAATCCCCGTTGGGGTGCCGGTTCTGCCCCGGTTGCTCCTCTTCCAGTCCAGCTTTTTGCTGTGGCCCAGGAGAACAGTGGAGGATGGCCCAAGTACTTGGGCTCTGCACCCACATGGGAGACCAGGAAGAAGCACCTGGCTCCTGGCTTCGGATTGGTGCAGCGCGCTGGCTGTAGTGGCCACTTGGGGGGTGAAGCAACAGAAGGAAGACCTTTCTCTCTGTCTCTCTCTCTCTCACTGTCTAACTCTGCCTGTCAAAAAAAAAAAAAGATTTTATTTATTTATTTGAGAAGAGTTACAGACGGAGAGAGAAAGGCCTTTCACCCACTAGTTCACTCCTCAAATGACCACAATGGCTGCAGCTGGGCCAATCCAAAGCCAGGAGCTTCTGGATCTCCCATGCAGGTGCTGAGACCCAAGCACTTGGGCCATCTTGTACTGCTGGATCACAAGAGGAGCAGCTGGGACACAAACCAGCGCCCACAGGCAGAGGCTTAGCCCACCACACCACAGTGCTGGCCCCTAGTGATTATCTTTTAGTTATAACAATCTAGGTTCAAATCCTGGATCCACCGTTTAGAAAATAAAGTCATTTCCTTTACCTAAACTCCAGATCCTTATATATGAAATTGAGGGCAATACTTATCATCAGTCTAATTCAAAGCATTACTTATGAGTAATTGGTGAAGTAATATATTCAAAGCATCAAGCAGAATGCCTGATCCACAGTACATATGCTCACTATGAATTTACTGAATTAATGGCTTATAAGAGTACATTTTGGGAGGATGGAGGGGAAGAGAGAATATCCCAGTACTATGTTTCCCATAACGTTGGATCCCCTGAGGAAATGGTGTTTGCCTGATCACATGATTTCATATTCCCAGCTTCTCATGCATTAGAACCACAAAACCAGAAAGAGGAATCCGGCAGGCCCAACATACTGACTGGAGATGAATTAAACAGCTCTCTAGTCTCAAAAGTTTACAAAGGGAAGTCAACAGCAGGGAAAAATCTAAAAACCGAAGACCTAGAATCCTGCACATCAAAGCGAAATGACAAGAAAAGACAAGCTAAACACAAATATCTCTCTACAGAGTGGAGCTACAGTGAGAGATTAGGAGTTACTAGGGATTAACGGGATTTTCTGGGCCACAACAGTTCCCACTCAGACAGATATTCTTTCTATGAAATAACTGGCATATCTAAAGTAAGTTGAGTGTCTGGGGCACCACAGGATTTAGATATGTTTCCAACCAGGTGGTCAACCAAATGTAGTCACAGGGATATACGTGGCTCCCCACTCAGGAGATAGTGGCTGAGACATCGCCCCATGCCAGCAAAGAGTACCTCGTTGCCCCATGTCAGCAGGAAGTAGCTCTAAAGACGGATCATTGTCCCTCTACCCCCCCCCCGGACTTTTGAGACTAATGCAATCCCATACAATACCTGCTTTATAAAAAGCAAAAGGGGGGAATGTTAGTAAAATGGTGCAATCCCAACACCATTTTAGGCTCTAGCCCCCGCTGCCATTGCTGAAAGCCATGGCCCAACCACCGGTGTCAGCCCCACCCCCATCCTAATGGGATTCACTGCTCCTACTTCCCTGCCTGCCCCCTGGCAAAGTTTTAAAAGGACCTGTTCCTGAACACATGGCTCTCTCTTTCTCTCCATCTCCTGATCTCTCTCTCTGAATCTCTCTTAAGCTCTCCTTCTCCCTCTTTTTCTTCTTCACCCCTTCCTTCTGGTCTGTCCAGTTTCCCCCAATAAACTCTTTCCCTTAAAAAAAATGAAAAAATGTTTCACCACTAATGTCAATACTGCTATTCAGTGGGCAACAGCCAAGGATGACCAGGAGTAACACAATTTTTCCCATTTCATTTCTCCTCTCAAGTTGCCCAGATATCAAGTGTCCCTCTTTTTTGACCCATTTACCACAAAACCTGCCATCTCAGGGCCTGCGCTGTGGCATAGTGAGCGGGTAAAGCTGCTGCCTGCAGGGCCGACATCCCATATGAACGCCGGTTCTAGTCCTGGCTGCTCCACTTTCGATCCAGCTCTCTGCTATGACCTGGGAAAGCAGTGGAAAATGGCCAAATCCTTGGGCCCCTGTACCCACATGGGAGACCTGGAGGAAGCTCCTGGCTCCTGGCTTCAGATCAGCCCAGCTCCAGCAATTGTGGCCAATTGGGGAGTGAATCAGCGTATAGAAGACATCTCTCTCTCTCTGCCTCTCCTCTCTGTGTAACTCTTTCAAATAAATAAATAAATCTTTAAAAAAAAAAAAAAAAAACCTGCCATCTCTAGTGGCCATTCCTTGAGCAGAAGAGGCATCCTGACTGGCCACTGGAATATAGAATGGAAATTTGGGGGCCGGCGCTATGGCACAATAGGTTAATCTTCTGCCTGCTGCGCTGGCATTCCCTATAGGCGCTGGCTGCTCCACTTCCAATCCAGCTCCCTGCTATGGCCTGGGAAAGCAGTAGAAGATGGCCCAAGTCCTTGGGCCCCTACACCTGCATGGGAGATCCTGAAGAAGCTCCTGGCTCCTGGCTTCGGACTGGTGTAGCTCTGGCTGTTGCAGCTCTCTGGGGAGTGAATCAGCAGATGGAAGACCTTTCTCTTTGTCTCCCTCTCACTGTCTGTAACTTGTCGCTCCCCGTCTTCATGGGGGAACGACACAGGACCCTGCGCTGTTCTTTTGTCTGCTCGGCCCTCCCCGGGTTTGCTGCTGGTTCTTCCCGGGTTGGCTACCATCCCTTCCACCTCCGTGGAAGGGCGGTTCCCCCTAGCCACTTTCCCCACTTCCGCAGGGGAGCGGCACACCGCCGGCCGGCTTTCTCGGGGGCTGCACAGGTGTTCCTTCAGCTACATGTTCCCCTTAGATGTTCCCCATAGATGTTCCTGGTGCATGCCGTCTCTCTCCTCCTTTATAGTCCTCCTCCGCCAATCCCAACTCGGCTGCCCACACGCCGAGTACGCTGCTCTCCAATCAGGAGCAAGTCCTACAGTTTATTGGTTGAACTGGAGGCAGCTGTGCGGAAGCTGTTTACTTCTCTCCCATCGCCATATTGTGGGAGAGCAGATGCATAGAATAAGTCTTAATTCCAGTAACTCAGTCCAGTCCGGGCTGCTCCCCACAGTAACTCTACCTCTCAAATAAATAAATAAAATCTTAAGAAAAAAAAATGGAAATCTGACCAGGCAAAGACCTTATCTTACCCTCACCTATAGCCTCCAGAATTAAACTCCACAAATTTGTTTGAAAGCCACAAAAGGATAAATTCTGTGATTTTAAAATTTTACTTATTTTTATTTGAACAACAGAGAATGAGATAGAGACACAAATCTTCCATCTGCTGGCTCACTCCCCAATGCCCCCTAGCTTCACAGAGAAAAAGACAGAGACAGAGATCTTCCATGCGCTGGTTCACTCCCCAATGTCCGTCAACAGCTGGGACCGAGCCAGACTAATCCGGGTCCCCCACATGGAGAGCAAGGACCCAAGTACTTAAGCCATCACCTCCTGCCTCCTAAGGTGTGCATTAGCAGGATAGAATTGGGAGCACAGCCAAAGCTCAAACCTGGGCAATCCAATATGTGATGCAGGTGTCCCAAATGGTATCCGAAACACTGTGCCAAACATCTGCCCATGCTATATTTATTTTAAAACATTAGAGGAATAGTTTCGAGAAGATAGAATTTCCCTAAAAGGTGGAGCAAGGGTGAGAGATTAGGAGTTACCAGGGTTTAATGGAACTCTGTCTTCTGAGAACCAAGAAGCTAAGTCTTCTGAGAAGATCTCAACCATTTATGGAGTACCTATCATGGTGCCAGGCACCATTTTGAATGCTTTATGGTGGAGTTCAGTACACACCACTATATGGCACCTTGGCATTTGTGAAAAGACCAGAAGGAAGGCCACTCTCACCTTCCCCTTGCTCTTCTCCCCTAAAGCAAGTCCTAAGACCTTCTATTCAACAGGCACCTTCCTTATATCCAGATGATAGAAACATCCTTATCTCTAAAGACCTAGGGACACAGAGAAGAATCTGAACAAACAGGCTTTGCCAAATTCTTCCTAGTATTATTAGGTCATATCCCCTTTGTCCAATCATACTTCTCCAGGATAACTCATCTTTTCATCAAATCCCAAGCACAAAAATACACAAGTTTACCCATTTCTTTGGGTGTTTATTTCATTATGAAGACTTCCTTGCCATGTAAAACTTAAATAAGTCCATAAACTTTTCTTCTGTTATTCTACCTTTTGCATCAGAGTCTGCCACACATTCAGCAAGAATAAAATAATTTCTTTTCCCTTACATTTGTTCACAGTAATGTCCTCAAAACAACTTTGGAAGGGCGATATTATTCAATGAATTTTACAGAGGGAAAACTATGTTCAGAGAAATTAAGCTGCACCAAAATCACAGTTAATAAGCAATAAGAGCTGAAATTCCTAAGCAAATTGGCTGTGACCACATTAAAGTCATTTTTTTCCACTGCATGTCACATTTTATTCTATAAATGTCCTGCAAGAAAGGTAAATATCAACATAATCCCACTTTACAAATGAGGAAATTGGTGCTTAAAGAAGTGATATTACTTTCTCAGGAATAAACTGGCAGGGAACAGAGCCATGGTTTGTCAGCAAATCTCTTGCCCTCAAATCTGCTCTTTCTACTATCCTACACTTCCTCTACATTGTGCCCAGCAGAGCAGTGGAAATATACTTACCTAATAGGGAATCAGGAGTGCTGAGAATGGTCTTGACTCTGTAACCAATTTATATAACATTGAAATGAATTATGTTTCTTATTAAGTTTCAGTTTTCTCATCAACAAATTAAGTCCCCTTCAGCTAGCAACATAGGTTTTAATTAGTTAAAAAAAAAAAAAAAAAAAAAAGTATATCAGGGGGCCGGCACTGAGGTATAGCAGGTAAATCCACTGCCTGCAGAGCTGGCATCCCATATGGGCGCCGGTTTGAGCCCTGATGACCACTTCCAAACCAGCTCTCTGCTATGGCCTGGGAAAGCAGCAGAAGATGGCCCAAGTCCTTGGGCCCCTGTACCCGTGTGGGAGACCCAGAAGAAGCTCCTGGCCCCTGCCTTCAGATCAGTGCAGCTCCAGCTATTGCGGCCTATTGGGGAGAGAACCAGTGGATAGAAGACCTCTCTCTCTCTGCCTCTCCTTCTCTCTATGTCTAACTCTGACTTTCAAATAAATAAAATAAATCTTAAAAAAAAAAAAAGCATATCAGAAGCAATTTCTCTGGTTTCCTTACTCCCTAACAGTAACTTTCTAAAACAAACCTAGGTAAGGTGCTAAGTGCTCAGTATCATAAAATAAAAATTACACATTCAATTCCATGCCTTTCCTCCTCAAACAACCTAAATCTTAACAAAGATAAGTGTTGGCACACCTAATAACCCAGCAGGTATGACTAGGAATGAAGAGTCCTTCTTTCCATCTGTGGGACAGACAACATTTCTATTCCCTAGAGAATCTCTCTTCCCAGGTGGGACAACAGCTCTGCTTCAGTTATAACAGACGAGCCTTCTGGCTTTTAACTGAATCCCATCAGATCTAAACAATTTACAAGTGACTTTTGACTAATTAATATTATAGAACAAAAAATGAAATTTAATACCAGGTGTAAGTTCTTCCCTGCCAAAGGACAGGAAGAAAGAAGCAGCAGGATCCACAAGACTTTGGTCAAATTACTTTCCTGTCTGACCTACTTTATTTATAAATAAAGTAAGAGATCAAGTCCAAACCAATTCTAAACACCTTTCCACTGTTAACTAAAAAACAGTCAATATTTAGAACATATGAAATCTATAAAAAGCAAAATTAGAGCAGAAAGGGCATAGTGTTAAAACTAACATGATTGTCACAGAAAAAAGTAAAAAAGAATGAGCTTATTACCAAAGAACATAAAATATGTATGGATGGTCGCACCACACTGAATACGTATTAGTTGTAAGAGCAAAAAGAAACCACCATATTCCCGTGACAGCTGAAGTAAATAATTCAGATAATGCCCCAGGGTAAGAGTACACCGACAGAACCCATATTCCTACAGTTAAACCAGAGCTGATCTGAGTATGATCAAGGCCCCAAGACCCAAGGCAATCACTGAGAACCAAGAAATTGTCTTAAAAGGAAAACATTCCTGATGAAGCGTGCCTTTTTATGGCTCCGAATACATACTATTTTAGCTAGACATCATCATTCAGATTCTATATGACTTATTAATATGCTATATGATGAAATAGCATTTCCACATAAATTTTTTCATGTAACTCTTCCAATATCCTCGAGGTTATATTCCCTATTTTTCAGAAAGATAATCTGAAGCTCAAAGAGGTAAACAGGATGAAAATCCAACCTCTGGCTACAAGTTCAATATACTTTCTACCTAATCACTTTCATAATCAGTTTCCTTCATTGTACAAGTCTCTCAGATGCACGCTATCCAGTTAACTATCTCACAACAATAGCACATGAGATGAGATACTCAAGGTTCCTCATGAACTGGCCCCTATCTACCATTACAGTTTTGAAATGATGCTGCTGACTGCCTACCTAGCATCCATTCCTGTCTTTCTCCTTCCTAATGCAGCTCTAATTTCTATCAGGTGAATTCATTCATTCCTCGTTATCCTATGTTATTAGGGCAGTTCTCAAATTTTAGCATGAAACAAAACTCACCTGGAATGCTTACTAAACTATAGACTTCTGGGCCCCACACACAGTTTGAGTACATATTTGAGTCAAAATTTCTGCTAACAGAATTTCAAATGATATCAAATTTCATACCAAAAGAAGGAAACAGCCACCAAATACTATGTATGGCACAATCTACAAACCAGTTTGTTCAACATCTATTTCAATCTTCTTCTGGCTTAGATTTGAGTACCACACAGGTTGGAAAATAAAACAATATATTTCCTAGAAATGTGATTTGAGTCTGTCAATCAAATGCTCTCATAATAAATTCCAACTTGGAACTGAATTAGACAAGAAAAGAGACTGGACATACGACACCCCTTTTGCTGGAACAAACTTCAGCAAAGGCAGCACAGTCCTAGATATAGCAAGTAGAACAACAGCTTCCTGATTCTGGCAAAACCAGCAATATCCTTAAAAGCTTAGTTCTTTAATTGAGTTTGATGGATCTGTCCATGTGAGCTTAGTCTATTTCTTCAACTCTCCCAAAGATTCTTTAAGCTGATACCCTTCAGTAACATCCTGTTTTCTTGAAGGTATTAGAACGGATTCTATAGTTATCCCCTATTAAAAAGAATCCTGACCAATAAATTGTCCTATATTAAATATAACAATTAATATTTACTATCATATTTTTGTAACATTGTCCCTTTCCTTTCATGTCTTTACATCAACTTTTTCCTCAGTTTGGAATTTCTTCCCTTAAAATGAACCCTTCTGCAAGTTACTCACTTCCTCTATAAAGAGATTTACATGAAGAGGAGTTAATCACAGAAAGAAGAGAGCTAGCAGAGCAGACTGAGCCCTGAAGAAATGTGCAATGTGTGACCTGGAAGAAAAGGAACAGAGAAGAAGGAGCGAGTACTTCAAGTGTAAAGAATATTTGTAAAGGCAATAGGTACCTGTCACCAAGATTGCATCTACACATTCACAACTTCTTAAGAGTTGGTAGTAGTGATGCCACGTGTATGCTGGTTTTTGCTTGATAAATTAATATTGAACACAGTGATTTTTAACTCAGTTCTCAGTAATCACTAAGCACTAAAAGTTGTGTACATAAAATACTATACAAGAAGCTATAGGGAGGGTCTCACAGCAGAGATCAGTCTCCACTCTTGAAGACGTACAATGTAGAAGAAAACAGACACTGGAAAAGATCAAGGATGTAACATAAACATTATTTTTACATGTTTTTTAGGATTTATTTATTTGAGAGACAATGTTTCCATTCACTGGTTCACTCCCCAAATGCCTATAATGGTCAAGGCTGGGCTGGGCTGGGCTGAAACAAGGAACCAGGAACTCAATCCATGTATTTCACACAGGAGGCAGAAACCAATGACTTGAGTTATCACCACTGTCTCCCAGGGTCTTCATTAGCAGGAAACAGGGATCAGGAGACAGAGCCAGGCATCAAACCTAGGCACTCTATTATGGAACGTAGGCATCTTAACCAGTGTCTTAACTAACCACTAAACACTTGCCCTGAAATATTACTTTTCCTTAAAATGTTTATTTATTCACCAGGCAGAGAGAGAAAGAGCATTCCCTCCCACTAGTTCACTATTCAAATGCCCATGATGGCTAAGCCTGGATGAAGGCCCAAGCCAGGAGACAGGAACTCAATCCAGATGTCTTACATGGGTGACAGAACTCAATTACTTGAGCCATCACCACTACTACCTCCCAGGGTCTGAAATAGCAAGAAGCTGGAGTTGGAAGGCCAGAGTCAGGCATTGAACCCAGTAACTCTAGTATGAGATGTGGACATCTTAGCAGCTGCGCCAAATGCCCATACCTCCAAAAATTACTTTTTAGAAGGTCAAATACGTGGGACCAGCACTGTGGCATTGCAAGTTAAACTGCCACCTGTAGCACCAGCATCCCATATGAGCACCGGTTTCAGTCCCAGAGGCTCCACTTCCGATTCAATTCCCTGCTAATGTACCTGGGAAAACAGCAGAAGACAGCCAAAGTTTCTGGGCCCCTGAATCCACCTGGGAGACCCTGAGGAAGCTCCTGGCTCCTGGCTTTTCTCTGGCCCACCTTTGGCTGTTGTGGCCATTTGGGGAGTGAACCAACAGATGGAAGATTCATTCTCTCTCTCTCTCTCTCTCTTTCTCTGAAACTCTGCCTTTCAAATAACTTCCAAAAAAAAAAAAAAAAAGGTCAAATACATACAAACAACTATAAAGAATAAAAGGTTCAAGTTTAAACCTAGATGTGGTTGACAGAAAATTTCCCCAAGAAAACTCATTAATTCACCAAATATTAATTTTGTATTTATTTATTTTATTTGAAAGGCAGAGAGAGATCTTCCATGCACTGGTTTACTCTCCAAATGCCTGAAACCATCAGAGCTAGGCTAAGCTGAGGTCAAGATCCAGAACTCATCCAGGTCTCCCACATGGTTAGCAGGGACCCAAGTACTTGAGCCATCACCCACTAGTCCCCAGGGTGTGCATTAGCAGGAAGCTGGAATTGGTAGCAGAAACAGGACTCAACCCAAACCCAGGCACTCTGATAGAGGATGAGGGTGTCCCAAGCAGCAATTTTTTTAAAATATTTTATTTATTTATTTGAGAGGTAGAGTTACAGACAGTGAGAAGGAAAAACAGAGAAAGGTCTTCCGCCCCTTGGTTCTCTCCCCAAATGGCCACAATGGCCAGAGCTACGCCGACCCGAAGCCAAGAGCTAGGTGCTTCTTCCTGGTCTCCCATGTGGGTGCAGGGGCCCAAGGACTTGGGCCATCTTCCACTGCTTTCCCAGGCCACAGCAGAGAGCTGGACTGGAAGAGGAACAACTGGGACTAGAATTGGCACCCATATGGGATGCCGGCGCCGCAGGTGGAGGATTAACCTAGTGCGCCACAGTGCCGGCCCCCAAGCAGCAATTTAACCACTGTGCCAAATGCCTGCCTCACACAAATACTTATTAAGCAGTCACTATGTACTCAAAACTGTTCGAGGTGCAAAGGACACAGTAAAGCAAGCAGACAAGGTCCCGGCTTTCACACAGCTAATATTCTAACTGAAGGACAATCAGGAACAAAGGTCACAAGAACAGGACTGTAAATTAAAGCAATGACCATTTGGGATCATTTTAATTTCTTTATCCTGTAATGATATGATGGCCAACATTATTACCTCATGTAATCCTAATAACAAGACTATGAAATAAGAAGTATTAGTACCATCTTAAGAATAAGCCTCCACCTATAGAGCTGGCATCCCATATGGGCACCAGTAACGTGTCCTGGCTACTCCTCTTCCAATCCGGCTTTTTGGCTCATGGCCTGAGAAAGTAGTGGAAGATGGCCCAAGTGCTTGGACCCCTGCACCCACAGGGGAGGCCCAAAAGAAGCTCCTAGCTCCTGGCTTCAGACTGGTGGCTATTTGGGGAGTGATCCAGCAGATGGAAGACCTTTCTCCCTGTCTCTAACTCTACCTCTCAAATAAATACATAAAATCTTAAAAAAAATAAATAAAGAGTAAAGAAACTAAAACTACAGAGGTTAAGTAACTCTCCCCAGATCACATGGTCAAGAAACAGCAAGGCCAAGGTACATTCAAAGTCAGATCAGTGGGAGAAGTTTTAACTGCTACACAATATACAGAGAGGATTAAAGTTTATTTTCATGACACAGAGCTTTGTTGAAATGTGAGGTATGGAAATTATTAATTTGGTATAAGGTTTTTTGTTTTTTCTTTTTTTCCCTACTCCCCCGCCTCAAAAAAAATGACCTCCATGGCTGAGGTCATATTCAGCTTCTGTTTCTATGGTTTCAAAAGCAATTATGAAAAGGTATTCAGGTGCCTCATTCTATTGTTAGTGAAAAGGTACTCTGAAAGCTGCTACTGTGCAGTTCTTGTCCACCAGCTGGGACCCTGTGCTTCCACGGCTTCAGTAAGGGGCACATTAGCATTACATTAATGGGCATAAACAGCTGTAGCACAAACCTCCAGCAGATAGGAGGCTACAGGCACAGAGAACAAAGGGAAAGGCAGGAAAGCAATGATTGGCTGACCTGGTGCTGTCTAGGTCAGGGCTGGCATTTGGTCCCTCAATTCTCATGAATGTGGATACCTAGGCAGCAGCCCAAAGCCTTTCTCATTTCCATCTCAATCTCCAGGAAGAATTACAATGAGAACAAGAGCTATTGAGGCAGAGAACAGATTCTGAATATTAAAGTACACAGTAGGCAGGAACTGGTAAAAGGAAAAATAACAGAAGTTTACCTTTTGGACTTAACAAAGTATAAGGTCAAACTACCATACAACTTCTGGACCATACAGTACCTTCAAGAAAAGTTTCCAAATCTTGTCAATTATTATTCATTTCTTCCTATCTCCATGCATTTATTAGGCATCATAGAACTATAATGAAAAAAGCACAGTCCTCAATCTCAGAACACTAAATCCAATGGGACAACCAGCATATACAGATGAGACTCTTGTTCTCTGAGGATAACTTGTAGCCAAATATACCACTTACAGTTAAACTACAAGACACATAAATTTCTAGTAACCTCTCCACCAAAAGTTTTTGGGCTTTTAATTTATTAAGATAAATAAAAATAATTTTTTACTTTTTTTTTTTTTTTTTTTTTTTTGCCAGGCAGAGTTAGACAGTGAGAGAGAGAGACAGAGAGAAAGGACTTCCTTCCGTTGGTTCACTCCCCTAATGGCCGCTACAGCCAGCGCTGCGCCGATCAGAAGCCAGGATCCAGGTACTTCCTCCCGGTTTCCCATGCGGGTGCAGGGACCCAAGCACTTGGGCCATCCTCCGCTGCCCTCCCGGGCCACAGCAGAGAGTTGGACTGGAAGAGGAGCAACCGGGACTAGTACCCAGCGCCCCAACCAGGACTAGAACATGGGGTGCTGGCGCCACAGGTGGAGGATTAGCCTAGTGAGCCACGGCACCGGCCATAATAATTCTTAATTCAATAAAATTTAAGTTAAAAATACCACTATCATAATTACTAAAACAACAAACATCAGTCACTTCACATTTGGCTTTCACAACACGTTGGTAAGAAGATATATTTTATTAAAATATTTAAGAGCCTCACCAACTTTTCCCAAGGGTCTCTCTTCAATCTTTTTTTACTCAAATCATTGTCTTCTGAATCTCCTGTTATATCATTACCCACATTAATTTCCCCTTCCATTTTAAACTGGTCTAATTTTTCCTGCTTTTCATTTGTCAGTGGTTGTGTGTGTACATGTGTGTGTGTGTGCATGTGTGTGTGTGTGTGTGTATGTGTGTTTCAAGTCATTCTCCAGGACTTCATTAATTCAACTTCGTAAAATTCTTCTATTTTCATTTTGGGTCCAACAGTACCATATTGCCAGATGCTAATTAACCTACCATTAGAAAGGCATTTATTGACAAAGAGGGCAACAAGGACAGACCCTAATGGTGAGCTGGAAGGGATGTCTGAGAGGACCTAATTTTGTAAGTGATCAAATGAACTTCCATACATCTAATTATAATGCAAAGGAGGGGGAAAATGCTACAGAAATTCAAGAGTGCTTAATAGGTATTTATTGAGTGGGTACATGAGTAAGTTATTTTATTCAATCATTCAACAAATATTTACTGAAGGCTAATATAAGCCAGGCATTAATACTGCAGAGATGGCAAGGAAAAAAGTACCACCCTATAATAATCTACCATGAATGACTGGATGAGGTCTGCAGATGCCTATGTCAAGAAACGGCATCCAAGTGGATTCTGACAAATGAACAGTTTTAACAGCAAGAAGGAAAAAGGAATTTCAGGTTGAAGGACTAGGGTGATAGGACATGAAACTGAAAATCTTTCTAGAAAGATGGAGTAGGGACAAACAAGATGAGGCTGAAGAGGGGGTGGGCAGAGTTCCCTGAATAGCAAACTAATTTACATATTACTCTACAAGCAATAATGGTTCCTGGCAGTACAGTGACAGGACCAGAAAAATTATCCCAGGCAGTGTAATGGATAAATAACAGAGCAGAAAGACTGGATGCCAAGATACTTTCTAAGTAAGATTATTAAAAGCCTAACAAAGAGATAATTAAGTTCTACAGCAGAGAACAGAAGAAACAGAGAAATAGAAACAAGTTTTGGAAATAAACTTCAGAGATAAAGCTGACAAGGCTTGATAACCCACATTATTGATACCAAGAGCTCATCTTTGAGTAAATATTTAACAACACTCACTATGTTCCAGGTACTGTGCTGGATGATAAGGCACAATGATGAACAAAAGAGACAGGAATTTCAATTTCTCTGGGCTGAAAGTCTAGATATATAACAAACAATCAAATAAGGACAGAATTATAAATAATTATAGAAAATAACAGTGCTATTAGAGGAAGAGAGAATCTTCTTCAGATTAGGAAAATCCTGATCTTTTTCTACTAAAGAAACAAGATGGAGGGAGAAGCCAGAGTTGTGAAGCACCTACTGGGGAGAACAGGCATGAAGGTCCTATAGTAAGAGAGACTTTCTCAAACTTTGTACAACAGAAAAAAAAAAAAAAGAAAAGAAAAATGTCCATCACTCTGAAGCACAGCCATTAAGGTGAAGAGTGGCATGAGATGAAGTCAGAAAAACCACAAAAGCCAAGTCATTAAATCATGAATACAAATTTTTAATTTCCCCTAAATGAAATAAAAACCCTTTAAAGGTATTGAAGAATTGAGTTAAAGTTACTGTAGTAGGCCAGAGGATAAACAGAGGATCAGAGGGTAACAACAAAGAAGAGAGGTAGATAGAATCAAGAAAAACAGAGTGAAATTGCCTACATTGAGAACAGAGTAC
Organism: Oryctolagus cuniculus; assembly: GCF_051225735.1. Lineage (NCBI taxonomy): Eukaryota > Metazoa > Chordata > Mammalia > Lagomorpha > Leporidae > Oryctolagus > Oryctolagus cuniculus. Next base: position 68,636,383 of record NC_142867.1, read on the forward strand.
ACATGATGGTAAGACAGAGGTACCAGTAATGACTTAAATTTCTGGCTTAAGCAACCAGAGAAAAGGTGCCACTTAATAAGATAGGATAACTGTGACCAGAAGCCTATGGAAAAAGATCAAGAATGTAGTTTTTGTAGTTTTAGAGCACATTAAGTAGGAGAGGTTGTAAGACCTCCAATGGGAAATATCAAGTAGACAATTGGGCATGTTAAGTCTAAGAGTTAAGGAGAGAGATTTAGACTAGAGATAACTGGGGGAAATGGGAGTCACCTGTGAGTGTATATGTGTGTGTATGTGTGTGTGTGTGTGTACAGTATTCAAAGGTAGGAGAATGAATTAGATCAAGTAGCAAATGTATAGTGTAAAAAAAGAGGCTCTCTCCAAACATTCTAACATTTAAAATCAAGGTAGAGGGGGAAGGCATTGTGGCACAGCAGATTGGGCCACCACCTACAACGCCAGCATCCATATAGGCACCACTTCAAGTCCCTATTGCTCCACTTCAAATTTAGCTCCCTGCAAATATACCTGGAGAAGCAATGGGTGAGATGGCTCAAGTACTTGAGTCCCTGACACTCATGTGGGAGACCTGGATGGAGCTTCCTGTCTCCTGGCTTTGGTCTACCCCACACCTGGCTATTGCGACCATCTGGAAGTAAATCAGCAGTTCAAAGTCTCAGTCTCTCTCTCTCTCTCCCTCTGCCTTTCAAAATAAATAAATATTTTTAAATAAAGAAAGATGGCATGAAATAAGATTTCTAAGATCATGGGAAAGAATCTAAAAGCATGTGGAAAAGCAAGACTTTCCTAGAAGGACAATCACTTCTTTAGCTGTAAAAGAAGGGTGTTTCAATTCTGTTGCAATAATAAAATATCTGAGGTTGAGTAATTTTTAAAGAACAGATTTATTGGCTCATGGTTCTGGAGGTTAGGAAGTCTAACAGCTTGATGCCAGTAAGAACCTCATGCTGCTTTACCTTATGGCGGAAAGCTGAATAGCAAGCAGGTGCATGCAGAAGAGGGAAAAAGACAAGGGCACCTCACTTTATAACAACCTGCTCTCATGGTAACTAATCCAGTCCCATGTGAAAGACATTAATCCCTCTTAACAACCTAATCACCTCTTAAAGGCCACAACTCCTACCACCTCCGCAATGGCAACCAAATTTCAACGTGACTTTCAAAGAGGATAAACTATCTTCAAACCATAAAAAGGGAGCAAATGCAGAATGGGTACAAATTCAAGTAGAGCTTTAGATTCAGTAATGAAAATATGAAAATGCTAATTTAACTATGATACATGAAGCAAAGTATGGAAGAAGGGCACAGAGAAAGAGGTAGGTTCAGAATAAAGAGAGAATCTAAGATAATCCTGAGAAAATGTTCCAACAGTTGACTTTTCCATAAGCAAGAATATCCTCTATAACCTGGATGGGTTTCACACAATCAGTACAAAGGCATTAAGAGCAAAATTGAGGTTTCCTTGACAAATAATTTTCCTATACTCCACTTCTCTGGTTTTAGGGAAACAATGAATATCATGTTAATTTCTATAATGGGGACAGGTGTCTGGCTTAGTTGTTTAGCTGCCAGAGGGACACTTGCTTCCCATTATCAGAATGCCTGGGTTTGAGTCTGAGCTTTACTCCCAATGCCAGCTTCGTGCTAATGCACTCCCCTGGGAGGCATCAGGTGATGGTTCAAGTACTTCAGTCCCTGAAACCTACATGGGAGAGCTGGACTGAGCTCCAGGCTCCCAACTTCAGCCACCCATCCTTGGCTGCTGCCAGAATTTTGCAGTGAAACAGCAGATAGAATCTCTCTCTCTCTCTCTCTCTCTCTCTCTCTGCCTTTCAAGTAAAGTGAAAATCTAAAATAATAAAATTAAATATAATGAAGACTGAGGAGAAACATGGAGAAATATTTAGAGGTCAAGAAAAAAGGGCAGGGGCTGGCTCTGCGGCATGGTGGGTAAAGCCGCCGCCTGCAGTGCCAGCATCCTATGGGCACCACTGGTTCAAGTCTCAGTTGGTCCACTTCTGATCCAGCTCTCTGCTATGGCCTGGGAAAGCAGTTTTGGAAGATGGCCCAAGTCCATGGGCCCCTGCACCCATGTGGGAGATGCAGAAGAAGCTCCAGGCTCCTGGCTTCGGATCCGCACAGCTCCAGCCATCTGGGGAGTGAACCTGGGGATGGAAGACCTCTCTCTCTCTGCCTCTGTCTCTCTGTAACTCTGCTTTTCAAATAAACAAATACATGAAGGAAGGGAGGGATGGAGGGAGGGATAAAGAGAAAGAAAGAAAGAAAGAAAGAAAGAAAGAAAGAAAGAAAGAAAGAAAGAAAGAAAGAAAGAAAGAAAGAAAGAAAGAAAGAAAGAAAGAAAGAGAAAGAGAGAGAAAGAAAGAGAAAGAAAAAGAGAAAGAAAGAAAAAGAGAAAGAGAGAGAAAAAAAGAAAGAGAGAGAGAAAGAAAGAGAGAGAGAAAAAAAGAAAGAGAGAGAGAAAGAAAGAGAAAAAAGGGCAGGGGCCAATGTTCTGGCACAGCAGGTTAAGCCACCACCTGCAATGCCAAAATCCCATACTGGAATGCTGGTTTGAGTCCCATCTGCTCCACTTCCAATTCGGCTCCCTGCAAATGTATCTTAGAAAGCAGAAGAAAATGTTCCAAAAACTTGGGCCCCTGACACCCATATTGGAGACCCAGATGGAGTTCATGGCTCCTGGCTTCGGCCTGGCCCAGCCTTGACGGTTGCAGCCATTAGGGGAATGAACCAGCAGATGAAAGACCTCTTTCTCTCTCTGTCTCTCCCTCTCTGTCTTTCAAATAAATAAAATAAACCTTAAAAAAAAAAAAGAAGAGAAAAAGGCAAATTAAGGTCTGCATTATGACTACAACTATGTAACTATGTATATTTATATATATGAAAAATAAACAAAATAGAATTATGGTTTAATATTAAATATTAATGCTGTGACAAAGTAACTTGTGAAATAGAGCTCTTATTTTTTTTTTAAGATTTATTTATTTATTTGAAAGTCAGAGTTACACAGAGAGGAGAGACAGGACAGAAAGAGGTCTTCCATCCAATGGTTCACTCCCCAATTAGCCGCAGGGGCCAGAGCTGCGCCAATCCGAAGCCAGGAGCCAGGGGCTTCCTCCCGGTCTCCCACACAGGAGCAGGAACCCAAGGACTTGGGCCATCTTCTACTGCTTTCCCATGCCATAGCAGAGAGCTGCATCAGAAGTGGAGCAGCTGGGTCTCAAACCAGAGCCCATATGGGATGCCGGCGCTTCAGGCCAGGGCGTTAACCTGCTGTGCCACAAAAGCTCTCATTTTTAACAGAAGAAAGTTAGTTACATTATGCATGTTAAGCCTTATTACAACTGTATGACATTTTAAAGAAACCCACACTAATCTCAAAGAAAACTACTGATTTCGAAACACTGCCTTAATACTAAAAACTTTCAGTAATAAGCAATTCCTCAACTCAAATGAAATGAAGAAAGACCCAGAATGACAAAGTAGCTGGTGATCAGCTGAAAATTTTTCCACACCCTTTGATAGCATCAAAGCATGCCTTCAACTTTTACACAGGTCAGAGGTCTTTGCACTGGGCAGAGGTATTTAGCATGGTGAGATTTCTTCTCTCCTATCCTCTCCCAATCAGATATTAACAGCATTCTTTCATGTTTGTCGAAGTTGAGGAAATCAAACAATGTTCTTAGAAAAGAAATCATATGGACCATAGTTTGAATGCTGGCTCCATGTAACATTGTTTCAATCAAAAGCATTTATTGACTGCTTACTATATAGTAGGCACTAGAAACACAACAGTGACCAAAAATACGTACTTTTCATTTTAAATAAAAGGGTATTCATCAAGGCGGTATGTACCAATGCCATCTTACTTGTTAAAGTGATCAGTTTAAGTTCATAACTGATCAAAAAGATAGGATTAATGTCAAAGGGATTACATAAATAAGACCAGTGTCTGCAAATAATAATAGATAGAATGAAAAAGGAGAAAATGATCCTACATGGGAAGCAGGATACACAGCAGACTCATAGAATGGCAAATGCCCTAAACAGCACTCTGGCCTCAGAATCAGCCCTTAAGACATTCAGATCTGGCTGAAGAGTCCATGAGAATATTTTAGGCATGGAAAGCCAAGACACTCTGGCAAAAAAAAAAAAAAAAAAAAAAAAACACCTAAATGAAAGATCTCTGTGAATGAGACCCCAGTGGAAAGAACGGGCCATCAAAGAAGGAGGTACCTTTCTCTGAAGGGAGGAGAGAACTTCCACTTTGACTACGGCCTTGTCTAAATAAGATCAGAGTCTGCGAACTCAAAAGGCTTCCATAGCTTTCGCAACTCATGACAAGAGCCTAGGGTGATTACTGACTCCATAAACAAGAGTGTCAAATTGTTAAGTCAACAGGAGTCACTGTGCACTTACTCCCCATTAGGATCTCTGTCCTTAATGTGTTGTACACTGTGAATTAATGCTACAACTAGTACTCAAAACAGTATTTTACACTTTGTGTTCCTGTGTGGGTACAAACTGTTGAAATCCTTACTTAATATATGCTAAATTGATCTTCTGTATATAAACATAATTGAAAATGAATCTTGATGTGAATGGATTGGGAGAGGGAGCAGGAAAGGGGAAGGTTGCGGGTGGGAGGGAAGTTATGGAGGGGAAAAAAATCATTGTAATCCATAAGCTGTACTTTGGAAATTTATATTTATTAAATAAAAGTATAAAAAAGGTATCAAGGAATGGACAAATATGAAATAAAGTAAACAGAGAAAATGTCATAGATTCTAAATAATGGATATTTGGGTGCTCTGGCACATACTCTGCCCCCAATATTTTATTATTTAAATAAAGTGTAAACATATATAAAAGAATACACCTGAAGTTTCAATAGGAGAAATCTTTGTTAATGAGAAATTCGATCTTGAAGCTACTACAGATACCTAAAGACAGACTCAAGATCTCCTGGAATTTGAACTAATTAATTAATCAATAATATCTGCTTGTTTGTTTTAGCTGACAACGGAATGTAATATTCTACTTTCTGGCCACTATGTTTAAGCACTGGTTCATCTTACTCTGGAACTCTGAGAAGGGAGGAGCTGAGAGAGGCTGTGGCAGTTATTGACTGTCTCATAAACCTGGAATTTTTTAAAAGTCAAAGGAAAACAAAGCAAGTGCCACTGGTCAAGGCAGCACCTGAATCATCAGGAGTAAACATCAGATTGGGAGGAAAGATTCCAATTTTCAACATCCCAGCTACATCATCATGGACAAGCCACTTAATTTTCCCTTCAGCTGTAAAAATGAAGATATTTTTAGGATAGAATTCAATTAAATGAGCCTGTATATGAAAGTGGTTTGAAAACAGTAAAGCATAAATATATAAATTAATTATCCCTAGGCTGTTCAAGAAACTTGGACTTTCAAAAGTCTATCATTATGGATTTTTCTACTTTGTTCACCTGGGTTTTGGAGGTCTTTTTTTTTTTAAGTTACTTTACAAATTACACATATAGATAACTTCTTGAATTAATCAAATAAAAGCTATCTTGATAACAAATAAAAACCTCACACTCCAGACTAGCCAGATAATTCTAGATAGGAAATATTCTCAAATGGAAGACAATATTATAAAACAGTAATTCTCCAAAGGGTGACAGAGAACCCAAGAGTCCTTCCAACTATACCTAACCTCTCTCCACCCATACTCCAACCTGGAAATTTTATTTTGTTCCTCCAGCCCATTGGGAAATGTTTCCATTACGGGGAAAAGGTAAAAGCTGTGAGGCGAAAAGAGAAGATTAAGAATTACTGCCAGGCCAGCATTGTGGCATAGCAGATAAAGCCACCCCTTGCCTTCCTGCATCCCATATGGGCACCAGTTCATGCCCCAGCTGCTCCACTTCCAATCCAGCCCCCTGCTAATGGTTTGAGAAAAGCAGTGGAAGATTATCCAGGTCCTTGGGCCCCTGAAACCATGTTGGAGACCCGGAAGAAGCTCCTCGCCCCTGGCTTTGGCCTAGCCCAGCCCTGGTCATTGTGGCCATCTGGGGAGTAAACCAGTGGGTAGAAGGCCTTTCTCAGTGCCTCTTTCTCTCCCTCTTGCTGTAACTTAATTTTCAAATAAATCTGCCACATGGAATTTGAGCTGAGAAATCAGCATCAAATTCAACATCTGTGTAACAGTCAAGGAAACCAAGTTTCGTTTAGTGACTTGTTACGGTCACACAGTAACAATCATAAAAGTGTTTGAAATCCTTGTGTTTATCTCTTTACTTCCAAATTTTGTAATTGGTAAAATGAGTATAAAAAGATACCTCTTGTAGGTTTATTCTGAGGATTAAATTAAAAATTTGAATGTGAAGTGCCTGGCACTGGGAAAGTCCTCAGTAAAAGGCTGGTTATGAGGCTGATGATGTTGATGTGTTCCGACCCTCTTTTATCCCTAACGTACAATGAAGCTGAGGAAAGGGAGGGCTGGGAAACAGAGAACTCACTACCCAAAACTCATTTTTAACAAAGATTAGAAGGAAATATACGAGACACTACTATCAGTTACCTGTGATAAACTCTGATGACTTTGTTGGGATTTTACCTTTCATTCCATATTCTCTAAATTTTCTATGAGAAAAATGTATTGCTTTCATAATGAAAGAAACATAAATTGATTATTAAAATAAACGAAGGGCTCTGCCTAAATATACTCAAATTGGAAGAGTGACTATCTAACAATATTGTAAACTACTGGACTCTGGTTACCAACTAACGGAAAAAATAAAAAATTATATTGGGGGGGACATTTGGTGCATGGGTTAAGAAAGCTGCATCCCATATGGGAGTGCCTGGGTTTGTGTCCGATTCAGCTTTCTATTCCAGCTTCTTGCTAATGCGCACTCTGGGTGGCAGCAGATAGCTCAAGCGCTTGGGTTCCTATCACCCTGTGAGAGAACCAGATGGAGTTCCTGACCCCTGGCTTTATGTCTGGCCCAGTCCTGGCTGTTGTACGCATTTGGTGAGTGAACCAGTAGATGAAAGATACCCCTTTATCTCTTTCTCTTTGCTTTTCAAATAAAGATAAATAAATAAAACTCTTTTAAAAAATACTTAGAATTAAGGAGAATCCTACAAATGGCTACAGAATCTTAGAGAGCTGAAGTACCTTTAAAGGCCATTTTACTACAAACTCCCAACTAATAGCCAACTTCAGTAAAGCACTTTCTAACTTACAATGCTGTGCATATATCCATGGAGCTTACCTGATTCTCACAACACTATAAAGGAGTAAGAAAACTACTGTACAATGGAAGAAACAGGAGCTCAAGGGTCAGAAGGTGGGTGGAGCCAGCATTGTGGTGTTAGCAGGTTAAGCTACTGCCTGTGACACCAGCATCCCCTATCAGAGTGCTCAGAGTCCTGGCTGCTCCAGTTCCTATCCAGCTCCCTGCTAATGCCCCTGGAAAGACAGCAGAAAATGGTCCAAGTCCTTGGGATCTCTTGCTCTCTCTCTGCCTTTCAAATAAATACATTTTTAAAAAGTCAGAAGGATCTGGCATCCTGCTGTATGCCCTCAGGCAATTCAGTTAACCTGTTTCTCTACCATAAAACCAAGACAAAATACCTTTCCAAACTAACCAGCAGACTGTTCAAGGAATAAAGTGAGATGATAACAGCCAAAGTACCTTGAACACAATACAAAAGGTCCTTCATCATTAGGGTCCTGCCTCCCTCTCTGTGCTCACCACCTCCCACCTTGTGCCCACTCTCTAATCACATTATACTACTCAGGGCCCCCCAAATAGGCTCTCATCACTGTCCTCTCTTTCAGGAAGGTCTTTCTTCTCTTCTCTCTACCCCACCCCAATGCTTGGTCAGCTGTTGATAATCTTTCAGAACCCATCCCAGGTATCATCACTTCCTTTAATATTAGCTCGCTAGGCCTCTCTTACTTGAGTACATGCCCTTCCTCTGTGTTCACACAGCACCCATACCTATCTCCCTGGGTCATTTCTGTCTCAACATGGTATAATTGTCTATGTACATGTCTGTTTCTCAAGGAAACTTTAAACTCAAGGGTAGGGATTGGGTATGACTCAGGACAATGTCTCATACTTGGTACATATTTAACAAATGAGTGAATTTTAAATGCAATAAAAAATTTTCATATAATAGATACATAATACATTTACTGTTACAAGGCAGTGCTTCTCAACTTTGGATGCATATCCGAATCACCTGTAAAACTTCAAAAACAGAGATGTCAAGAGATTTTAGTTTAGTAGACTTGAGTCAGAGCCCAAGCAACTGTATATTTCCTAATCTTCATAAGTTCAAATGCAGAACCAGAATTTTTTTTTTTCTGACAGGCAGAGTGGACAGTGAGATAGAGAGACGGAGGGAAAGGTCTTCCTTTGCCGTTGGTTCACCCTCCAATGGCCGCCGCGGCCAGCGCGCTGCAGCCGGCGCACCGCGCTGATCCGATGGCAGGAGCCAGGAGCCAGGTGCTTTTCCTGGTCTCCCATGGGGTGCAGAGCCCAAGCACCTGGGCCATCCTCCACTGCACTCCCTGGCCACAGCAGAGGGCTGGCCTGGAAGAGGGGCAACCGGGACAGAATCCGGCGCCCCAACCGGGACTAGAACCCGGTGTGCCGGCGCCACTAGGCGGAGGATTAGCCTAGTGAGCCGCGGCGCCGGCCAGAACCAGAATTTTCAAATCATTGCAGTACATTAACTATAGCCATAAAATTACTATTATTCTACCTAACATCTATGTAACAACACCTTAAAATTCATTTTCATATGTTCTTTATTTAATTTAATCTTCATAACAATTCTAAGTTAGGTACTATTTTTATTTCCAAATGAAGAAATAGTTAAATAAGTGTGAAAGTTGATTTCTGCTTAACTTCAAAATGAGTCTTGTTCCTTTATATCTGTCTCCTTTCCTCAAAATTGATAAATAATAGTAGAGTAATACATAGAGTATATGAGAACAAGAGTTCCAATAAGGAAGACATCAATCTCAGCTTCATGGTGAACAAACAGGGAAAAAGAAAAGCCGGGCCTCAAAGATACAGCACAGTAGGTAGATGAGGGTGGAAGCCATACATAGAAGCACATTGGCACTGTCATTTATTAAATTCAGATTGAGATTCTACAAAGGAAAAAGTGGTTTTGCCAGCCTTAGTTGGAACTTAATAGTCTGAAAGGGAAAAGGGGGGCTGGCATTGTGGAACAACGGGTTAAAGCCCCAGCCTGTAGCATTAGTATCCTATATGGGCGAGTCCCAGCTGCTCTACTTCTGATCCAGCTCCCTGCTAATGTGCCTGGGAAAGCAACGGAGGATGGCTGAAGCCCGTGGGCCCCTCCATCCACATGGGAGACCTGGACGAAGCTTCTGACTCCTGGCTTTGGATCAGTTCAGCTCAGGCCGTGCAGCGATTTGGGGAGTGAACTAGAGGAAGGGAGACGGCTCTCTCTCTCTTTCTCTCTCTGTGTGTCTCTACCTCTCTGTATAACTCTTTCAAATAAATAAAAATATATCTTAAAAAATAAAATAAAATAAAAGGGAAAGGGACATTGGGAAGGGCTGGAAGTGGAAGAGCAAAAGAACAAATAAATAGTAACAGATTTTGCAGTGCCACATGCAAAAACCTAACCCTGACTCCATGAATAAGAGCCAAGCTAACTAAGCCAACTAACTTTTTGTAACTAAGACTTGGATCAACTCTCAAGAATTAAACATCACATGAAATCATACTAATGAGGGCTCAATCAGCCTCTGGTTCTTCTGGGCTTGTTACTGCTCTGCTTCCTAAGAGGAGATAATCTGGAGAATCCTAGCACTGATCTGCCCATCTCAAAAACAGGAGGATGGGGGAGAAAAGGAAGTTATTCATGAGAAAAAAAAAAAAAAAAAGCTGAAAACAGAGACAGAGAAATGTAGTACATGATGATAAAGGAAAATGAATAACATTCAGACACAGGTGACTCAGAATACTGGATAAGGCCTGATCTTGCAGCTTCCATAAAGAGATGTTATCTTCTAAGTCTGCAATATCATGACCATCTGACAGAGTTTTATCATTTTTTTTCTAGTTCAAACTATGGATTGCCGTCAGAGTTTTCTTAAGGAAAAGAGGCTAAAAAGATTAGAAACCATCTAAAAGGATGTTCCCAGAACCCCAAAGTTTAGTTTGATAGAGTTCAAAAGTTCATATGATACAGTGGTAAAAGTATCACATCTAGAATTTTAAACCAATATTCGGGCATTTGCTAATGATGTGTCTTTAAGCAAGACAAGACCTCTATGATCCTCAGTCTCCTAACTCCTAAGTTGGGAATACCTGTCTCACAAGCCTATTGTGAAGACTGAAAAAATAATACCCAGGAAAAATATTACTCTTTTTCCTGTATGAATGATAAATGTAAATGATATGTAAATCTAATCTCGCCAATCTTTCTAATGAACAAAAAAGAAATTTTAACTCTCACAGCAATGTATCTGCAAAACCATGCCAGTATTCTCAGTGAAGAAAAATTAAAGCAGCCGGGGTACTGAAAATAACATATGTCTGCTGGAATCAGGTGGATATGGACTAAAACTGAGGCGTGCCACTTACTTGCAGCAAAATCTTGAACACATTCCCTCTACCAGTATGAGCCTGGGCTTCTTTATCTCTGAAACAGAGATCACTAACAACCATTTTACAAGACTATTTTGAAGGTTGAAAAAAACACATTAACACCTCACACAGTTTCTGGTATGGAAGTGTTCATTAATGTAAGTCATCACAACCTAACAACGAATTAATAGATTATTTTTTCAAGTGTTTCTTTATAGTGAATATTTTTATTTAGTTGTTTCATAATCCTTTAACTTAGAGCAACTGCCACTATTCTCATTTTACACTTGGAACAAAAATCAGAGAAAAAATTACTTTCACAAGAACATACAGTGACACAAAGACCAAATTAATGTCTCAACTTTAACCAAATATCTTTACTTTTCCAACACTTAATTTTTCCCAAATCCCAAATTACAAATTTTCCATTAAGAATTTTTTTTTTTTTTTTTTGATAGGCAGAGTGGACAGTGAGAGAGACAGAGAGAGAAAGGTCTTCCTTTGCCGTTGGTTCACCCTCCAATGGCCGCCGCTGCAGCCGGCGCACCGCGCTGATCCGATGGCAGGAGCCAGGATCCAGGTGCTTTTCCTGGTCTCCCATGGGGTGCAGGGCCCAAGCACCTGGGCCATCCTCCACTGCACTCCCTGGCCATAGCAGAGAGCTGGCCTGGAAGAGGGGCAACCGGGACAGAATCCGGCGCCCCAACCGGGACTAGAACCCGGTGTGCAGGCGCCGCAAGGTGGAGGATTAGCCTATTGAGCCACGGCGCCGGCCCCCATTAAGAATTAAAATAGAGATTGACATTGTGGTATGGCAGTTAAATCCACCACTGGAACACGAGCATACCATACAAATGCCCAATCATGTCCGGCAACTCTATTTTCTTTTTTTAAAGATTTATTTATTTATTTATTTGAAAGGCAAAGTTACAGAGAAGCAGGGAGAGGCAGAGAAAAGAGATCTTCCAACTGCTGGTTCACTCCCTAAATGGCCACAACAGCCAGAGTTGGGCCAGTCCAAAGCCAGGAGCTTCTTCCGGGTCTCCCACACAAGTGCAGGGGCCCAAGCAGTTGGGGAATCCTCCACTGCTTTCTCAGGCACACGAGCAGGGAGCTGGATCAGAAGTGGAACAGCCGGGACTCAATCTGGGGCCCACATGGGATGTCAGCGTCACAGCAGGCAGCTTCACCAGCTCAGCCAGAGCACCAGCCCCTGGATGTTCTACTTGAAACAGAACTCCCTGCTATGGCCTGGGAAAACAGCTGACGATGGCTCAAGTGTTTGGGCCCCTGCCATCTATGTGGGAGACCCAGAAGAAGCTCCTGACTCCTGCCTTCAGTCTGGCCCAGCACTTGCCATTGCAACCATCTGGGGAGTAAACCACTGGACAGAAGATCTCTCTGTCCCTCCCTCTCTGTAACTCTGACTTTCAAATAAATAAAGCATCCCACCGATTGACCCAGTTCCCTGTTAATAAGTCCCAGAAAGCAACAGATGATAGCCCAAGTGCTTGGGCCCCTGCACCCATGTGGGAGACCTGAAAGAAGCTCCTGGCTTCTGGTTTGGTCTGGCTCAGTCGTGGCCATTGCAGTCATCTGCGGAGTGATCCAGCAGATGGGAGATCTTCCTCTCTCTAACTCTGCCTTTCAAATAATAAAATAAATCATTTTTTAAATGTTAAAGCCTTATTATCAAAATGCTATGTTACAATCTATTCCTAAATTGAAGAAAAAAATGTACAAATGCAGGTTTCTCTTATGGTATGCTTATATAGTACTTTTTATCCTACTTTATCCTTCATTTCAGCACTCTTCACCCCATGTAGTATCTTTAGTTCCAAAAGAAACTGGACTGCACCCTATGAGTAACTGAACATACCATCCCCAAAAAGGGAATAGCACATAGCAGGGAAAAATTCAACTGTTTATAAGTAAGGGGATGAATAAATGAAGCACTCTACCAGATGGAAATCAGGAAAGGAGAAACCTAGGCATGGTGTGTTAGGGACAGTAAGAAAGTAAAAGACAGCATTTCAAGAGATTCGGAAGAGAAACCTTTGTCAAGAGTCAAACAGGCCCTTGTAAATGATATGGGTTTAAGTATAACTAGAGAAAGACAAAAACCACAGGAGACCTGAAAGAGACAGTTAAGTTAAAAAACTCAAAAGTAGAGGGCCAGCGCTGTGGCGCAGAGGGTTAAAGCGCCCGCATCCCTTATGGGTGCCAGTTCCAACTGTAGTTGCTCTACTTCTGATTCAGCTCCCTGCTATAGCGCCTGGGAAAGCAGCAGAGGAAGGCCCAAGTCCTTGGGCCCCTGCACACACAGGGGAGACCCGGAAGAAGTTCCTGGCTCCTGGCTTCAGATCAGCTCAGCTCCGGCTGTTGTGGCCATTTGGGGAGTGAACCAGAGGATGGAAGACCTTTCTCTATATGTCTCTACCTCTTTCTGTAACTCTGTCTTCCAAATAAATAAAATAAATCTTTAAAAAATACTCAAAAGTACGACCAGTGTTGTGGAGTAGCAGGTTAAGCCTCCACATGTGATGCCAGCATCCCACATGGGTGTGGGTCCAAGACCCAGTTGTTCCATTTCTGCCCTACTAATGTGCCTGGGAAAGCAGCAGATGATGGCCCAAGTCCCTGGATCCCCAGCATCCATGTGGGAGACCCAGAAGAAGCTGCTGGCTCCTGGCTTCAGCCTGGCCCAGCCCTGAACACTGCAGTCATTTGGGGAGTGAACCAGTGGATGGAAGATCTCTCTCTGTCTCTTTCTCTCTTCCTCTCTCTGAAACCCTGCCTTTCAAATAAATAAATAAATAAAAATCTTTAAAAAAAAAAAAAACACATCTCGAAAGTGAGGGTGCTTATTTAGACTTGCAAAACCAAATTACAAATTCCCAAGAAACAATCCCTGCCTAGGATAGTTCAACAGCAGTTTTCAGGTAATGGCTAAAACAAACAAAATAAAAAGATAAAAAATCCTGCAGGCTTTGGTTGGAGAATGACAGATGTAAAAGGGAAGAAAATTTCTACCTAAAACATCCCCAAAAATGTTAGGAATCCTTTGGATTTACATATTAAAGTGTACTTCCTTTTCATTATGAGAATGATTCTTAACTATAACCCCAAAGTAGCAGTTGGCAGTAAATGGGACTAAATCACCTTATAGTATTCATTCAACAAACTCTTGAGTTCCTGCTCTATGCTGTCATTACTCTAGGCATTAGAATTAAAGCAATGGAGAAAACAGACAAAACTTCCTGTTCTCAAGAAGTTTTCATTCTCTTAAGACAGATTATAAGTGGGATGGAATGGAATGTCAGGCAGTAAGTGTCATGGAAGAAAAAAAGGGAGAAAGGGAGCTACTAGGGTATCAGGAGGCAATTCTGAAACTGGTTTGCAAACTTCAGCAAGCATCAGAACCACTTAAGAGAGCTTGTTAAAGCAAAGGTCTCTGTGGGAGCCCCAACCTCAGAGTTGTTCATGTGTAGGTTTCAACTAGTACCCACTGATTTGCTAACAAGATGCCAGATTATGCTGAAGCTGTGATCCAGGGACCACACTTTGAGAAACTATTAGGAATCTCTAACTCATGGGCCTTGACTTTATTCTTTATACACATATTCATTCATTTAAACACTTATTCAATGCCAGGTCCTTTGCTAGGCACTAAAACTAAACAGATCATGCCCTCATGAAATTCATAGGCTAGTGAAAAAAGATAAGCACAGACGTAAAATAATTGTAATACAGTGCCAGACAGAACTAAAAACGTGGTGTGTACATGAGCCAGAGGATGGAAAGGCAACTTATTACAAGGACACCTCTGTAGGCAGGGAAGGTGAAGAAGACAGACATTCTAGGCAGATGAAACAGCACAAGGGAAAGCACAGATGAGAAAAAAGTGGTAGGAGAGAGTTTACCAAAACTGAGGCTGCAAAGGTAGACAATGCTCAGATCTCCAGTTTCTAGTTCCAAGCTAAGGAGTCTGAAATTTATCTTTTGACAATGAATAGTCAGAGGTAGGAATTACTTAAGTGATTACGCTTTGTTTTACAAAATCCCTGTGGTTACACAAATGCCTTCCTTTGAGGTGCTGCTTCCTTCAAGTCTATACAGAGTCTCAAAACCTGTGCTCAATAAATGTATGTAGAATTTTACTTTTTCTTATGGATGAGGGGCCAGCCTGAAGAACTCAATTTGGCCAGAAGCAAACTTGTAAAACAGGTCCAGCAACCTCAATTATTGCACACTACTCCCTGTACAACTGAAGTCCCCCGGAGATTAGGGCAGGCTGCATTGTTTACTTGTCTACCTCACCCACTAGACTTTGAGCTCTTTGAAGACAAGGAAGGTCTTAACACTCTTGAAATCCCCATGGCTGTGGCAAGAGGCTTGAAGCAGATTCCAGTAATAATGGATAAGAGAATAACTGAATAAGCAATTTTACCAGGTAGACCCACGAGCTCACGTAAAGGTATGTATAAGGTTCAGGGAATGTTTCAGGGTCCATATTCCCAAAACTTTTTTGAGAATTAGAGCTGATGTGGGGTAGGTTTCATATGCACCTGATTCAGGATTTCCCAAACAGAAATTAAAATGCTACAAGTGCCATAGGAGAAATCTCAGTGGGCCTCTGAAAGCCCCAACGGGGAGAAGTCAGCTCTACCTGAGAGGGAGGGGACAGATGCCAGCAAAGACTTGGGGGGAGGCATATTCTTCACTGGACTCTTGAAAGCGAAGTAGGTAGGCTGCCTACCTGCCCATTCCTGGGACACAAAAGCAAACTCCTAGAATTTTAAGGCTGGAAGTGACCTGCTCAAGGTCACACAGGAAGTAGGTAAAGCCACAAGGTAAGACAAATGAGGTATCTTTGTACTGTGGACTCCTGTTTTCTCCTGACAAGAGATGAGAAAGCTCAAATACACAGTTGACGAAATTAAACATTTTTCCCAAGAACAATTCTTTAAAGACAAGAGTGATGGATTTGAATGTTTATTGGTAACCACAATACCAACCTTTCCCTTCACCTTTCACAGTTAAAAAATACAGTGAAGTGTAAGACAATTATCCAAGGGGTTTAACAAGGATTTTACTGGCAACACCGACACACACCCAGTACTTCTTAAGTATTCTTCCAAAACACTGCCAGTAATGTTTACCGTTAAAATATTCAAAACAGTGAACGCTGTAATAATGTCTTTTGAAATGGAATAGCTAATACAAAACAACAACTATAATTCTCCCTTCCTCGATTGTTTTCACCTTCCTAAGTTAGGGAGTACTCCCGGGATGGGGGAAGGGCTGCATAAATCGCACTACTGTTTTCTTTTCAAGTTGAACCCTAACGGTGGCTCTCCAAGCCTGGACTGGGGAACTTTTCCACGCAGAATGAAGCGGGCGCCCTGTGGCCAGGCTTCCCCGTCGCGGGCCACGGTGAGCGCTGCGGGACGGCCAAGTTCGGGACGGAGCTGGTCCCGGACTCGGACCTGTCTGGTCTCCCAGCCTCGGCCCGGCCCCTCCCCCGCCGGGGCCTCCCCCCTCCCGGCCCCCCGATGTCCCGGCGTCCGAGACCGGCGGTCGCGCGGGTGCGTGCACAGGGGGCCTTTGTTGGCCCGACGGGAGCGGCCCGCCTCGCGGGGCGGCGCCCGCCTCACCTCACCTGGCGCCCCCGCCCGCCGGGACCCGGCGCCCAGAATGAATGCGCCCAGGGCCCCCACCCCGTCCAGCCCACCCCGACCGCGCGCCTCAGCCGGGACAGCCCGCAACGCCAGGGGCACCGACCGGAGGCCGGCTCTTACCTTCCGTGCTCGCTCTGCTCCGCTCGGCTCCTCCTCCTGCTCCTCCACCCCGGTGGCGGCGGCCGGGCCGGGGGTGAGCGCGCGAGTGTGCGCGAGCCGCCGCTTCACTTTCTCCCTCCCGCCGCCGCCGCCGCCGCGCGCCTCCCCCCGGCCGCTGGCTCTGGGGATCCCCTCAGGACCGAGGGACCTGCGAGGGAGGGGGCGGTGAGGCGGGAGGAGGCGCTGCGGGGCCGGCTCGGTGGGCTGAGAGGGGCGGGGATGTGAGGGGCTCGGACGGCCTCGGAGGGAGGTGGGAAGTCGATGGGGAGGCAGAGTTCTTTGAGCGGGATTTTGGGGACTGCGGAGTTCGGAGACAAGAAGAGTCCGAGGGCAAAGTGTCTCCGGAGTAGGACAGCAGAGCGAGGCGGGGAGGCGCGATGGGCGAGCTGAGGGGGAGGGCGTGTGTGGGCAGCCGTGAGGGGGCGTCCACTGTGTAGCCGGCACCTTCAGTTCCAGTGGCAGCCGCTGCCCGCCGCCGCCCCGCCGCAGGCGCCCTATTGTAAGCCGCCTCCCGGGCCCGACCGCCTCGCCCACCGGCCCCCGCCCCGCCCCTGTGAGGCCTCGGCGCCGGCGGAGCCCTGCCCGCCCCGCCTCCCGCAGGTGGGAGGGGGCGGGGAGGGCCGGCTGGCCCACGTGAGCGAGACCAGCCCAGGCGAGGGGGAGGGCGAGCGCCGGGATGACGTCATCGCCTCATGACGCCAGAGGCTGGGGAATCACCCGGTTGCCTGTGACGTCATTGCGCCCGCTCCTCTGCTCTCTGCGGGAGCTCTCAACCCGCCGCAGGTTTCTTTGCTATGGACTTTGTGACTGAAAACCTTTGGGCAATTTCTGGGATGGCTGCAATCGGAAAAAGGCGGCTAACCCTCAGGATTCAGGGACTGCTGCTTACAAAGCACCACCGCATTCGTTAGCTCATTTCCAAGGACTGAATTTGAAAACGGTTTCGTGTGATCTCAGAGCCACATTATCTATGATTCTAATTGTTTTCTTTGGGTAGGATGTGGGAGCCAAAGTGGGGAGACAAAGGATAACCATGGTGACCTGACACAGAAAAAAAAAAATTGGCTTCCTTTCCCGTTTTTCTCTTTGTATGATGTCTACTTTCTCCAAACCTTGCCCTGGAGCAAAGATTATGTATTTACCAAAACCTCCCCCACAGCGTTCACCTGCATGCATTGTTGTACCTCAGATTCAACGTGTCCAGTACTGGACAGCATTGGTGGCTGAAAGTCTGGAACAAGATTGTCTTGCTTCAAATACGTATCATCCATATAAATGTTAGTAATAGGATCTTAACGTTTTTAAACCATACTTTCTCCATAATAAGTGGTACTTGTGTATCCTTAACTTAATCTCTCTAAGCCTACCTGAAGCCATAAAAATGATAGTGACAATTAAGCATAGTCAGCCCTTTGGAATGTTGACTATTACCAGTCATTTCCCTCCAACCTTGCGACTCTTGTGCCTTCCTGGTCTCAATGAACCGACCACACAATCCAGCAGTCAGTGAAAACAGAAACCTGGACGAAAGTCCAGATTCTCTCTACCTGCCTACCAAACTGGACGTCAGGTCTTGTCAATTCTACTTTGCAGGTCCTTGCCCTTCTCTTCCTCCACCATCACATGAACTACTGGCGCAACCTTCAGTTGCTCCAGATCCAATCCACTGACCACCACAAATATGATGATGTCCTCCTCTATTTAAACACTCTGAAAGGTTTTTATTGCTTTCAGGATAAAGTCTAAAATCCTTAACCTGGGACTTCACAACCTGACTTTTTCAGCTCCATCACTCATCATATAGCTTTTCCTCCAGCCACACTAAAATACTATTTAACATTCTCGCAATACACACTTCTTCATGTCTCTGAGCCCTTCACTCCTTATGTGACTGGCCAACACCTATTGATTCTACAAAGCTGAGCTCAAATGTCATGTTCATTTATTTATTTGACTAATATTTCTAGAGTTTCCCTGAGCTTTGACAATTCTGTAATCCTATAGTATTTCCACGCCTTTTATGGCATGTAGTACTTTAATAAGGGAAGGAAAGATAGCAAACATCAGAATTTGCCTTCATGCCAACGGGCAAGGTTTATGAACTTTATCCACGAACTTGATTCTCCCTCCAAATTAAGGATTTTGAGGCAGGGCTCCCCTGCTTTTGGGAGCAGACTCCAGGAGATGGAAAAGCCAGAAAGACAGATCCTCTTCTGAAGCCTCCAGAAAGGAACAGAGCGCTGCCAACACCTTAATTTTAGCCCACTGACACCCATTTTGGACTTCAGAACTACAGAACCATAAAGTAATAAACATTTTCAGCCACTCTATGTGTGATGATAATATAGTGTGTGTCAGCCACAGGAAACTAACAGCAAACTCCAAGGGAAGGTAGCCGCTGGTAACTGGGAGGGGCGTACTTGCTGGAGGTGCCAGGTTCTCAGCTGCACCCATTCACTGGTCTCCATTGCCAGTCTGAGTCCCAGTCCCAAACAATGACTTTAGCATAAGAGAACATTCAAGGCATTTCCTCTACCCTAACTGTTACACTCTGGTCTTTCATCTTCGTCTGCTCTTCAGATGAAGAAGAGTTGTTTTGGGGTTTTAGAAAAAAGAAATCTCATGGCGATCATCACACCATGTCCTGAGTTGATAAGTGAGTGACCTGACAAGTGAAATTCTATTTAAGGCTTTTCAGACAGTAAAATCCAGCCAACTCTACAAAATTATAATTAACACTGTCCCCACACCATAAAAGTGTTCATTCTCAATGGGGGCAATATCTGTGCCAAAGGAATGAAACCTGGTCCTTAGGTGGATGAAAATAGCAGATATTACAATGCTTTGTGGCCTCCAAAGCCCAATCCTATTTGGAAAAAAAAAAATCCTAGTATTTAATTTCTCTGGCTAGGAAGGCTTTTTCTCCATTAGGAAGGCAGTAACGAAAAAAAGGTTGAAAAATCCCTAAACAAGAGTTGTTGCGTATTCTAATACATTCATTCCACTTAGATGTCCAATCTTTGAACAGGTAAAGAGCCTTAGGCACCGTGTCAGGACAGTGTGTCAGAGGCTATCCCTTCTCCACTTACCACCAGGGGAGTTCTTGTTGCTGTCTGACCTGTGAGTCAAGTCCAGAATCCCACCCTGATATCTAGGTTCACTCCTCATACCAATGATCACGTTTCAATTTTCCAAAAAGTGTTATCTGGGATTAATACTTAGGTACAGTTTTCTCAGGAGTTGATTCCAGGAAATAGGAGTGAGGCAGGAGAACAGGGATAGCCGATGTAACGTGCATCATTGAGAGTCTGATTCAGGCCAGAATCTCAGAGATGCATATAAAATACCACCCAGAGTACACAACCTGAAAGATGAGAGCTTTTAAACAACTGGCTTGAGGCCAGCGCCATGGCTCACTAGGCTAATCCTCCACCTTGCGGCGCCGGCACACCGGGTTCTAGTCCCGGTCGGGGCGCCGGATTCTATCCCGGTTGCCCCTCTTCCAGGCCAGCTCTCTGCTGTGGCCCGGGAGTACAGTGGAGGATGGCCCAAGTACTTGGGCCCTGCACCCCATGGGAGACCAGGATAAGTACCTGGCTCCTGCCATCGGATCAGCGCAGTGCGCCGGCTGCAGCGCGCTGGCCGCGGTGGCCATTAGAGGGTGAACCAATTGCAAAAGGAAGACCTTTCTCTCTCTCTCTCTCTCTCTCTCTCTCTCACTGTCCACTCTGCCTGTCAAAAAAAAAAAAAAATTGGCTTGCATTCCACACTAGGTGAGCCTTGTCCCCAGTGCTGTTGCTCCCTGGACTTTGTGGCTCTGCCTGCAACCCACATAGATGTCACAGAAGGCCCAGAGGTAAGGAAAGGATGGGAAATGGACATTTTAAGTGACACACAAGAAGCATGAAAGTTAGAGTATCCTCCACAGCTGTAACTGAAATCAGAGATGAGCTGAGGGGATGTGACAACAGGTAACAGAGGGATCTGTCACAAACTGAATAGGCTTCACTTATAGGTTCATATAATGCCAAATCTATTTTCCAAAATAATTGAATTGCTTTGCACTCCCACTAGCAATGTATAAAGAGACTTCAAAGTGGAAAAAAATGGAAGTCAAAAAGATAAGTTTAGGGGTTGGTGCTGTGGTGTAGTAGCTGAAACCTCCACCTGTGGCACTGGCATCCCATATGGGTGCCAGTTCAAGTCCTGACTGCTCCTCTTCTGATCCAGCTCTCTGCTATGGCCAGGCAGAAGATGGCCCAAGTGCTTGGGCCCCTGCACCCACGTGGGAGACCCAGAGGAAGCTCCTGGCTCCTGGCTACCTGCTCCTGGCTTCAGCTTGGCTCAGCCCTGGGCATTGCAGCCATTTGGGGAGTGAACCAGTGGAAGGAAGACCTCTCACTGTCTCTCCCTCTCTCTGTCTGTAATTCTACCTCTCAAATAAATAAATAAAATCTTTTTTTAAAAAGAGATAAGTTTATTTTAGTCTAAAAAACTAAAATCCACGACAAAAGCTAACCTAAACAAATGGGATTTTGTCAAATTCAAAAGCTTCTGTACAGCAAAGGAAATAATCAAGAGTGGAGACACCCAACAGAATGGGAAAGCATTTTCAAGCTACCCATCCAACAAAGGATTAATATCCAAAATATATCAGTAACTTTAAAAATTCAACAACAGAACCGAAAAAAACTAATCCAGTTAAGAAATGGGCAAAGGACCTCAATAGATAGTTGTCAAAAGAAGAAATACAAATGCCCAATAAATATATGAAAACATACTCAACATCACTAGCATTACAGAAAGACAAATAAAAACTGCTATGAGTTATCACCTCACCCTGTCAGAACGGCTAAAATCGAAAACACAGAGAGTAACAAATGCTGGTGAGGATATGGAGAAACAAAAACACTTATACACGGTCGGTGGGAATGTAAATTAGTGCAGCCACTGTGTAAAACAGTATGGAGAGTTCTTAGAAAACTAGAAATAGACTTGCCATATGATCCAGCAATCCTACCACTGGGTATTTACCCAGATGATATGATACATCATATCAAACAGATAACTGCACCACCATGCTTATAGCAGCACTGTTCACCACCATATTACACCTTAGAATCAACCAAGGTGTCCATCATCAGATGAATGGATAAAGAAAATGTGAGATATATATATATATATACATACACACACAATGGAATATTATTCTGCTATAACAAAGAATGAAATTCTACCATTTGCAGCAAAATGGATACAACAGGAGGACATCATTTTGAGTGAAATAAGCCTGACACAAAAAGATAAATATCATATGTACTCCCTTATATGTGGGAGCTAAAATTTAAAAGAAAAGGGGGAAAAAAAGAAAAAATGCCTGTATATATCGGTACAAAATATAGTTTTGTAAAACTTTATTTTATACCTTTGTCAAACCCATGGTTAAGTATGCTATCCTACTATAATTTTAATGATCTGTGATTACTTTAAAATTTACTGCATATGGGTGAAGTGGTAATTTTTCCAGTCAATTATTACTTATAATGATTGCATATATTCCCACTAAGCTATGGTCTTTTGCTTTTCACCTGTTAAACTTCTTATTCTGTGAAGCATTAAGCCTTTTATTGTAATGTAAATTTAAAATATGTTATCTCAATAACAAAAAAAAAGAAAGAAAGGGAGAGAGAGGGAGAGGAGAGTGAGAAGGAGAGAAGAAAGAAATACTATATTCTTAGAATTTTATCTATAAACTACATTGAATCTGTTAAAAACTCATCAAGGGACCAATGCTGTGGTGTAATGGGTAAAGCCACTGTCTACAGTGCCAGCATCCCATATGGGTGCCAGTTTGAGTCCCAGCTGCTCCTCTTCTGATCCAGCTCTCTGCTATGGCCTAGGAACACAGTAGAAGATGGCCCCAGTCCTTGGGCCCCTGCACCTGCATGGGAGACCCAGAAGCTCCTGACTCCTGGCTTTGGCCTGGCCTGACCGTGATCATTGCAGCCATTTAGGGAGTGAACCAGCAGATGGAAGACTCTCTCTCTCTCTCTTTCTTTCTTTTTTTTTTTTTTTTAAGATGTTAGTTTTTATTTATTTGAAAGGCAGAGAGAGGGAGAGACAGAGATCTTCCATCCACTGGTTCATTCACCAAATGGCAACGACAGCCAGGGCCAGGCCAGGGCAAAGGCAGAAATCAAGGCTTCATCTGGGTCTCCCATGTGGGTGAAGGGACCCAAGGACTTGGGCCATCCTCTGCTGCTTTCTCAGGCATATAAGCAGGAAGCTAGATCTGAATTGGTATGTCCAGGACTCAAATCAACACCCACATAGGATGCTGGCATTGCAGGCGGCAGCTTAACCTGCTACGTTACAATGCTGGCCCCAAGTTCTGCCTTTCAAATAAATTTAAAAAAAAAAAGACAGAATTTTGAATGTTTCCAACACAAAGAAATGATGAATGTTTAAACTGGTGGAAATGCTAATTATACTGATTCGATCGTTGCATCATACACCATGCATACACACTGATGCACCCCATAATTATGTACAATTAATATGCATCAATAAAAAATTCAACGCTCAAAATATTGAAATCCAGGCAGACTTTTTTCATAATATGCATTGTCAATGAACATTTTGCAGACCCCTCATATAAGAGTTTCACTTACTCCATATCTGCACCAATACTTGGTATTATCAGTCTATTATTTTACTCATTCTAGGCAGTATGCAGTGATCTGACATTAATTTGCAATCCTGTGAATACTAATGAAATTGTCAGTTATCTTTTTTGAGCTCTCTGTTTGGGTCTTTTGCTTAAGTTTTAAAAATCAACTTTATGGGGCCGGTGTTGTGGCGCAGTGGGTTAACACTCTGGTCTGAAGTGCTGGCATCCCATATGGACACCGGTTTAAGTCTCAGATGCTCCTCTTCCAATCCAGCTCTCTGCTATGGCCTGGGAAAGCAGTAGAAGATGGCCCAAATCCTTCGGCCCCTGCACCCGTGTGGGAGACCTGGAAGAAGTTCCTGGCTCCTGGCTTTGGATCAGCGTAGCTCCGGCCATTGCGGCCATTTGGGGGGGTGAACCGGCGGAGAGAAGACCTCTCTCTCTCTCTCTCTCTCTCTCTCTCTCTGCCTCTTCTTCTCTCTATGTAATGCTGACTCTTTTTTTTTTTTTTTTTTAACAGGCAAAGTTAGTGAGAGAGAGAGAGACAGAGACAGAGAGAAAGGTCTTCTTTCGCCGGTTCACCCCCCAAATGGCCACCATGGCCGGTGCACTGCGCTGATCCGAAGCCAGGAGCCAGGTGCCTTCCCCTCCCTGCCCCCCCCCCCACCGGTCTCTCATGCGGGGGCAGGGCCCAAGCACCTGGGCCATCCTCCACCGCCCCCTCGGGCCACAGCAGAGAGCTGGACTGGAAGAGGAGCATCCGGGACAGAATCCAGCGCCCCAACCAGGACTAGAACCCAGGGTGCCAGCACAACAGGCAGAGGATTAGCCCAGTGAGCCGCGGCGCCGGCCATAATGCTGACTTTCAAGCAAAATAAAATAAATCTTTAAAAAAACAACTTTATTGAGATAGAACTTAAATACAATAAAATACACCCATTTGGGGCAGGTATGGCACAAAGGGTTAAGCTGCTACTTGGGCACCCACAGACCATATCAGAGTGCCTGGAATTGAGTCCCACCTCTGCTTCCTGTGCTACTTCCTGTTAATGTACCTGGGAGGCAGCAGGTGACGGCTTAAGTAATTGGGCTCCTGCCACCCCCATGGGAGACTTGGCTCCTGGCTTTGGCCCAGCTTAGCCCTGGCTGTTGAGGCATTCAGGGAGTGAACTAGCAGATGAACGATATCTCTACACCCTCCCCCATCACTCTGCACTTTAAATAAATAAATACGCTCATTTAAAGTGTTTAGCTTCATGAGTTATGACAAATGTATATATCCTTGCAACTACTATCAAACTCCATCTGGCCTGGAAAATTCCTTTTGTACCCCTTTGCCATCCATTCCCTAACCCCATGCCAATCAATGATCTCACCATCACTATAAATTAGTGTTGGTTATTCTAGAATTTCATATAAATGGAATTATTCAGTATATACTTCTTTATGTCTGGTTTCCTTCATTCAACATTATGTTTTGGTGGGCAGCTGTATTGCCTGGTGGTTAAGACACCTGTTAGGGCACCTACATCTATATTGGAGTGCCTAGGTTCAAATCCCAGCTCCATTCCCAATTCCAGTTTTCTGCTCTTGCACACCATGGAAGGCAGCAGGTGATGGCTCAAGTACTTGGATCCCTGCCACCCATATGGGAAACCTAGATCCAGTTTCCCAGCTCCCGGCTTCAGCCTGGCTTAGCTCTAGGTCTTGGAGCCGTTTGAGGAGTGAATGTAGGGGGCTCACTCACTCGCTCTCAAATAATTAATTTTCAATAAACAAGATATTCTTGTTATCATCCATGTTGTTTCATATGCTGGTACGTCCTTGTTTAGTGATGAGTAATTTAGTAATTTTCCATGGACAGATATGCCAAATTTATTTATCCATTTAACTATTGATGGACATTTGAAGTTTTTGGCTAATATGAAAAAAGCCACTAGAATTATTCATATACAAGTTTTTTGGTGAACATATGTTTTCATTTCTCTTGAGTAAGCACCTGAATGGAATAGATGGGTTGTAAGATAAACGCACATTTAATTTATAAGAAATTGGGGTGGGCGCTGTGGCATAGCAGGTAAAGCTGCCGCCTGCAGTGCCAGCATTACGTATGGGCACTGGTTTGAGTCCCGGCTGCTCCACTTCCGATCCAGCTCTCTGCTATGGCCTGAGAAAGCAGTGGAAGATTTTCCAAGTCTTGGGGCCCCTGTACTCGTGTGGGAGACCCAGAATAACTCCTAGCCCTTGGCTTCGGATTGATGCAGCTCCAGCCATTGCAGCCAATTGGGGAGTGAACCAGCAGATGGAAGATCTCTCTCTCTCTCTTTCTCTCTCTCTCTCTCTCTCTGCCTCTCCTCTCTCTGTGTAAGTCTTTCAAATAAATGAATAAATCTTTTAAAAAATTTTATAAGAAATTGTGAGTAGTTGGCATGGTGGCCTTGCAGGGAAAGCTGCCACCTGCTGTACCAGCAGCACACATGGGTGCCGGTTTAAGTTTCAGCTGCTCCACTTCTGATCCAGCTCCTTGCTAATGAGCCTGGGAAAGCAGCGGAAGATGGGCGAAGTCTTTGGGCTCCTGCATCCACATAGGAGATCTGGAAGAGGCTCCTGGCTCCTGGCTTTGGACCAGCCCAGCTCCAGCCACCCAGCCATTGCAGCCATCTCTCTCTCTCTCTCTCTCTCTCTCTCTCTCTCTAAATACCTTTCAAATAATAAACAAATCTTAAACAAGAACAACAAAAAAAGGGCAATGTAGGATCCAGGAAGAGAAAAAGGCTATTTTAAAAAAAACTGTGAAACTCATTTCCAAAATGACTGTACCATTCAGTGTCCCCATCATTCTTTGAGCACTTCTTTGCTTTTTGACCCATGATTCTTTTTAGATTCTTTTTATACTTTCTTGGACCCACCCCTCAAATCAACTATTTTTCCAAAGAGTTCTGATTGCTTTCAGTGAATCATTGGTACCAACCTTGAACTATTGCAGGCACTTAGGGAGCAAACCAGCAAATGGGAGATCTGTCTCTCTCTTTCAAATACATAAAACAAATAAAAGACTTTCATAAATAAGAAAAACAAATTTAAAATATCAACATTTAAGCACTGGATGAGCTCACTGTAATGGATGCCATGGCTCCCATTGCTCTTTATGTACATAAAGACGTCCCCTCCCTCCAGCATTTCCCAGCATGCTGCCCTGAGTCCTGAACTGCAAGGAAAGGAATTCTGCCAACAGCCTGAGGGAGCCAGTGAAGCCTCTGATGAGAATGCAACCCTCTAACACCACAACTGCAGCATTGGAGACTGAGCAAGGGACCCAGCTGAGCCATTCCCAGTCTCCCAACCTACAGAACTGTGAGATAATAAAGGCGTGTTGTTTCAAACTGCCACGCTCATGGCAGTTTGTTAGTGAGAGAGAAAACACAAGAGGGGAGGAAGAAAAGGATGAATTCTAGGGACCTTTTTATTTCTTAATTCTGCCTTCCATTTATTTCTCTTTTTTTAAGATTTATTACTTATTTGAAAGGCAGAGTTACAGAGAGGCAGAAGCAGAGAGAGAAAAAGAGAGTGAGAGGTCTTCCATTGCTGGTTAACCCCCAACTGGCCACAAGAGCCAGAGCTGCACCGATCCGAAGCCAGGAGCCAGGAGCTTCTTCCGGGTCTCCCACGTGGGTGCAGGGGCCTAGGGCTTGGGCCATCTTCTACTGTTTTCCCAGGCCATAGCAGAGAGCTGGATCAGAAGTGGAGCAGCGCGACTTGAACTGACGCCCATGTGGGATGCCAGCACTGCAGGCAGTGGTTTCACCCGCTACGCCACAGTGCTGGTCCCATTGCCTTCCATTTCTTCCCCTTCCTTTTTCTTTCTTTTTTTTTTTTTTTTTTTTTTTAGATTTTTAAAATTTATTTATTTATCAGGTAGAATTAAGACAGTGAGAGAGAGAGAGACAGAGAAAGGTCTTCCTTCGTTGGTTCACCCCCCAAAAGGCCGCAACGGTCGGAGCTATGCTGATCCGAAGCCAGGAGCCAGGTGCTTCCTCCTGGTCTCCCAGCGGGTGCAGGAGCCCAAGCACTTGGGCCATCCTCCACTGCCTTCCCGGGCCACAGCAGAGAGCTGGACTGGAAGAGGAGCAACTGGGACTGGAACCTGGTGCCCATATGGGATGCCGGTGCCACAGGTGGAGGATTAGCCAAGTGAGCCACGGCACCGGCCCCCCTCCTTCCTTTTTCCTTGAATGTGGACATGGCCTCCAGAGCAAGAGGAGCCCACCTGGAATCATAATCAAAAGGTCAAAAAAATCACAAAGATCTTAAACTACTTTGAGTCATCAACCCTAAGCCAGGAACCACTTGCCTCCAGAACTCCTGTTAGGGGAAAGAGGTAAATTTTTTTTAACTATTGTTTCTCATGACTCTTTGACTTGTAGCTAAAAACTATTTCTCAATGGTATGGTGTGTTTCTTATGTCCAAATCTATGCTTTTTTTAAAGATTTATTTATTTGAAAGAGTTACACAGAGAGAGGAGAGGCACAGAGAGAGGTCTTCCATCTGCTGGTTCATTCCCCAAATGGCTGCATGGTCGGAGCTGGGCTGATCCGAAGCCAGGAGCCAGGAGCCAGGAGCCAGGAGCTTCTTCCAGGTCTCCCACGCAGGTGCAGGAGCTGAAGAACTTGGGCCATCTTCCGCTGCTTTCCCAGGCCATAGCGGAGAGCTGGATCGGAAATGGAGCAACCGGGTCTCAAACCGGCACTCATATGGGATGCCGACACTGCAGGTGGCAGCTCTACCCGCTATGCCACAACACTGGCTGACCAAACGTATGCTTTTAAAATTTTATTTGTTTTCACATTTACTTGAAAGGCAAAAAGAGACAGCAAGAGATCTATATGCTGGTTTTACTCCCCAAATGCCCACAAAGACAGGGGCTGGGTAAGCCAAAGGCAGGAACCAAAACCCAATCTGGGTCTCCCATGTGGGTGAAAGAGACCCCAAGTACTTGAGCCATCATCTGCTCCCTCCCAGGATGCATTAGAAGGAAGCTGAAAAAGGAATGGAGCCAAAACTTGAAGCCAGGCACTCCGATATGGGAAGACAGAGCCCCAAGTAGCACCCAACACCTGCTACTCTATTTCTGTTAAATTAAATATATTGCCTACATCATTCTGGTCTCTGATCTGTCAACGCAGTATGAAAACATGACAAATTCCCTAAATATAATTGTGCATTTGCCAGGTTCTCCTTTTTGCTGTGTATCTGGGGTCTCTATTTTTAGCTTCATAATTTTATTGAGTTCTGTCTTTGATGAGTAGCACAGTTCTAGATTCTACTTGTGTCCAATGATACTTTTTGGATTTCTATAGGCGAATTTAATCTGTTTAGACATATTGTGTATTCCTGTATTAGAAGATGTTTCTCTGGGGCCGGCATCATGGCTCACTTGGCTAATCCTCCGCCTGTGGGGCCGGCATCCCATATGGGTGCTGGTCCTAGTCCCAGTTGCTCCTCTTCCAGTCCAGCTCTCTGCTGTGGCCCGGGAAGGCAGTAGAGGATGGCCCAAGTCCTTGGAACCTGCACCCACATGGGAGACCAGGAGGAAGCACCTGGCTCCTGGCTTCGGATCGGTGCAGCGCCGGCCATAGCGGCCATTTGGGGAGTGAACCAACAGAAGGAAGATCTTTCTCTCTGTCTCTCTCTCACTGTCTATAACTCTACCTGTCAAATAAATTTTTTTAAAAAAAGAACATGTTTTTCCATTAAAATGTAAGCTTAGTAAGTGTAGGGATGTTTTTTGTTCACTGTTGTATTTCTATAGCTTAGAACAATTCTGTACTTAATAGCTACTCAATAAACATTTGCTCCTTGTTTAGTGATGATTTCTGCTATGTTCATACTCATTTCTGTCATGTTAATTTTTTTTGCCATTTTGCTCCTTTATTGTCTTTTCCTGTACTCTGTTGCATTGATGACAATTCAGTTCCCTTTCTCCCCTCTGCTGCTTCAGAAAATACAAATTGTCTTTCTATTAATAAACTTTCATTAGTTGTCAGTGTCTCTAACCTCCTCCAAAGTAAGACAAAAGCCTCAATACACATTTATACTCTCTGATTATCTCCTCTGAGTTCCTTTTTTTTTTTTTTTTTTTTTTTTTTTGACAGGCAGAGTTAGACAGTGAGAGGAAGAGAGACAGAGAGAAAGGTCTTCCTTCTGTTGGTTCACCCCCCAAATGGCCGCTATGCCTGGCACTGCACCAATCTGAAGCGAGGAGCCAAGTGCTTCCTCCTGGTCTTCCATGCGGGTGCAGGGCCAAGCACTTGGGCCATCCTCCACTGCCCTCCCAGGCCACAGCAGAAAGCTGGACTGGAAGAGGAGCAACCGGGACCAGAACCCAGCACCCACTGGGATGCTGGCACCACAGGCGGAGGATTAGCCAAGTGAGCCACGGCGCTGGCCCTGAAAATTATTTTATTTTATCCTCACTCTTGAATTATATTTAGCTGGAAAGGTAGACATTATTTTTCCCTCAGCATTCTGATTATGTTAATTCAGAGATTCCAGGACCCTATTTGTTGCTTAACAGGAATACGTCATTCTAATTATTTTAATTATTATCACTAACCTGCTTTTCCTTTCTCTCAGCTAAGTTTTTGAGAGTTTTTCTTTATTATTGATATTTACTGTAATGTGTCTAGATGAAATCAGTTCTTATTCTGCTCAAAACTCTCAATTTGAAAACCATGTCTTTCTTGTCTCAGAGAATCTTAGCCATTATTTTTTGTTTTTAAGATTTTGTTGGGGCTGCACTGTGGCGCAGCGGGTTAAATCCCTGGCCTGAAGTGCTGGTATCCCATTATGGACACCGGTTCTAGTCCTGGCTGCTCCTCTCCCAATCCAGCTCTCTGCTGTGGCCTGGGAAAGCAGTGGAAGATGGCCCAAGTTCTTCAGCTCTTGCACCTGCGAGGGAGACCCGGAAGAAGCTCCTGGCTCCTGGTTTCAGATTGGCGTACTTCCTGACTTTGCAGCCATCTGGGGAGTGATTCAGCGGATGAAAGACCTCTCTCTCTCTCTCTCTCTCTCTCTCTCTCTGCCTCTGCCTCTGCCTCTACCTCTCTCTGTAACTCTGTCTCTCAAATAAATAAAATAAATCTTAGAAAAAAGATTTTATTTATTTTAGAGGCAGAGTTACAGAAAGAGGGAGAGATAGAAAGGTCTCCCATCCTCTGGTTCACTCCTCAGATGGCCACAACAGCTGAGACTGAGCTGATCCGAAGCCAGGAGCCAGGAGATTTTTCCAAGTCTCCCACGTGGATGCAGGGGCCCAAAAACTTGGGGCATCTACCACTGCTTTCCCAGCCATAGCAGAGTGCTGGATCGGACACAACCCAGCTCCCATATGGGATGGTGGCACTGCAGGCAGAGGCTTAGCCCACTATGCCACAGGGCTGGCCTCTCAGCCGTTATATCTTTAAGCATCACTGCTCAATTCATCCAATTCCCATTTATTGATTTATTGGTTTTTCAAATATTTGATAACTTATCTTCCTGTTCTAGATTAATCCCTGAGTAGCAGCTCCCAATTATTATGTCTATTGTGGAATTTGTCTAATCTAAATTTATATCATATACTTTGGTTTTAGTTTAATTTGCTTTTTGTTTCAGTTTTGAGGAGCATTAGTTTCATTTTGATGATTTATTTATTTATTTTTTTATTTGAGAGGAAAGAGACAGTGAAATTGTTCCCATCCACTGCTTCACTCCTCCAATGCCCCCAGTGGCAAGGGCTGAAGCCAGGAACACCGTCCAGATCTCCCAGGTAGGCTGCAGGAACCCAGCTCCATGAGTCATCACTGCTGCCTCCCAGGATCTGCATTAGCAAAAAGCTGGGGTCAGAACTGGAAACTGAACCCAGGCACTCTGATGTGGGACACAGGTGTCTCAACCACTGGTCTGAACACCCACCCCTTCCCTGATTCTTCCAGAAAGTCCTATGAGGAAGCCAGGGAAGGAGTTGTGTTCCATCTTATAGAGGACACTAAGACCCAGAAGAAAAGTGAACTACTCAAAGTGCATATACCAAATGTATTTTACCAACTGCTTTCATAGCCTCTAACTCATTTATGAGGGAGCACAGCTTGGGTCAGGGACTTGGGGAGAAGTGCTGGGCTCTGAAGTCGTGCGTGTGGTACATTTCTGTCATGTGGTGTACTCTATTCATCTGCTTCAGCCAAGAATTCCAAACAATCCAGCAACGTGGAGAGAGAGGGGTCAGTTCTGCTCTTTTCCAAAGGGTAAAGCTGTTCAGAATTCAGTATGGGGAGAACAAAAGCATTTCTCCCTTGTTCTGTTCTCTGATTCCTGGTCCCATTGTCTTGTGCAATAGTGCTCACATTGTTGTATGCAAGTGTTTTGGTTTTCACTAGAATTTTAGCCTCAACAATGGCAAGAATACTTAATTCTTAGGTATCTTCTAAGACTGTGGGTTTTATCTTCTAAGACTGTCAGCTTTCCATTACTTTAAGTAAAATACCTGAGAGGGGCTTCTTATGAAGGAAGATTTATTCCAGCTTACAGTTTTGGAGGATTGGGTGGTGACACTGGTTCAGACATCTCTTGATGGCAGAGGGATAACAGGACAAGCCAGAAAGCAGAGAGAGTCTAGGCAGAACTCAGCTTAAATAACCAAGCCGTTCTTGAGGACTACCTTCCCAGGGCAAACCCCCAATGTCCAAAGACCATCAGCTAGGCCTTACCTTCCTAGCCACTATAATTAAATCCATCTCCACCCTTAATCCATCAATTGTTAACATTAATCCACTAACCCTTAACATAAGATTTGGGGTTTAAACACCTGCATGAGTTTGGGGAGCTAAATTCTGTTCAATCCTTAACACTATGTTTTATCCTTTTTTAAAGTTGTACCTTCAATAAGAAATACAACCTACATATGTAAGAGAAGCAAGCTCTGGGGCAGGTATTTTGGTGCAGTGGGTTGTCATCACTTGGGATGCCCATATCTGCTATTGGAGTGCTGGTTCAAGTCCTGGTTACTCTGTGTTTCCAATTCAGCTTCCTGCTGATGCTTCTTATAGGACCAGATGATGGTTCAAATACTTGAGTTCCTGCTTCCCACATGGAGACTCAGATGGAGTGCTTGCCTCCTAGCTGTTGTAGCCATTTGGGGAGTGAAACAACAGACAGAAAATCTCTCTCTCTCTCTCTCTCTCTCTTTCTCTCTCTCTCCCCCCCATCCCTGCCTTTCAAATAAACAAATTATTTGGTTTTTAAATTTTATTTAACTTTTACAAGTTTCAAAAAAGAAAGAAGAGGAAGAGAAGGAAAAAATTATGAAGAGGAGGAAGGGGGAGGGAGAGGATGAGAAACAAGTTTCAATGAGTTTCTCTGAGTCCGAATGGGTCCTAAATCCATACCGCTCCCAAAAAACACTGAATTTGTATGTACTTCCATCACACACACACACACACACACTTTCATGCACACAGAGTAATAGGTTTTCTGGCATTTCTGCTTCTACAGAACAGCATGGGTACAACCTGGTTGAAGGTCTCATTCCCTTGATTTTCTCTTCCACTCACCTCACAAATCCATGCAGCTACATCAGTCAACACTTCCATTCTTGGCTTCCACACCTGTTTCTGGAAGTGGCTAGAAGTCATCTGAACATTCCTGTGTAAAACAAGCAAGTTCTGGCCATAAAGAAGTGAAAGAGTGACTCACTCTGAAAGAAGTTATAATCCGTTCATAACAGTGAAAACCCGTGAACACAGAATTTCCCTAGCAAAGATGAATGTCTGTGATTTCAACTCAGTTGGGGTCCTCCTGCCCTCACAAACTGAGATACATGGCGCCAACTCCCTCCAATCCCATATCTCATGGAAATCTAAAGCTCTCCTCAAGATGCCAGTTCTTTCCCATAGCCACCTGGCCCCTGGGCTACTGGTTTACTACCTCTGCCTCTGTTATACACTGAATCCAAATTAGAAACTTAACCCCTTCAATTTCCACCAAAGACCTACTTACACAGAACACTTGTGAGGTGAGCAGAATTTTCTGGAAATTTCGGAGATGAAGGGGAAAACACAGAAAAGTTTCACACTATAGCAAAGCAAACAATTCAAAATGGAAGGACCACTGCCCACCACAACAGAGCTTCCCCGTCCCTTCACCGCACCTGGCCCTGTTCCATCTTGCTGACCCTTCTCCTTATTCACCCTTCTCTCCTCTCTCTACTCCCTGAAGTTAGCATCTCTTCTCTGTGCCTGCCCAGCTACCACTCAACTCAGGTCCTTCCTCTCAGGCAACAAGCAACAGCCTTCCTCTGGGGAGTTAAGCTTCCTTCTCTCACATGGCAGGAGCAAGGCTGACCCACCTTGCTACAGCGATCCACACAGGTGGCCCCACAGAGAACGTCAGTGCATTCCATCCCCCTGGCCACTCGTGCTAAGTGAAGGACTCTTGGCTCTGGGGTAACTGAACTGGTAGACAAGTCTCACTGCTGTTGCCCATCTTTGCCACCATACACGAAGAGACTGCTCAAGACTGAAGCATGGCACAGGAAGACAACCAAGACATGGAAAGAGAACGCAAATGTGGATGACAAAGTCTGAGTCCCTGAATCCAAACACGTCTAACTAGATACTGAGTTTTTCCCTGTAGCTAGATTGAGCTAAATTTCTTTCTTTTTAAAAAATAATTTAATTTTGGGGTCGGCATTGTGGTGCAGTGGGTAAAGTCACCACCTGCAGTGCTGGCATCCCATATTGGCACCCGTTTGAGTCCCGGCTGCTCCACTTCCAATCCAGCTCTCTGCTAAGGCTTGGAAAGGCAGTAGAAGATGGCTCAATTGCTTGGGTCTCTACCTGCATGCAAGACCTGGAGGAAGTTCCTGGCTTCTGGCTTCAAATCAGCTCAGCTCCTGCCATTGTAGCCATTTGGATGGAAGATCTCTCTCTGCCTCTGCCTCCACCTTCTGTAACTCTGCCTTTCAAACAAATAAATCTTTTTAAAAATTTAATTTTTTAATTTTCTGCAAGCGTTTTATACATTTTTTAAATTTTTTTTTAATTTGAAAGGCAGAGTTACAGAGAGGCAAAGAAAGAGAGAGAAAAGTCTTCCATCAGCTAGTTCACTCCCTAGATGGCTGCAACGGCTGGAGCTGCGCTGACCCGAAGCCAGAAGCCAGGAGCTTCTTCCCGGTCTCCCATGTGGGTGCAGGGGCCCAAGCACTTGGGCCATCTTCTACTGCTTTCTCAGACCATAGCAGAGAGCTGGATAGGAAGTGATTTTTTTTTATTTTTTAAATATTTATTTATCTATTTGAAAGTCAGAGTTACACAGACAGAGGAGAGGCAGAGAGAGAGAGAGAGAGAGGCCCTCCATCCGATGGTTTACTCCCTAATTGGCTACAATGGCCGTAACTGTGCCGATCTGAAGCCAGGAGCCTCCTCCAGGTCTCCCACGCGGGCACAGTGGCCCAAGGACCTGGGCCATCTTCCACTGCTCTCCCAGGCCACAGCAGAGAGCTGGATTGGAAGTGGAGTCAAACTGGCCGCCCACAGGGGATGCCAGCGCTTCAGGCCAGGGCGTTAACCCACTGAGCCACTGTGCCAGCACCAGGAAGTGATTTTTATTAATATGTAATTGTGGCCGGTGCCGCAGCTCAATTTGCCACAGCTCACTAGGCTAATCCTCCGCCTGCGGCGCCGGCACACCAGGTTCTAGTCCCAGTCGGGGCGCCGGATTCTGTTCCAGTTGCTCCTCTTCCAGTCCAGCTCTGTGCTATTGCCTGGGAGTGCAGTGGAGGATGGCCCAAGTCCTTGGGTCTTGCACCCGCATGGGAGACCAGGAGGAAGCACCTGGCTTCAGATCAGCGCAGTGCACCTGCCGCAGCGTGCCAGCCGCAGCGGCCACTTGGGGGGTGAACCAATGGAAAAAGGAAGACCTTTCTGTCTCTCTCTCTTACTGTCTAACTCTGCCTGTCAAAAAAAAAAAAAAAATGTAATTGTACACATACCTATTGAAAACAATATGATATTTCTTTAAAAAAAAACTCCCTTTGATATTTTTTAAAAATTTATTTATTTTCATTTTATGGAAAGGGCAGAGAGACAGAGACAGATACAGATAAATAGAGAGACAGTGAGATCTTCCATCCAATGGGTCACTCCCCAAATGATCACAATGGCTGGGCTAGACTGGCCCAGGTGGAAGCCAGGAGCCCAGTACTCAACTCAGTTCTCCTTTGTGGGTGACAGGGACCCAAGTACCTGAGCTATCACCTGCTGCCTCCCAGGGTGTACATTAGCAGGAAGTTGCAATTGGGAGCAGAATCAGGACTTGAACCCTGGCACTCCGATATGGGATGTGGGTTTCCCAGGGCATCTTAACTGCTGTGCCCAATGCCCACCCCCAGGGTGATATTCAACACATGTACAGCATGTACTAAAATAACCATAATTAGCACTTCTTTCTCCTTTATTTTTTTAAAAGATTTATTCATTTATTCATTTATTTGAAAGACAGAGTTACAGAGAGAGGGAGAGAGACACAGAGAGAGAGAGAGGTGTCTTCCATCCACTGGTTCACTTTCCAATTGGTCTCAAAGGCCAGGGCTTGGAGCTGGAGCTGTGGCATAGCAGGTAAAGCCACCACCTGCAGTGCCGGCATCCCATATGGGTGCTGGTTCAAGTCCCAGCTGCTCCACTTCTGATCCAGCTCTCTGCTATGGTCTGGAAAAGCAGTAGAAGATGGTCCAAGCCCTTGGACCCCTGCACCCATGTGGGAAGACCTGGAAGAAGCTCCTGGATCCTGCCTTCGGATTGGCGCAGCTCCGGCCATTGCAGCCAACTGGGGAGTGAACCGATGGATAGAAGACCTCTTTCTCTCTCTCTCTCTCTCTCTCTCTCTCTCTCTCTCTGCCTCTCCTTCTCTCTGTGTGTAACTCTGACTTTCAAATAAATAAATAAATAAATAAATCTTAAAAAAAAAAAAAAAAGGCCAGGGCTGGGCCAGGCCAAAGCCAGGGAACTGGAGCTTCATCTTAGTCTCCCACGTGGGTGCAGAGATCCAAGCTCTTGGGCCATCTTCCAATGTTTTCCCAAGAGCATTAGCAGGAAGCTGGATTGGAAGTGGAGCAGCCAGGTCTATAACCAGCACTCATATGAGATGCTGGCATCGCAGACAGTGGCCTTGCCAGCTATGCCACTACTGCCAGCCACTCTCCTTATTTCTTTAGTTTGGAGCTATCAAGCTCCTCTCTCATAGATTTTCATAAATTATACAACAGATGATTGTGGGCACAGTCACTCCATTATGCTATGGGACACTAGAACTCATTTGTTCTATGTAGCTGTTTTGGTACCTGTTATCTAACCTCCTTCTATTGCCCTTCCCCCATCCTTACGATGAGTTAAGTTTCTGTCTTTTGCAATTGCGAGAGCCCTGACCAACGTTCTTCTCCCCTGCTTCTCCTTTTCAGAAGCAATAAACAAAATTCTTCTCTTTGCTTCATGCAAAGCAGCTTCCCCTCCTCTAAGCTGGGCATCTGATGGCCTCTGTGCCTGCTGGGCATTTCAAAGTATTTTCACGAAGTGTCCTCCTGATGATATAAATTGGTGCCAGTTATTGCAATAACCTTTTTCACTGTGTCCCAAAAGTATTATATAATTGAGACTGTACTATCTATTCTGCTTTTTTCCATTTCCAAACAGCAATTATTTATTTAGAAACTTTATGCCAGACCTATACAAGACAACTAACACTCTATGCTGAGACTTTTCCCACATTAAAAAGACCTCATCAACATCTATTATTTTCAACCAGCACAGAATATACAAGTGAACAGTTTTTAAACTAAACCTTTACTGTTGAGCATTTCACTTGCTTACAAGTTTTATGAATAATGATAGACACATAGTACTGTCTAAATCTCTTACCATTTCCTTAGCATAGCTCTCAGAAGTAAAATTCTCAGAGGAACTTCACATTTTACCAAAAACAAACAAAAACAGAAAGAAGTTTACCAATCTCTGGTGTAGGAGAGTGTCTATCCCTTCTGACACCACAAAGCTGGAGATATCTGGGCTTAGAGAGCAGAAGACCAAGGCTCTTCTGGGAGTGCCTGTTCCCTCTGGGTGCCTCTCCTTAGCTACCCGTAAGAAATTGCAACCTAACCACCAACTGTCCCACTCCACTGTGTGGCGGGTGGCCTGGCAACCCCAGAGACCTTGCAAGGCCAGCATAGTGGGCAAAGCTCCTCACAGGAACTGTTTGAAAAGCATAGCACTCAGGATAAGCCTGAAGGGGATAGATGCCAAGACAAGAAAGTCAAGGCTAACTGTGACCAAATTTTCTTTTCAAGGTCTTTCTCTTTTTACTTTTCTCCATTTTTCTTAAGAAGTATGCATGATTTATAATGGAAAAAATTAATATATTGGGAAAAACAACAACAATATGAATTTCTCATATTTGGTATGTGGCTGGAGATAATTTTCTGGTTCCTGGAAAAGCAGCTGTGAGCTGTGAGTTATCTGGCTTGGCAATGCTTCCTACAAATCACTGGCTGACTCAGAAAAATGTGTGTGCACTCCTATCACCCGAAGGGAAGGCTGATTCCATCTGAGGCCACCACAAAGGCAATGACTGTCTCCCCGCCAGGAGAGGGTTCCAAACTGCAGCATTCAACCAACGGGTGGGTCTAAAGCCTATCCGTGGGAACCTCCAAGAGACAGATATTTGACTCACTGCCAGAACTTCTGAGCAGACAGAGTAGTCCAAAGATGAAACCAGCTGTTCCAGGAGGTGGTGCTCTCCCTGTGCTCTGAAGTGTTCAAGCCCAGGCGGGAAGCCAGCTGTTCTGGGTGGGATGGCAGTGAGTCAAGGGCAGGACAGAGAAGTAGTCCTCAAACTATTTGATCTCAGAACCTCTTTACACTTCTAAAAATTACTGAGACACCAAAGGACATTATGTGAGAATAACTATCAATATTTAACATATTAAGAATTAAAATGAAAATTTAAAATATTTATTATAAAATAACCTTAATGACAAACATAAATAGCATATTTTATTAAAGATAGTGTATTTTTATTAAAAAAATTTCTAAACCAAAAAAAGATTAATGAGAAATATAACATTACTTATACTTTTTTAAAATGAAGACTTTGTTTTTTTATGATTTGTTTGTTTATTTATTTGAAAGGCAGAACAAGGGGTGGAGGAGAGAGAGAGAGAGAGAGAGAGAGAGAGAGAGAAAGCTCTTCCATCTGCTGATTCACTTCCCAGATTCCCACAACAGCCAGGTCTGGTCCAGGTCAAAGCCAGTAGACAAGAGCTCCACCCTAGTCTCCCACCTGGGTGGCAGGGGCTCTCAAGGACTTGGGCCATCTTTTGTTTGCTGCCTTCCCTGGAGCAGCAGCAGGAAGACTGACTAGAAGCAGAGCAGCTGGACTCAAACTGCCACTCCAGTAATGGGATGCCAGTGCAGTAACTCCTGGCTCTTGGCTTTGGCTTGGCCCAGCCCTGGCTATTGCAGCCATCTGGGGAGTGAACCAGCAGATGGAGGATCTCTGTCTCTGTTTCTCTCTGTCTCTTCTCTGTTTCTCTCTCTCTCTAACTCTGTCTTTCAAATAAATAAATATATCTTTAAAAAAAAGAAAAGAAATATTAACAGAAAAAAAAAACAGTAAAAAATCTGAGTACCAAGAACTAGGGTGTATTGTTTGCGTGAGCTCTCTTTGAAAAGAGCATTAAAGGATGAGCATCCAGAATCAGCCCTAAAGGCACTCGGATCTGGCTGAAAAGCCCATGAGAGTATTTCAGGCATGGAAAGCCAAGACACTCTGGCAAAAAGATCTCTGTGAGTGAGATCCCAGTGGAAAGAACAGGTCTTCAAAGAGGGAGGTGCCTTTCTCTGAAGGGAGGAGAGAACCTCCACTTTGACTATGACCTTGTCTAAACAAGATAAGAGTCGGAGAACTCAAGGGGCTTCCATAGCCTTGGAAACTCATAACTGGTGCATAGGGAGATTACTGATGCCATAAACAGGAGTGTCAATTGGTAAAGTCAACAACAGGAGTCACTGTGCACTTACTCCTCATGTAGGATCTCTGTCCTTAACGTGCTGTACACTGAGGCTTAATGCTATAACGAGTACTCAAACAGTATATTTCACTTTGTGTTTCTATGGGGGTGCAAACGACTGAAATCTTTACTTAATGTACACTAAACTGATCTTCTGTAAAAAAAAAAAAGAAAGAAAGAAAGAAAGAAATTATCAATTCCCAACTTGACTCTCACTGGGATTAAACATGACAATAGGTCTGATCTGATTTCATCATCATTTAAAAAAAAATCATCTATTATTTTTCACTTTATGTCTCTGTGTGGGAGCAAACTGTTGAAATACTTACTTAAGGTATACTAAGCTGATCTTCTGTATATTAAGATAATCGAAAATGAATCTTGATGTGAATGGAAGGGGAGAGGGAGTGGGAAAGGGGAGGGTTGTGGGTGGGAGGGACGGTATGGGGGGGGAAGCCATTGTAACCCATGAGTCGTACTTTGGAAATTTATATTCATTAAATAAAAGATAAAAAAATAAATAAATAAATAAATAAATAAAAGGATGAGCATCAGCCAAGAAGAAAGAAATAGAGGAGTGAGTGTTTGGCTCAGTAGTTAAGACAATGCTTGAGACACCTGGATTTCATATTGCAATGCCTGGGTTCATGTCCCAATTCATCTGGGTCTCCCACATGAGTACAAGAACCCAAGTATTTGGGAATCTTCTGCTGCTCTCCCAGGCCATCAGCAGGGAGCTGGATCAGAAGAGAAGCATCCGGGACTCCAACTGGGCCCATATGGGATGCCAGGGTCACAGGCAGCAGTTTAACCCACCACACCACAGCCCTGGCCCCAAGAATGCCTCTTTAAGAAAAAAAAAGAAAAGATTTTATTTATTTATTTGAGAGGTAGAGTTACAGAGAGTGAGAGGGAGAGACAGAGAGAAAGGTCTTTCATCCGCTGGTTTACTCCCCAAATGGCCGGAACTGTGCTGATCCGAAGCCAAGAGCTAAGTGCTTCTTCCTGGTCTCCCATGAGGGTGCAGAGGCCCAAGCTTTTAGGCCATCTTCTACTGCTGTCCCAGGACGCAGCAGAAAGCTGGATTGGAAGAGGATCAGCCGGAACTAGAACTGGTGCCCATATGGGATGCCGGCACTGCAGGCAGAGGATTAACCTACTGCGCCACAATGCCAGCCCCGAGGAATGCTTTTAATTTAGAGAATGGATTCTTGGCAGCATCAGATCTTTGGTGTCTTGACTGTGTCATGATTTCCAATTGTTATTCTCTTTAAATCACTGTTAGTTTCACTTCTTCTTCTGGGTTTAGACTTTTTAGTGATATAGAATACGTAGTGGCATCTGTTTGCAGTAGGTGTCCTATAAATTTCTAATAACTGAACTTATGTATATGTTGTGTTTCAATCCACAGTGACTCACCCATACCCTCATTGCTGAAACTGATATAAACATTGTCTATGTTTTGTTTCTGTGGTACATCTCTGTGGTGATATGTGTGGCTGCCTGTGAACTGGTGCTATTTAAACAATTTGCAACTTTGTATAAATGCCATAAATTACTGGATTATTGTCAACTTTATAAGGCATTATTTGTCATTCAAAATTGTATGCAAGGGGCTGGCGCTGTGGCATAGTGGGTAAAGCCACCGCCTGCAGTGCTGGCATCCCATACGGGCACAGGTTCAAGACATGGCTGCTCCACTTCTGATCCAGCTTTATGCTCTGGCCTGGGAAAACAAGTCCTTGGGCTCCTGCACCTGCGTGGGAAACTCGGAGGAAGCTCTTGGCTTCTGCCTTTGGATCAGCCCAACTCCAGCCATTGCAGCTATTTGGGGAGTAAAACAAGGGATGGAAAACCTCTCTCTCTCTCTGCCTCTGCCTCTCCCTCTCTGTAACTCTGCCTTCAAATAAATAAATAAATCTTTAAAAAAATTGTATGCAAGTACATGTGCTCCTACCATGGAAATTATAAGTATAAATATAATCCTACATACATCTGTGTCCTTAGATGTGGTAACAAGAACAAGAAAAATGAGAAAGTTTATCAAAATTTAAGAAGAATTTCTGGGGCCGCACAGTGACACAGCAGGTTAACGCCCTGGCCTGAAGCGCCAGCATCCCATATGGGCGCCAGTTCTAGTTCCAGCAGCTCCACTTCCAATCTAGCTCTCTGTTATGGCCTGGGAAAGCAGTGGAAGATGGCCCAAGTCCTTGGGCCCCTGTACCCTCATGGGAGACCCAGAAGAAGCTCCTGGCTCCTGGCTTCAGAGCGTCACAGCTCCGGCCATTGCGGCCAGTTGGGGAGTGAACCATAGGATAGATCTCTCTCTCTGTTTTCTCTGTCTTTTCTCTCTCTGTTTAACTCTTTCAAAAAATAATAAATCTTAAAAAAAAAGACAATTTCTGCATATCATACCATGAGGTGGTAGGATATAGTTGAAGACACGGGAATCAAAGTTATTTGCCTACACTTGAGCTGTGTGACTTAGGACAATACATTTCTCACTTTTTCAGATTCTTTGTGTTTAAATGAAGCAAAATACACATCTATCTTTTAAATATTCAAGAGGATAATTATATGCCTGGAAGAAAGTAAGTGGTATCTATTATGGTTTTTGCTATGTGGTCTCCTATCAGATGAAGTCATAGTCTTGCATTCTCTGAGGCTTCTTTAAGATTTCACCACATATACAAATATTATTTGACATTATAATCTGTCAAGCAGCCAAGATCCACCTTTTCTGGAAAATCTGAGTAGGATTCATTCTATCTTAGTAACTGGACTATTTTGTAGGATCAAAAAGTAATTAAAAAAATTTTTGTGATATATATATAGAGAAAAGTAAGTCCTACCCACTCATCCATTCCCCAAATGCCTGCAACAGCTTCAGGCTAGGGGCTACGGCCGGGAGACAGGAACTCAATCCAGGTCTCCAATGTGAATGGCAGGAATCTAATCCCTTAAACCACCACTGCTGACTCTCAGGGTCAGCACCAGCAAGAAGCTGGAGTCTGGAGTGAGCCGGGCATTGAGTCCAGGCACTGCAGTGTGGGATGTAGGGGTATCTTAATGACAAGGCCAGATGCTTGTCTCCTCAGCT
The DNA here is from genome assembly GCF_051225735.1 of Oryctolagus cuniculus. NCBI lineage: Eukaryota > Metazoa > Chordata > Mammalia > Lagomorpha > Leporidae > Oryctolagus > Oryctolagus cuniculus. Next base: position 68,678,751 of record NC_142867.1, read on the forward strand.
AATTCTTTATCCCAAATCCAGAATGTAAAGATTTGAGACCTTGCTTTCAGTTCCCTTGGCTATGTACCCAGTAATAGAATTGTTGGATCATGTGGTAATTCTATTTTAAATTTTTTGAGGAACTGTCATGCTTTTTTCCATAGTGGCTTCACCATTTTACAATCATACCAGCAGTGTACAAGGGTTCCAAGACTACTTATTTTTAATGTATTTTTAGACTGAACTATGCAACACTAATTTCAAGTGGTAGTAAAGGATAAATAGGCAGATATTATTAATTTCTCTTTTTTAGTGTTTATTTACTCATTTTTAAATATTTAAAAGGCAGAATGACAGAGAAAAAGAAAGCTCTTCCATCTGCTGGTTCACTCCCCAAAAGCCCATAACAACCAGGGCTGGGCCATGCTGGAGAAAAGAGCCAGGATCTCCATCTGGGTCTCCTCGGTGGGTGGCAGGAACTCAAGTACTTAACCATTATCTGCTGCCTCCCAGGCCCTTTAGCAGAGAGCTAGATGGGAAGGTGGGGGTGGGAACTAATCCCAGGCATGCCAATATGGGATGCAGGTGTCCCAAGCAGCAGCTTAACTTACTGTGCCATAACTACTGCCCTATTATTAGTTTCTTGAAAAATCCTTTAAGAGATAGATGGGCTAGACACGCATGTTCAGTTTTAGAATCACTAGCACATACACAGTATTCAAAACCATGTGACTGAATAAATTCTGCTCAGGATAAAATGTTAAGTGCTTACTATTTGAGGCACTATTCTAACTGCTTTACAAAAACAGATGCTCGGGGCCAGCGCTATGGCACAGTAGGTTAATCCTCCGCCTGCGGCGCTGGCATCCCATATGGGCGCCGGTTTGAGTCCCAGCTGCTCCACTTCCAATCCAGCTCTCAGCTGTGGCCTGGGAAAGCAGTAGAAGATGGCCCAAGTCCTTGGGCCCCTGCACCCACGTGGGAGACCGGGAGGAGGTTCCTGGCTCCTGGCTTCAGATCCACGCAGCTGGCCGTTGCGGCCATCTGGGGAGTGAGCCAGCGGATGGAGGACCTCTCTCCCTCTGTCTCTACCTCTCTCTAACTCTGTCTTTCAAATAAATAAATAAATAAAAATAAATCTTTAAAAAAAAGAATTTAGGCATGGGGGAGAAACAAAGTCTGCAATAATGGAGCCTGGAAAATTCCTTCATTCATCAGAGGCTTAAAATTATAAGGTGAGGATCTGGTTTTCATATGACAGACAGCTACTAAAATAGAAGTTCTCTTCTGTCAGAAATATACTCATTAATAATGCACATTTCTTTTTTCTTTCCTTTTTTGATGGAAGTTACATAAAATAGAATTTATCAAAATTTCTGTTTGCAGGGCATGTTGTCATCATTAGCAAATAAGTTGGTATGTGATATCTTCTGACACCAAATAGGTGTTATTTTTCCACAGCAATTCTCCAATTCTCTGACATCAACTGTTTGTCCAACAATTCACTTCCGACACTAAGTCCCAGAGTTAGCACTGACCCCACAGCCCTTCAAGACTGCTCCCACTTCAGTTGCCAGCTGCAAGTGGGGCACCCAGGATGTCCACACTTCTGTGCAGCTGACTTCAAATTCAGAAGTCCCCATGAATTTCATCAGGCTTGATAATTCACTAGGCCAACTCACAGAACTCAGGAAAGTAATGAACTGACTGTAAAGGCTAGGGGTAAGCAGTCAGATGAAGAGGTCCCTAGTGTGAGGTCTGGAAGGGTTCCCAGTGCTGGAGCTTCTGTCTCTATGGAGTCAAGCTGAGCCACTCTCCCAGCATGTGGATGTGTTCATCCACTCTAAAGCTCTCCAAATACTGTATGCTGTTATTCAAGATTTGGGGGTTTTCCAAAATTCATTCATTCATTCATTTGAGAGGCAAAGAGACACAGAGAACTCCCATCCATGGATTCACTCCTCAAATGCCCACAATGGCCAGGGCTGGGCTGGGGCCAAAGCCAGAACTCAATCTGGATCTCTCCCATCTTGGTGGCAGGAACCAATTACTTGAGCCTTAGCAGGAAGCTGCAGTCGGGAATCAAATCCAGGGACTCCAATGTGTGACATGGTGTCTTCATAACTGCTAGGCTAACCATTTGCTCCATATTTTTTTTTTTTTTTTGACAGGCAGAGTGGACAGTGAGAGAGAGAGACAGAGAGAAAGGTCTTCCTTTTGCCGTTGGTTCACCCTCCAATGGCCGCCACGGCCGGCGTGCTGCAGCCAGCGCACCGCGCTGATCCGATGGCAGGTGCTTTTCCTGGTCTCCCATGGGGTACAGGGCCCAAGCACCTGGGCCATCCTCCACTGCACTCCCTGGCCACAGCAGAGAGCTGGCCTGGAAGAGGGGTAACCGGGACAGAATCCGGCGCCCCGACCGGGACTAGAACCCGGTGTGCCAGCGCCGCTAGGCAGAGGATTAGCCTAGTGAGCCGCGGCGCCGGCCCCATTTGCTCCATATTTAAGAGCGTTAATAACTTAATCCCCAGCTCCCCTCACTTTCTTGAAGGTCACAGAGTGAGGCTGAAAATTCCCACCCTGTAATCCTGTGTTTGGTCTTTCTCACGACCAGTTCACATCCTGCACCTATTTAGGGGCCTCAACCATGACCTCATTAACATAAACTCAGGTGTGGACAAAAGGGGCTCCTAAAGAAAAGCTAAAGACATGCCTGTTCTTCAGGAAGTATAGGAGTAATATATAAAATTAGGTAATATATTAATTATTTTATTAATATATTATTATTGATCAATTAAATAACCATATGTATTTTCACATGATAGGAAAGGCAGACACTGACAGAGATCTTCCACTCACTGAGTCACTTCCCAGATGACTGTAACAGCTGGGGGTAGACCAGGCCGAAGTCCGGAACCCAGAACTCAATCAGGGTCTCCCATGTGGGTGGCAAGGACTCAAGTACTTGAACCACCATCAGCTACCTCCCAGGGTGCACATTGGCAGGAAGCTGGAATCCAGAGCAAAGTCAGCACTCAAACCCAGGCACTCTGATATGATATGGGATGCAGGCATCCCAAGTGGTGTCTTAACTGCTGTGCCAATGCCCACCATAGGGTCCATAATTTAGGGTTTACCCTCTGACAAGTCTGTTTTGTAATTTTTCTTTCAGTTCATAAAGGTAAATCTCAGAGAGGGAGTATGTCTCTGGCATTTTGCTGAAGGGCTCTCCAATGCCCCCAGCTACAAAGCCCTTCTTCTTTCACGCTCACCTCACAGCTCACATGCTCACGGCTCTTGCAGGCTCACAGCACTTCCCTACACTCATCTTGCAAGAGTGTGAGCAAGGCGCAAAGATGTGACAAACAGCAATGCCACATTTTTAAATTTCAAAAACTGGGTCAGTCTCAGATCTGAATAGCACTGAAACACAGCTGCTTTTAATTTTTGTTTCCTTCCTGACAACAAGGTCTAATTTTAAGCTGCAAGAACAACTAAATCAGAACTGTGCATTTGATCAAAATAGGATTGACCATCTTTGGCAGGTAGGTTTTGCGTTGGCTATCTAGAGTGCCAGGTCAGAGTGGGGGTCCTCTCCTTTTGGCTTCAAAACAGAGTCTCAAATCATTAGAGTCTGAAGCTTGCAATATGCAGAACAGGGTGGGGATGTTCGGCCACTGTCCCGACACAAAGGCAAGGTCAAGCTGTGGTCTGCCTGGTCTCATTCTGGCGAAGGGGTAAAGATTTCCCTTCAGGGCACGAAAACCCCTCCAAGAGGCCCGGAACCCTCACCTTCAGTTCTGGGACTTCACAATAGTTGATGCTGCTGCTATCTGAAGGGTCAGGTGGGGAAGAAAAGCTGTCCAAAGCTTCCAGGACTGAAGAGCTTGTTCCAAGCCAGCTGCTGAGGGTCAACAATCCAGCAGGCAGGCAGTTGTCTGCCCCAGACAGCAGCATGAGGGACAGCTGGGCACCTACTTCATGGTTCCTCCTTCCAATTTTCCCCAGCTTTCCCCCAGATTTCAGACTTCCCCACATCTTCCTCTTCTGGGGCCTTTGGTGAGTACCAACTCCACTTTTCCTCTCCTACCCCAGCCTCTGCTCATTTACATGATTTCTGTGACCAGAAAAAGCTTCAGGTTTGCAGACTACAATTTCTGTTTGGAGCAGTATTTCTTAGCCTTGGTACAGAGGTATTTTTAAAAAAATTCATGGGAAATGGAATTAAAAGATGAGTTTTTCTGTACCAAAATAAACAACTTTTAATTCCATGAACTTTTGAAGTCCCCTCATAGGTTGATGACTCATGTCTACTACTACAGGCCAGAAGTGAGGATGGGATAAAATTAGAGGCCTACCTAATCTACCATCAGAGATGAAATTAAGAGGGCTAATGACCTTAGTGGGAATGGTAGAGGGGAGAAATAGTTTTACATACATATGTTTATTTTTATTTATTTATATATTATTTATTTATTTAAGATTACCTGGCCTAATCAATTTTTAAAATTAATTGACCAACTCCTAGTTCATATAGGAAGTCTTCTACTATGAGTGCCTGTTCTGTGTCAACACTGTCTTAGACACTTTTCACTATTCCTGTTCCTCTCACCATTCTTGCAAGGTGTATGGGCTAGTATCTGCAAGCTATAAAGAAAATATAGTTCGTTGAACTCAGGAAACTCCTGCAAGTCAACAAGACTTTGATTATTAGTCTTTGTACTAAAAGACTGAGTAGAGACCTGCATTCAGGTTCAGACCAATGGGCTCTCCAGTCCACAGCCTCTGTGATGATGACACAAAGAGGCATTCAGGATAGGCCCACTTGCAATTCCTTAGCTCACAGGATAGGAGTGTGTCTACCAAATTCCTACCTGCCTATATCCCCCTATTAGAAGACACATATTTATTAGGTATTTACTGTGTGCCAAGTACTGTGCTGGACACTTGACACTTCACTTCCTCTCCTCATTACACTCCTATGAAATGAAAAGTATTATACCCATTATTCTGAGGACAAATTGATAATCAATATCATTTTGTAGTTACCAAGGTCAAAGAGCCAGTGAATGGTACAGCCATGATATGAACTCACTTTGGAGAGATTCCAGAGCCTGCTCCACATGGCCTCCGTGAATTGTAAGCTGTTCCTTTGAAGCCACTCTTTTGGTCCCTTTACGCTTCAGGACAAATCATGTAGTCACTAAACGTAAGGAAGTCAGGGGCAGGCGCCTGGCACAGCATTCAGATGCTGTTTGATATTCCTGCACCCCGTCAGAACGCCTGGGCTGGAGTCCCTGCTATGCTCCCTATGCCAGCTTCCTGCTTCTGTGTCCCCTGGGTGGCAGCAAATGATGGCCCAAGCATGGGGTCTCTGCCACCCACATGGGAGACCTAGATGGCAGTTCCTGGCTTCTGACTTTGGCCTAACCCAGCCCTGACAGTTGTAGACATTTGGGGAGTGAACCAGCAGATGGAAAATCTCTGTCTCTGTCTCTCTGCCTTTCAAATAATAATAAATTAATGTACAGAGCAAGAAAGAAAGATGGAAAGAAAGAGAAATCAAGAGGAGAAAGATCAAAAGAGAGAGAGAAGAAAAAAGAAAAGTTTTCTCTGAAAATGTTCTGTGTTGGTCTCTTCAGGATGAGTTAATCAAATGCTGAGAACTTGGATGACATAATGGTGTCAGTATCTAAAAACATCTAGAAAACTTTCTTTTTTTTATTTTATTTTTTTGACAGGCAGAGTGGACAGTGAGAGAGAGACAGAGACAGAGAGAAAGGTCTTCCTTTGCCATTGGTTCACCCTCCAATGGCCACTGCGGCCGGCGCGCTGTGGCCGGCACACCGCCACTGATCCGATGGCAGGAGCCAGGTGCTTCTCCTGGTCTCCCATGGGGTGCAGGGCCCAAGCACTTGGGCCATCCTCCACTGCACTCCCTGGCCACAGCAGAGAGCTGGCCTGGAAGAGGGGCAACCGGGACAGAATCCGGCGCCCCGACTGGGACTAGAACAGGGTGTGCCGGCGCCGCAAGGCGGAGGATTAGCCTAGTGAGCCACGGCGCGGGCCTAGAAAACTTTCCATTTACATATGTGAAGTCTGCCATCATGCGCTTGTCTGTGGCTTCCTGGGGAAGGCACTATCTCATTCACCCATTTCCATAGCCCCTAACAAAGGACCAAGCACCCTGTAATTACTGCCATTTATTGTGCACCTATTACGACCACACAACTGGACAAGCATTTTCTCACTTAGCCTGCACAACACTCCTACAAGGTAGATATCATTATCTCCATTTCATACACAGGTACTCTAAGGCTCAGAGACATTGACCAATCACTAATACTGAGTAGCACAATCAGTGGAGGTTACAGGTATCAGAAAAGGCCTTCGAAGCAGGAACAGGCACAGAAGCAGGAAAGAACAGGAACTTGCTCAGACATAACACAACAGATTGACCTAGTTTTCAGAGAAATAATAGCAGTGAGCCACCACCTGCAGCGCCAGAATCCCATACAGGCCCCAGTTTCAGTTCCAGCTACACCACTTCTGATCCAGCTCCCTGCTAATGGGCCTGGGATAGCAGCGGAGGATGGCCTAAGTACTTGGGCCCCTGTCACCCACATGGGAGACCTAGATGAAGCTCCTGGCTCCTGGCTTTGACCTGGCCCAGCCCTAGCCATTGTGGCCATTTTGGGAGTGTTCCAGTGAATAAAGGATCAATCTCGCCGGCGCCGTGGCTCAATAGGCTAATCCTCCACCTTGCGGCGCCGGCACACCGGGTTCTAGTCCCGGTTGGGGCGCCGGATTCTGTCCCGGTTGCCCCTCTTCCAGGCCAGCTCTCTGCTATGGCCAGGGAGTGCAGTGGAGGATGGCCCAAGTGCTTGGGCCCTGCACCCCATGGGAGACCAGGAAAAGCACCTGGATCCTGGCTCCTGCCATCGGATCAGCGCGGTGCGCCGGCCGCAGCGCGCCGGCCACGGCGGCCATTGGAGGGTGAACCAATGGCAAAGGAAGACCTTTCTCTCTCTGTCTCTCTCTCTCACTGTCCACTCTGCCTGTCAAAAATAAAAAAAAAATAAAAAAAAGGATCAATCACTCTTTCTCTCTCCTCCCCCTTCTCTCTCTGTAATTCTGCCTTGCAAATAAATAAATAAAAATTTTAAAAAGAAATAATAGCTCAATTTCCTTTGACACTCATATTTCACAGGTTTACCTTGTTTTTAATTAAATTAAACCACATGTGCCCAGCCAAAATTGGTTTGTTAGCAAACATTATTGACTGCTATTAGAATATAACTCAATAGGTGCTGAGTTAACTCCCTTATGCCTCATTATGCCTCATTATGCCTCATTTTTATCTTTTGTAAAATGGTGTTGTTACACTGATTTAATGACTTCACATAAAGTACTTAGTAAAAAGGAAATAAATGTTTAGGTGCAGAAGCACACATGGGCACATTGATAAGTTTTCTAGAAGGATTGGAGGAGAGCAATAAACCCTGATTTCCTTACATAGAGGCACATCTAGTTTCTCCAGAAGGCAGGCACTTCTAAAAGTTTATGGAGGGCTGGCACTATGGTGTAGCAGGTAAAGCCACTGCCTGCAGTGCCAGTATCCCAAATGGGCACAGGTTCGAGTCCTGGCTGCTCCACTTCTGATCCAGCTCTCTGCTATGGTCTAGGAAGGCAGTGGAAGATGGCCCAAGACCTTGGGCCCCTGCACCCATGTGGGAGACCTGAAAGAAGCTCCTGGCTCCTGACTTTGGATTGGTGCAGCTCCAGCCCATTGCAGTCACCTGGGGAGTGAACCAACAGATGGAAGAACCTCCTTTCTCTCTCTCTCTCTACCTCTACCTCTCTGTAACTCTGCCTTTCAAATATATAAATAAATCATTTTTTTAAAAAGTGAAAGGACGGAAAAAGATATTCTTAAAAAAAGTTTATGGAAAGTGGAATTAAAAGATAGATTTAGGGGCTGCTGTTGCACAGGGGGTTAAGCCACTGCTTGCAATACACAGGCATCTGATCCAGCTTCCTGCTAATGGGTCTGGGAAGGTAGCAAACAAGGCTCAAGTACTTGGGCTCCTGCCACCCATGTGAGAGGCCAAGATGGAGTTCCTAGCTCTTGGCTTTAGCTTGGCCCTGTCCTGACCTTTGAGACCATCTGCAGAGTGAACCAGCAGATAGAGATTGATCTCTCTCACCCTCTCTGTCACTCTGCCTTTCAAATCAATCAATAATCTTTTTAAAAAAAAGATTTATTTTGGTGCCAAAAATTTTGAATCCTATGCATAATTTTTTCACAATATGTATTTTATGAACTTTTTGAAGACTTTTCATATGCATGGATTTCAAAATTATTTTCATAGCATAATAAATTTCTAATTCCATTTTCTAAGAACTTTTGAATACAGTCCCTTGTATTATGGACTGGTTTTATTAGACAAGATAGATGCCTGTTATGGATCATAGAAAATTTTCCCACAACAAATGCTACCTTCTCATTCTAATTAAATGTGTGCTTTGTCTTCAGGATATCTGACTCATACCTATCCAAAGCCTTCTTATTCAACAGTCTGGCCTGAAAGCAGGAAGCAGTAAAAAAGCAAGTGGCTCCTTCTTCAGCCTCTGAATGACTGCCACAATAAAGAAATCAATAACACCCTTTTCATATTCCCAAATGACACTTACAAGGTGTTTCTTAATTTCTACTCCACTGCAACAAATACACTCTGAGGAGTATCACACTGCAAGCTATAGATCCTAAGAGTGCTGCCACCTGTAAGATATGTCATGCTCTTTGAGGTTGGAGAGCTCCTACCCCTGATTCAGCTTCCCAGTCTTTGGTAGTCAATTGCAAGCTCCCTAGATTGCTACATCTGCAATGGAAAAGCTCAAAGCTAAGGCCTTCCAGAGTAATGTGACGAGAGAAGGCTTTAGAGGCAGACAGAATTCAGCCCAAATTCAGTCTGTGCCACTTGCCAGCTGCGTGATCTGCAAAGTCACTTGGCCTCTCCGAGCCTCAGGTTCCTCAACCATACATGAATAATCTTTGTTACATTCAGTCTTTGAGAAGACTGATTGACTGATTGGAGAAGCAGGGAGGAAACAAGAGAAAGAAGGAGAGCAAGACAGAGAGACGTCCCTGCCACTGGTTCACTTCCCAAATGCTCCACAATGGCCCCAGCAGGGACTGAAGCCAGGATCTGAGTACTCAATCCAGAGGAAAGACTATTCTGTTCTAAGGAAAAGAGGAAAGAGACCCTGAGCAGCAAAAATGCCAGGTGTTCTGACATTAGCCAAAAAATAGATCACTCAAGACAAACTGCCTAGTTGTAATACGTCTTTGAAGAAAAACATCTTAATCTCACTAGGTGATTATTCCTGTGGGGAGCAACTCAGACTAGACTAAGTTACTGGAATTAAGACTTATTCTATGCATCTGCTCTCCCACAATATGGCGTTGGGGAGGGAGAAACAGCTTCTACACAGCTGCCTCCAGTTCAACCAATAAACTGTAGGACCTGCTCCTGATTGGAGGAGGGCAGCGTACTCGGCGTGTGGGTAGCAGAGTTGGGATTGGTGGAAGAGGACTATAAAGGAGGAGAGAGACACCATGCACCAGGAACACCTATCTGAAGGAACACCTGTGCAGCCCCCGAGAGAGCCGGCCGGCGGTGTGCCGCTCCCCCGCGGAAGTGGGGAAAGTGGCAGGGGGAACCGCCCTTCCACGGAGGTGGAAAGGACGGTAGCCAACCCGGGAAGAACCAGCAGCAAACCCGGGGAGGGCCAAGCAGACAAAAGAACAGCGCAGGGTCCTGTGTCGTTCCTCCACGAAGAGGGGGAGCGACAATTCCGGATTTCAATAATCTTCCCATAAACTTCTACCTTAATCCAATCTAGTCTAAATTCCCTTTCTTTCTACTCATTTTTTTTCTGTTTTGTTATAGAAAAGAAACAAAACAAAAGGATTAGGCAAGGTTCTTCACTATAAACCTGATGACTAGAGCCGGCGCTGTGGCACAGTGGGTTAAGCATCTGCCTGAGGTGCCAGCATCCTTTGTGGACACTGGTTCCAGTCCTGGTTGCTCCACTTCCATTCAGCTCCCTGCTGATAGCCTGGGAAAGCAGTAGAAGATGATTCAAGTGCTTGGGCTCCTGCACCCACATGGAAGACCTGAAAGAAGTTCCTGGGCCTTGGCTTCAGATCAGCCCAGCTCCTGCCATTGCAGCCATTTGGGGGGTGAACCAGCTGATGGAAGACCTCTCTCCCTCTGTCTGTAACTATGCCTCTCAAGTAAATAAATCAATCTTTGAAAAAACAACCTGAAACTTTTTGAGTGGACATGACAAATAGATTTCAGCAATATGGTGCTACCTGGGGTAGCACAACATGAGTCAGTGGAAAAGCAAGCTGTGATCAATTAGTCATGTCAGCCTTCCGTTTTCTAGAAATAGAGAGGTCATACACTTGGCCACGTTTGCCATCTCTGAGTTTTCTAATCCTTCATAGAAAAAAAATAAACATTCCATCTACTTACAAGGACCAAAGATTATTCCTCAGTGAGTCAGCAAAGACATGGAATGTGATTAGCAGGTTTTTGATGTAAAACCAATTTGCAAACTGCTCAGCACTGTGCTTGGATGTGCTAAGGTGTCACCTCAGGTGTTAAGCAACATGAGCTGCGAGTGAGAATCTTACACCCACCAACAGCCCTCCCTTCCAGGTGATCTCATCATCCGAGCTGTGATCACTGACACCAAGTGTGCTTTTACAGCAGGATGGGAGCTGACAGCTAAAGAATAAGTTAGGGGATGGCATTATGGCTCAGAGGGTTAAACGACTACGACGCTGGCATCCTGTATCAGTGCAGAGTCCTGGTTGCTCCACTTCCAATCCAGCTCCCTGCTAATGCACCTGCTAATGCAGAAGTTGAATCAAGGTGCTACCTATGTCAGAGAATGAGATGAAGCTCCTGCCTTGAGCTTGGGTCTGGCCCAGACCTGGGTGTTGCAGCCATTTGGAGAGAGAACTAGCAGATGGAAGATCTTTGTCTCTTTCTCTCTCTGTTACTCTGCATTTCAAATAAATAAATAAACCTTAAAAGTGGGGAGGAGGGACTGGCATTGTGGCATAGGGGGTAAAGCTGCTGCCTGCGATGCCAGTATCCCATATGGGCACCAGGTTGAGTCCCAGCTGCTCCACTTCCAATCCAGCTCTTTGCTAATGTGCCTGGGAAAGCAGCAGAGGATGGCCCAAGTATTCGGGCCCCTGAACCCATGTGGGAGACCCAGAGGAAGCTTCTGGCTCCTGGCTTTAGACTGGCCCAGCTCCAGTGTTTGTGGCTATTTTGGGAGTGAACCAGTGGATGTTTAAACAGACAAATAAAACAAAGGATTAGCAAGTTGGTCTGATTTGTGGTAACCATTTCCAATTACTTGCTCTATTGACATACAAGAATCAAGCTGAATTGTTGTCCTTGAAATCCCTGTTTTGCCTGTCTCCACACTCTTTTTTTATTATGAAAAATTTTAAATCATCAAAATTAGAAAGAACAGGATAAAAAAATGTTCTTTACCCAAATTGAACAAGAACTAGGCTTTGGCCAGACGTGCTGCATCTATCTTCTTTTTTAAACAGCTATTTTTAAAATTTATTTATTTATTTGAAAGGCAGAGTTACAGAGAGGCAGAGAGATCTTCCATCCACTGATTCACTCCCCAAATGGCCACAGTGGCCGGAGCTGGGCTGATCCAAAGCCAGGAGTTGCCTTGTGTCTCCCACGTGCGTGCAAGGACCCAAGGACTTGAACCATTTTCTACTGCTTTCCCAGGCCATAGCAGAGAACTGGATCAGAAATGGAGCAGCCAGGACTTAAACCGGCGCCCATATGGGATGCTGGCAGTGCAGGCGGCGGCTTTACCTGCTACGCCATAGTGCCAGTCCCTAAAACAACTATTTTAAAGCAAGACCTCTTGCAACCTCCTCCCAAGATACTTTATACATGATTATCTATTTACATTATTCTGAATTTATCCACTTAAGTACTTAGTTGTTACTAAATTTGAGCCTCTATCCTCTATATTTCATGTAAACTGAATGGGAGATATAATGACCTTATTAGGTTCCTTATTAGGTTCAAATTTCTTTTTTATTTTTTTTATACAGGAGACAAATCAAGAGGCACATCCGGCTTGGTTGTTCCACTCTGAGTGAAGTTAAGATTGATCAATGGGTTTAGGTTATGTCAGCCAATTTTTCCATTGTAATATATTCCAAAAGCCTTTTATATAATGTTCCATCCTTTATTGATTCTTGAAAAATGATGATTTTCCTAATTCTTATATTCCTTCCTTATCAAATTTCCTTATCAAATTAAGACTAGTTGCTCACCTTGGAATGCAGATTGTACATGTCAGCCAGGCAGGATAATGTTTATTTCTCTCTCTCTTTTTTTTTTTTTTGGTGTGCAGTATGCCCTTTATTTATATTTACCACTTTGGAAATGTGTGGACTCAAGATTAATGAGTATTTCTCTTTAATTGCCAACTTTCAGGGAAAGGACTGGATATGACCAATGGTTTCCAGTAGTCTGTTTTGGTGTTCCCCTTTCCCTCCATGAATTTATTAGACTTGCATAAAATCTGTGTATTTCAATCAAACTCAATCACTTTTTTATACTTAAATTATCCCATCTTTGGCCATTTAGAGTTCCTTTTTATTGGCTGCTGGGTCCTTTTGATACAACCCACTGATCTTTGATAACATCATATTTTGGGGGGGCTGGCTTTGTGGTATAGCAGGTTAAGCTGCTGCCTACAATGCCTGGCATCACATAGAGGCACAAGTTTGAGCCCTGGCTATTCCACTTCTGGTCCAGATCCCTGCTAAGAGGAAGGCAGATTTTATGCACTAAAATAAACTTTTTTTAAAAAAAGATAAAGATAGGTGATGATGATTTAGATAGATAGATAGATAGATAGATAGATTTCCTGTGTAATTTGGGGGAAGTTTTTTTTTTAATATTTTATTTATTGGGGCCAGTGCTGTGGCACAGTAGACAATCCTTCGCCTGCAGAGCTGGCATCCCATATGGGCGCCAGTTCTAGTCCCGGCTGCTCCACTTCCCATCCAGCTCTCTGCTTATGGCCTGGGAATGCAGTGGAAGATGGCCCAAGCACTTGGGCCCCTGCACCCATGTGGGAGACCCAGAAGAAACTCCTGGTTCCTGGCTTTGGATCAGTTCAGCTCCAGCCATTGTGGCCATTTTGGGTGTGAACCAGCAGACGGAAGACCTTTCTCTTTGCCTCTCCCTCTCTGTCTGTAACTCTACCTCTCACATAAACAAAATCCTAAAAAAAAAAACAAAACAAAACAAAAAAAACCAACTGTCTATTTCCATCTGTCTCTACTTTTCAAATTAAATAATCTTAAAAATAAAAAAATTAAACATTTGATAGAAAAAACTGGCAGTTTCTATATAATACATAATATATATACATATATTATAATATAATATATACATATATATTACATATTATATCTGTATATATATAACATATATATTCTACCTTTTGTTAGAAAAGATAGCTACTTTACATGTATTATTCTCCGCTTTGCTTCTTTTAACTTACATGTATTCTGGAGCTAATTATGGAAAATATATGAAGAATCTCCTTCATTTTTAGGTGTATTGTCTTCCATGTGTGTATTGATCTATCATTTTTATTCATCCAATCCTATTCATGGATATTTCCATAATTTCAAATCTTTTGGTACTTCAGATAATGCCTCTGTAAATCACCTTCAGAGTATGCGATCTTCTTGTTTAACCCTCCTACAATCTAAAGGTAAAGGTCCACTATGTCTAAAAAGCTGCCCCCTACCACACCCAATCTGAGTCATCCATTCTGATGGGCATTTATCACAGACTTTGGGAACCCAGTGCCTTTTGAGCACCCTTCTCATGTTTCAAGAATTTCCCTCTTTTGAGGCCTACCTAGTTAGAAGAAAAAAATAGTTATTTCTTCTTCTCTCCACCTTAGCAGCTGGAGCACAGGCACATGACGGGTGCTGCTCTAGTTAGGTACCCTTGTGTGAGATATTGGTGAAGGAGGCAGTGTGAGGGGAAAGACTGGTACAGAGCCAAGTGGTTTGCAGGGAATAGAATGAGTTGTAAGGCTGACCTCCTGACACAGAAGAGCCATTGACGCCTTCGACAGCAGCAGTTGCAGTCAAATTGAGCTCTGGGTGCCAACAGTTGCTGAACGGTAGCAGGGCGGGCAGTAGCTGCAGTTTTTCCGTCCGCTCAGTTGCGCTGGATAATTCTGAGTGACTTCCTTGGATGCCTCGCCCTCCAGTTGTTTCCTCCAGCCTCCCCAACAATTCTATGAGCCATCCCATACCATTGTGGTTTTTTTTGGTTTCGTTTTTATTGAGACAAAAAGCTGAAGAGAGAGAGTGAGCTCCTATTTACTAGTTCACCCCCCCAAAATGGGCACAGTGGCTGGGGTGAAGCTGGGAGCCAGGAACTCAGTCCAGGTTCATCATGAGGGTGGCAGGAACTAAATCACTTGAGCCATCCTCAGTGCTTCCCAAGGTCTGCACTAGCAGGAAGCTGGAGTCAGGAGCTGGAGCCAGGAACTGAACCCAGGCACTCCGATACAGGATTCAGGCAATCTAAGTGGTGCCTTAACTGCTAGGCCTTTTTTTTTTTTTTTTTTTTTTTTAAGATTTATTTATTGGGGCCGGCACTGTGGCGCAGCAGGTTAACGTCCTGGCCTGAAGCACTGGCATCCCATATGGGCACCGGTTCAAGATCCGGTTGCTCCATTTCCAATCCAGCTCTCTGCTATGGCCTGGGAAAGCAGTAGAAGATGGCCCAAGTCCTTGGGCCCCTGCACCTGCATGGGACACCCGGAAAAAGCTCCTGGCTCCTGGCTTTGGATTGGTGCAGCTCCAGCCGTTGCAGCCAATTGGGGAGTGAACCATTGGATGGAAGTCCTCTCTCTCTCTCTCTCTCTGCCTCTTCTCTCTCTGTGTAACTCTGACTTTCAGAAAAATAAATAAATCTTTAAAAAAAGATTAATTTATTTATTTTGAAAGTCAGAGTTACAGAGAGACAAGGAGGGAGGGAGGGAAGGAGAGGGAGGGAGAGAGAGAGAAAGATATCTTCTACCCACTGTTTCACTCCCAGATGACCCCAATGGCTAGGGCTGAAGCCAGGAACCAGGAGCTTCTTCCGGGTCTCTTACATGGGTGGCAAGGCGCAACTACTTGGGCCACCTTCTGCTGCTTTCCCAGGCCCATTAGCAGGGAGCTGGATTGGAAGTGAAGCAGCTAGGACATGAACCGGCACCCATATGAGATGCCAGTGTCACAGGTGGAGGCTTTATTGGCTATACCACGACACTGGCCCTTATCCTTTTAATAAATACCCTTTCTGCTTAATCTGTCAGCTTCAGTTTCTGTTACTCGAAGCCAGCAAATAGTCGATGCAGCAGATCCTTGAAGTCAGGGACAGCATAAATTTTAGTTTCCACAGGGACCTGAACATCCTGACTAGCTCTCCACCCTGTTCCTTTACCCTGAGAGTGCCTGTGACTTCTGGGATAGAAGGATTTACAGTCTAACAGGAGGAACTGGGTTGTTAAGGGTCAAGCAGCTCTCCTGCAGAAACCCTTTTGAAAATAATCGATCCTAAGAAGCAGAGGCTGTTTCCCTGACTCCTGGAGAAGAAGACTGGATGCTGGTGATCAAGAGGGGTTCAGCAGGGATCCAGCAGAGCTCCAGGACCAGTACAGCAGATAGATGGTGAGGCCCACGGTCACAGCAGAAGACAAACTGTAAGGATCCCTATTCCCACCTACCTGAAAGCTCCTGGAGGCCATGAAGGAAAAACTGAACTTCCAGATAACCAAGGAGGAAGGCCTAAAGACCCAGGACTGGGGGGAATTCTGGAAGTGGACTCACTGGGGCCCAGGGGCAAGCCTGCCCAGGTCCCATGTATTCAGACTGCTAATCTGTTATCTGTCTTTGATAGCAAACATTGCTGCCCAGTTTGTCATTTGTCCTTTCATTTTGTGTGTTGATGAAGACATTTGAATTACTGATATTTTCTTTATATTTTTGTATTTTTTTGTATTTTCCTAGGCTTTTGTTTCACTGGTTTCTCCCTTTTCCAAAAATATGTTCAATATTCTCTTATACTTGCCTATAGTTTTTTTTTTTTAAAAGTATTATTTTGTTTCCATGCTGCTGGGCCCCTAATGAGCTAGTTTTTTTTCTGCACAGGTCTTCTACCCCAGAACCCACAGCACTCTTAGGGTGAAGGAAGAAGGGTAAAGAGCAAGTCAGTAGGTGATCAGGGCCCTGGGATGCCTGAAATTATCCCCTCTCTGACCTCTGGGATCTGCTACATCAGCTATTTCTGTGCTGCAAGTGACAGAAGCTGATGCTTGCAGATTAAACAGCCAGGACTTGAACTGGTGCCATATGGGATGCTGGCACTGCAGATAACTGTTTAATTTGCTGTGCCACAGTGCTGGCCCCTAATAATTATAGATTTTAAAAACTATTACTAACTAACTTGTTTGAAAGACTGAAAGAAACAGAAATAGAGACAAAGAGTGCTCCCATCCACTGGTTCACTTCCCAAATGCCTGTAGGGCTGGGTCAACCCAAACTCAAGAGCCAAGTACTCAGTCCTGGTCTCCCATGTGTGTGGCAAGGACACAAGTGCTTGAGTCATCACCTGCTGCCTCCCAAGGTGCACATTAGCAGGAAGTTGGAATAGAGAATGGAGCTAGGACTCAAACCCAGTTACTCCAATATGGCATTTAGGGTCCCAACTGGCATCTTAAGCACTATGCCAAATGTCCTATGGTTATGTTTTCCAACCAGGTTTGAATCTTAAAGAGCTACATACTAAAAGATAGGATGCCTGTGATTTATGTCAAAGGCATATAGTGGTGGGAGAGAGGGAAGGATATAAATGAAATAAGATTGGCTACGAATTGTTGCTTGTCAAAGCTGGATAATGAGTATATGAGGGTTTTTTTTTTTACTCTACATTCTATTTTTACATACATTAACGTTTGAATTTTTCCATCATAAAAAGTAAAAAAAAATTTTTTTAAATATAATGGCAGTGAGGTAGCAATGGGAGTTGTTAAATATTCATTAAATGAAGCTCCAGTTTCTCAGGGTGTCACATTTGTTGGGCCTTGCTTAATCGGGCTGCATCTTGCCAACGACTATGAACATCAGCAACAGCAAATCTTTATTGAGTCTTCTGTGTGTCAAGTCCAATGAAAGAGAAAGTTTCTTTTCACAGTGATATAAAGAGATGCAATTTATCAGTTATAAAAATAGTATAATGAAATCATTTCTCCCACAGTGAGGCCCTGATGACTCTTCTAAAATAAATAACATTACTTACATAATTTTGAAAATACACCTCTACTAAAAAGAGGATAAAACATAATCAGACCATGTCATAATGTCATTGAAAATGATTTACTAATTTCCCAACTACCATCATGACAAAGGCTCTCTGCCAGGCCTGCCTCATGCCTGGACCCCACCTCCTTCCCCAGCCCCACAGCCTACCCATCTCCACAGCCACGAGAAGGGACTTAGAATTCAACAGCATTCACTGGTCTCCTAACATGACTCGGGCTTATGCCATGTGCATGCCATGCTGTCTCTTCACACCTGAAACTGCTTTGAGTTTCAACTGACTTGTCATCTTCTCTGAGATACCTCCTTTGAACCACCACTGCCACCCTCCCCTGCCAAAATAAGCAAGCTGCCCTTTTGTGCTCTCTGTGTAGGGAGTTTGAAGGGGAAATCTCTTCATGGAGAACAGGCATAAAATCCTGTTAATTCACCGTGTATGACTTAAGACCTGAGACATGTTAGATCAGTGAACACTTATTGAATGAATGAATTAACAAATTAATGAACATAGCTTCCTCACCTGAATGTCAAACCTTAACATCTAGGACAGTACCATAACTTATGAATATTTATCAAAATAATTAAAATTACCTGTGAAAGAAAAGGCACAATAACTAATTTTTTAAAATATTTATTTATTTATTTGAAAGGCAGAGTTAGAGAGTTACAGAGAGGTAGAGGCAAAGAGAGAGAGGTCTTCCATCTGCTGGTTCACTCCCCAAATGTCTGCAATGGCTGGAGCTGGAATGATCCAAAGCCAGGTGACTCCCTGGGGCTGGCCGTGCCCCCGCCACCCGCCTCCCCTGTGTCCCGGACCAGCCCCCAGGAGCTGACAGAGGAGCTGAGCAGGCGGCTTCAGGTCACTCTGGACGCCAACGGGGAGCAGTTCAGTTCCCTCATCAGAGAGCCCTCCTCCAGGCTGCGTTCCTGCAGTGTCACCGACGCCGTCGCCGAGCAGGCCCATCTGCCACCGCCGTCAGTGGCCTATGTACACACCACGCCGGGCCTTCCTTCAGGCTGGGAAGAAAGGAAAGATGCTAAGTGACGCACATACTATGTCAATCATAACAATCGAACCACAACTTGGACTCGGCCCATCATGCAGCTTGCAGAAGACGGCGCCGCCTCCGGATCGGCCACAAACAGTAGCAACCACCTAATCGAGCCTCAGATCCGCCGGCCTCGTAGCCTCAGCTCGCCAACAGTAACTTTATCTGCCCCGCTGGAGGGTGCCAAGGACTCCCCCGTGCGTCGGGCTGTGAAAGACACCCTTTCCAACCCACAGTCCCCACAGCCGTCCCCCTACAACTCCCCCAAACCTCAGCACAGAGTCACCCAGAGCTTCCTGCCGCCCGGCTGGGAGATGAGGATCGCGCCCAACGGCCGGCCCTTCTTCATTGACCACAACACAAAGACGACGACGTGGGAAGATCCACGCCTTAAGTTCCCAGTTCATATGCGGTCAAAGGCATCTTTAAACCCCAATGACCTCGGCCCTCTCCCGCCTGGCTGGGAAGAAAGGATTCACTTGGACGGCCGGATGTTCTACATCGATCACAACAGCAAAATCACCCAGTGGGAAGACCCAAGACTGCAGAACCCAGCCATCACCGGTCCGGCCGTTCCTTATTCCAGAGAATTTAAGCAGAAATACGACTACTTCAGGAAGAAGCTGAAGAAGCCGGCTGATATTCCAAACAGATTTGAAATGAAGCTCCACAGGAACAACATATTCGAAGAATCCTACCGGAGGATCATGTCGGTGAAAAGACCAGATGTCCTGAAAGCCAGACTCTGGATAGAATTCGAGTCGGAGAAAGGCCTGGACTATGGGGGCGTGGCCAGAGAATGGTTCTTCCTACTGTCCAAAGAGATGTTCAACCCTTACTATGGTCTCTTTGAGTACTCTGCCACGGACAACTACACACTTCAAATCAACCCCAATTCAGGCCTCTGTAATGAAGACCACTTGTCCTATTTCACGTTTATCGGGAGAGTCGCGGGTCTGGCTGTATTTCATGGGAAGCTCTTGGATGGTTTCTTCATCCGCCCGTTTTACAAAATGATGCTGGGGAAGCAGATAACCCTGAACGACATGGAGTCCGTGGACAGTGAATACTACAACTCTTTGAAGTGGATCTTAGAAAATGACCCCACCGAACTGGACCTCATGTTCTGCATAGATGAGGAGAACTTCGGGCAGACATACCAAGTGGACCTGAAGCCCAATGGCTCAGAGATAATGGTGACGAATGAAAACAAAAGGGAATATATCGACTTGGTCATCCAGTGGAGGTTTGTGAACCGGGTCCAGAAGCAGATGAACGCCTTCCTGGAGGGATTCACAGAACTCCTTCCCATTGACCTGATTAAAATTTTTGATGAAAATGAGCTGGAGTTGCTGATGTGTGGTCTCGGGGATGTGGACGTGAACGACTGGAGACAGCATTCTATCTACAAGAATGGCTACTGCCCAAACCACCCGGTCATCCAGTGGTTCTGGAAGGCTGTGCTTCTGATGGACGCCGAGAAGCGCATCCGGTTACTGCAGTTTGTCACGGGCACGTCCCGGGTACCTATGAATGGATTTGCCGAACTTTATGGTTCCAGTGGTCCTCAGCTGTTTACAATAGAGCAATGGGGAAGTCCTGAAAAGCTGCCCAGAGCTCACACATGCTTTAATCGCCTCGACTTACCTCCGTACGAAACCTTCGAAGATTTACGGGAGAAACTGCTCATGGCCGTGGAGAACGCCCAGGGCTTCGAAGGGGTGGATTAAGCCGCCCCCGCCGGCCGCGGCCGTCGGGCAAGTTCCGCTTGCACTTTCGCGTTGGCCTAACGGACTTTGCAGAGACGGTGGCAGAGCAGCAGCCGAGCCTTCGCCCAGGCCCTCGCCCGAGCCCCGCCGTGGGGACCCAGTCCCGGCTCGAGTTCCTGCCTCTTCCGCCACACTTGATGTGTACGCTAATTACATTTCAGGAGGACTGACTCTATTTATGTTGTGCCTCTGCAGGCAAAACCCTTAATAAATATTTTGCATACTTTCAAAAAAAAAAAAAAAAGCTCTTCCGGGAAGCCGACAAGATGGCGGAAGTGGAGCAGAAGAAGAAGTGGACGTTCCGCACGGCTGCAAAGGCCCAAGCACTTGGGCCATCTTCTACTCTACTTTCCTAGGCCATAGCAGAGAGCTGGATCAGAAGTAGAACAGCTGGGTCTCCAACCAGCACTCATATGGAATACTGGCACTGCAGGATGTGGCTTTACCTGTTATGCCACAGTGCCGACCCCACAATATCTATATTAAGGTCGATATCCAAACTAACCACTTAAAAGACTTTGATCCAGGGCTTAAAAATAAGTTAAAGACAAAAAGTTTTTTGGAGGTTGAATATAATGAAATATTTTCCAAATTTGAATAACCTGGTTTAAAAGTGTGAAATAAAAACATATCTCTAGCTTTTAGTGTGAACAGACATTTATTAACTTAAGTGTTTAACATGCATTGTTTTAAAAGTTACTAAACAAAAATGTTGATTTTATTTTACCAAAAGAAAAAAGCTGGAAAGATTTTTAGAACTCGGTTAGATTCTTATGTGGAACAGATCACTTTCTCTGCACTCACAGTGCCTATGGAACTAAAGAAATATATGCAGCGAGCGAGCAGCACGTGATTTCCTGCATCTGGAAGAGCCAGGACCCTTACATCATGAATGACATCACCTTATTGATCTAATTTCTAAAAGACAATGGAATGATTTCTTCTTGCCCAATATAGTAGTTTGGACCAGCAACTTCCTAGCGGGATGATGGAGGGCTCCGGGGACAAAGGACCATTGTTGGTCCCCTCTCTGCAGAAGGTGGTTTACAAAGTGATCTTTCTTAGGAGTCAGCCTGGGACTGGTTGCACCCCGCGTGACAGGTGCTCTTACATAAGGAAGGCAGAATTGGATTCAATTTGGATAGCTTTCCTTTTTTGAAACCATCTTTCTCTGAAATAGTCCTCTCTAAAAGTCAGTAGAACAACAGGAGGGAAAAGTGAGATCTTGAAGTCCCCAGGGAATCAGGGCCGAATTTCCTTCCCTTTCTTTATTCATCCATCTTTTCACAGCTGCCATCCGCTGGGACCTTTTTTGAGAGGAGGTTTTATTCCCTCACTTTCTTTTAGGATCCTGCCTCACATAATCTTCACTGGCTTTTCACAAAGAAAACTAGGACTCCCATTTATTTTATCCAATCCACTGCTACATTCAGCCTTGAAAACAGCATGCAGTGTATTATCCCCTCACAGGGACAAATAGCAGGATGGAGCCTGACGAATTTCCATGAGGCTGATTTCTGCTAATCAAACACTTGTATTCTCTGACACCCTTTCAGTTCCTGTTGATAAATGAGTAGTACCAGAAAGAACATTATCTTTTAGTATGAAACTCAGAATGCATAGAAAATAGATAATACTAGCCGGCGCCGCGGCTCACTAGGCTAATCCTCTACCTAGCGGCGCCGGCACACCCTGTTCTAGTCCTGGTCCGGGCGCCGGAATCTGTCCTGGTTGCTCCTCTTCCAGGCCAGCTCTCTGCTGTGGCCCGGGAAGGCAGTGGAGGATGGCCCAAGTGCTTGGGCTCTGCACCCCATGGGAGACCAGGAGAAGCACCTGGCTCCTGCCTTCGGATCAGCGCGGTGTGCGGCAAAAGGAAGACCTTTCTCTCTGTCTCTCTCTCACTGTCCACTCTGCCTGTCAAAAAAAAAAAAAAAAAAAAGAAAGAAAGAAAGAAAGAAAATAGATAATACTGAGATCTTCATGTGAAAATCACTCGAATGGGAGAGTAGTCATATTGCAACACTGTCAAAATGCACACTACACATATCCTTTGATTTGACAATTCTGCTGCAGGATTCTAGCTCACAGGAATACTCTCACCTCACAGCAAAGGCATCGGAACAACTTATTTTTTGAATCACATCTACGGAGCATATGAACTAACATAAAAAGACATATATTGTAACATGGAAAAGTTGACTGAAGAACAGTATATAGGAGACTTTATTTTTGTGGGAAAAAATCACACCATATGTACATGGGTACATATATTTATATAAACAAGGGTATTTCAAAAAGTTAATGGAAAAACATAATTAAAACCTAAGTTTATTTTGGTACACAAGAAATGAAATTCGTGCATAGCACTTTTGTCTTTAATCCAGAAGCATAGCACTTTCATAATATACATTTTGCCACAAACCTTTCGAAGACCTTTTGTATGAATGGCTTTTGAGATTTTTTTGCACCAAAATACAATTATCTTTTAATTCCACTTTCTATGAACTTTCAGAAACAGCCTTTTATTTATGGATGTAAAAAAAAGTAAACTCCTAACAGTGGTTCCTCTCTAGGGAGAGTGAGAAGTATGGTCAGGGGAAATTTCATTCATCCATTTTGGCATTATTTAAGTTTATTTTTAAAAAATGAAGGAAATAGGAGCTGACACTGTGGCACAGTGGGTTAAAGCCCTGGCCTTATGTTCAAATTATATGGATGCCCATTCAAGTCCCAGCTGCTCTGCTTCCAATCCAGCTCTCTGTTAATGCACCTGGGAAAGCAGTAAAAGATGGCCCAAGTCCTTGGGCCCCTGCACTCCTGTGGGAGACCTGGAGGAAGTTCCTGGCTCCTGGCTTCGGATTAGTCCTGCTCTGGCCGTTGAGGTCATTTGGGGAGTGAACCAGTGAATGGAAGACATCTCTCTCTCTCTCTCTCCCCCTCCCTCCCTCCCTCCCTCCCTCTGCCTTTCTCTGTAACTCTGTCTTTCAAATAAATAAAATAAATCTTTAAAAAAAATAAAATTAAAAATAAAAAAGAAAGAAATGCAGGTCCGGCACTGTGGCACAGCAGGTTAAACTGCCATCTGCAGTGCCAGCAGCCCATTTGGGTGCCAGTTCATGTCCTGATTGCTCCACTTCCGATCCTGGGAAGGCAGCAAAGGATGGCCCAGGACCTTGGGCCCCTGTGCCCACATGGGAGACCCAGAAGAAGCTCCTGGCTCTTGGCTTTGGCCAGGGTTGGGCCATTTTGGCCATTTGTGTGATGAACCAGAGAACAGAAGACCTCTCTGTCTTGCCTTCTCTCTCTCGCTCTCGCTCTCGCTCTCACTCTCTAACTCTGCCTTTCAAATAAATAAATAAATCCAAAACCAAAAAAAGGCAGGAAATTTAGAATAAAGGAATGGGCATACTGCAGTTGGTTTATAGAGCATTTATTCTGTGCTAGGCACAGGGTAGACACTTTATATGTAGGTTATCACATATATTCCTTAAGCCTTCTAAAGTAGGTAGGATCATCTCTACTAACTGAGGAGAAAGCAGATTTGGAGAAGTGTGTAACTTGCCCAAGATAACAGGGGAAGTAAGTAGCTGGGATTGAGATGCGGGCCTTTCTTTCTTTTTTAAAGATTGGTTTATTTATTTGCAAGGCAGAGTTAGAGAGAGAGAGAGAGAGAGAGAAAAGAAGAGAGAGAGACAGATCTTCCATCTGCTGCTTCATTCCCCATATGGCTGCAACAGCTGGAAGCTGGGCCAGTTGAAAGCTAGGACTGGGTCTCCCACATGGTTACAGGACCCAAGTACTTAGCCATCCTCTGCTGCCTTCCCAGGCACATTAGCAGGGAGCTGGATTGGAAGTAGAACAGTAGGGACTCGAACTGGTACCCAAATGAGATGCTGACGTCACAAGCAGTGGCTTTACTCCCTTTGCCACAACTCTGGAACCAGATACAGGTCTTTTTTTTTTTTTTTTTAAGATTTATTTATTTAAAAGAGTTACAGAGAAAGAGAGGCAGAGGCAGCCAGAGAGATCTTCCATCTACTGCTTCACTCTCCAAATGGCCACAACGGCCAGAACTGGGTCAGACTGAAGCCAGGGGCCAGGAGCTTCATCCAGGTCTCCCAGGTGGGTATAGGGGCTTAAGGACCTGGGTCACCCTCCGCTGATTTCCCAGGGGCATCACCAGAGAGATGGATTGGAAGTGGAACAGCCAGAACTGTAACCCACTGAGCCACATAATTTAAATATTTAAATGTCTAAAAGAAATTAAAAATATCATTATCATATATAATAAAGCTAATAATTCCTTAATATCCCAACCCATGCAAATTTTCCCAGATTGTCTCAAAAAATAACTTTTTTGTTTGTTCAAATTTGTTACATGTCTTAAGTCTTAAGTAATTTTTTCATTACCTTTTTCTTGTATTTTTTAAGTTTATTTATTTTTATTTATTTGAAAGAAAGATCCATCTTCCATCTGCTGATTTACCCCCAAAATGCTCACAACAGCTGGGGCTCAGCCAGGCTAAAGCGAGGGGCCAGGATCTCCATCCAGGTCTCCCAAGTCCTTGAGCCATCATCTGCTGCTCCCAGGTGTGCACTGGCAAGAGGCTGGACTGGAAACACAACTGGGACTCAACCAGGCACTGCAATACAGAATGCAGGCCTCCCAAGTAGAGGCTTGACCCCCTGTACCACAACTGCCCCTCCCTTTGGCTTCATATAATTTATTAATTGGAGAAATCGACTCATTTATCTTACAGAATTTCCCATCTTCCTGATTTGATATTTTATGTACTGATGGTGCCATTTAGTACACTTCTCTGTTCATATTTTCAAAAACCAGTGGTTAGAAAATTGTTAAGTTCAGGTTCAATTATGCTGGCAAGAGCATTTTTTAAGTGGTGTTGTGGGCTTCTGACTACATCATCTCAGTTGGCAATTAATGTCTGCCTGGCCCATTTTTAATAATGCTAAGTATTATATAGTGGGCTCAAGGGCTGTCAGCTTAATCCTCCCATTTTAAAGTTTCTTATCAATCTTATCAACTTTCCACCTACTCATTTTAGCAGCCACTAATGATTTTTGCCTTAGATCCATTATTTCTTTAGGGATTAGGTTCATTGTTAATCCTACAAGACTTAAGTATTTTTCAACACCACTCCAAGATAGATCTGAGGTTAGGTATAAAAAATATTTTTTATGCATGTCATTTTTTCCCATAAATATTTGAATTTTTAGCCTGGTTTTTCTGTCAGTATTCTGTTACTTATAAGCCCCATATGGATCATTTTGCTACTTAAATTGACATTTTTATTAATATGCTATTTGGAATTTTTATCCATGCTTCAATTCCTAAATAATCCATAAAAAGGAAGAAGTGGGAGATAGAAAAGATATTGCCAATAGCTTGATAAATCCCACAATAAGTCATAAGTCATTTAAACATCTTTGAGTCTTTTAGTTCCATGCCTTTTTACATTAGAAAAGGGTGCTAATTTGAGGGACTTGAGTCTGTTCTTACTCCATCCACATTCTTTGTAGCTTCTGTTCTGGGCCAGATTCTGAAGCTAAACAGAGGCAAGGCCTGGCTCCTGTCCTCCAGGAGTTCACAGTCGCCTACTTTAGATCACAGAGACCTGTCCAGAAGGTTCCTGGGGTATAGGAAAGAGGCACCCCCTGGCTACCAATCAGGAAAAGCTTCTCAAGGAAGGGACACGTCTAACTGAGTTCTGAAGCATGAATGGAAAGTAACCAAAGGGAGGGCATTCCAAAAAACAGAAAATCCACACGAAGGCGCAGAGGCAGGAAAGAATAGGCCCCGTCAGGGCACTGCATGTATGGCGGGGGAGTAAGGTTTACAGGAAGGTGTGGCTGTGAGAGAGCCACAGCAGGGCCAGATCCTGAGGAGCCTTGCTGCCAAGCTGAAGAGTTAGGATGTCCCCAAGGGACCTTAAGCAGAAGAGGGACAGAGTCTGGCTTATCTTATTTTTTCCTTCAGTCCATTTTTTCTTTTCTACTATGAGGTGAAATTCACATGTATAAAATTAACCATTTAAAAGTGTACAATTGGGGCCATTATAGTGGGTAAAGCTGCCACCTGCAGTGCCAGCATCCCATATGGGCGCCAGTTGGAGTCCTGGCTGCTCCTCTTCCAATCCAGCTCTCTGCTAATGTGCCTGGGAAAGCAGCAAAAGATGGTCCAAGTCCTTGGGCCCCTGCCCTGTGTGGGAGACCTGGAAAAAGCTCCTGGCTCCTGGCTTCAGATCGGCCCATCTCCGACTGTTGTGGCCATTTGGGCAGTGAACCAGTAGATGGAAGACCTTTCTCTGTCTCTCCCTCTCTATGTCTGTAACTCTGCCTTTCAAATAAATAAATAAATCTCTTTAAAAATACATTCATGTTGGCAGGCGCCGCGGCTCACTAGGCTAATCTTCTGCCTTGTGGCGCCGGCACATCCGGTTCTAGTCCCAGTTGGGGCGCCAGATTCTGTCCCGGTTGCCCCTCTTCCAGGCCAGCTCTCTGCTGTGGCCAGGGAGTGCAGCGGAGGATGGCCCAAGTCCTTGGGCCTGTGCACCCACATGGGAGACCCAGAAGAAGCTCCTGGCTCCTGGCTTCAGATCGGCACAGCTCCGGCCATTGCGGCCAATTGGGGAGTGAACCATCAGATGGAAGAACTCTCTCTCCCTCTCTCTGCCTCTTCTGTCTCTGGGTAACTCTGACTTTCAAATAAATAAATAAGTAAATCTTTAAAAAAATACATTCATGAATTAAACTTAAAAAAGAGAATGAGGCCGGCGCCGCGGCTCACTAGGCTAATCCTCCGCCTAGCGGCGCCGGCACACGGGGTTCTAGTCCCGGTCGGGGCGCCGGATTCTGTCCCGGTTGCCCCTCTTCCAGGCCAGCTCTCTGCTGTGGCCCGGGAGTGCAGTGGAGGATGGCCCAGGTGCTTGGGCCCTGCACCCCATGGGAGACCAGGAGAAGCACCTGGATCCTGCCATCGGATCAGCGCGGTGCGCCGGCCACAGCGCACCGGCCGCGGCGGCCATTGGAGGGTGAACCAACGGCAAAAGGAAGACCTTTCTCTCTGTCTCTCTCTCTCACTGTCCACTCTGCCTGTCAAAAAATAAAAAAATAAATAAATAAAAAAAATTAAAAAAAAGAAAAAAGAGAATGAAGTACCTGCTTAATACAATCTTCCACTGCTTCCCCAGGCCACTAGCAGAAAGTTTGATCAGAGGAGCACTCGGGCCACGAACCAGTGCCCATATGGGATGCCAGCATCACGGGCAGAGGCTTAGCCTACTACGCCATAGTGTCAGCCCCAATAAATAAATCTTGGAAAAAAGTAATGGTGATTACTAGAGGCTGGGGAGGGAAGTGGAGGAGAAAAGAATGAAGAAAGGTTAAATAACAGGCATTAAGTTATAGCTAGATAGTAGTAAGTTCTGGGGCTCTGTTGCAAAGTAGGGTGACTACAGATAACATATTGGGCATTTTTCTGTTAAAAAAAAAACTAGAAGATAAGATTTTGGGTTTCAACATAAAGAAATGTTAAATATTTGAAGACATTGGCTGGCGTCGCGGCTCAATAGGCTAATCCTCCGCCTGCAGCGCCTGCACACCGGGTTCTAGTCCCAGTCGGGGTGCCGGATTCTGTCCCGGTTGCCCCTCTTCCAGTCCAGCTCTATGCTGTGGCCAGGGAGGGCAGTGGAGGATGGCTCAAGTCCTTGGGCCCTGCACCCGCATGGGAGACCAGGAGAAGCACCTGGCTCCTGGCTTCGGATCAGTGCGGTGTGCCAGCTGCAGCGCACCGGCCACGGCGGCCATTGGAGGGTGAACCAACGGCAAAGAAAGACCTTTCTCTCTGTTTCTTTCTCTTACTGTCCACTCTGCCTGTCAAAAAAAATTTTTTTGAAGACATAAATATATTTACCTTGATTGGATATTGTACAATATATCCAAGCACTAAAACATCACATAGAACCCTATAAATACATACATTAAAAAATAAAATTATACAAGAAGTACATATTTAGCCTAGCTGTTAAGATTCTCACATCCCACAGTGGAGTGCCTATGGCTCTGGCTCTTCCTCCTGACTCCACCTTCTTGTTAATGCACACACTAAAATGCAGCAGCTGATGACTCAAATAACTGGATTCCTGCCACTCTTATGGGAGACTGGAACTCTATTCCCAGTTCCTGGCTCAAGCCCCGGCCCAGTCACAGCTGCTGTGAGCATTTGGGGAGAGAGGCAGTGAATGGACCTTCTTTGTCTTTCTGCCTCTCAAATACATTAAAAAAATTTAAATAAATTCTACAAGTAAGCCGGCGCCGTGGCTCAATAGGCTAATCCTCCACCTTGCGGCGCCGGCACACCGGGTTCTAGTCCCGGTTGGGGCGCCGGATTCTGTCCCGGTTGCCCCTCTTCCAGGCCAGCTCTCTGCTATGGCCAGGGAGTGCAGTGGAGGATGGCCCAGGTGCTTGGGCCCTGCACCCCATGGGAGACCAGGAAAAGCACCTGGCTCCTGGCTCCTGCCAGGATCAGCGCGGTGCGCCGGCTGCAGCGGCGGCCATTGGAGGGTGAACCAACGGCAAAGGAAGACCTTTCTCTCTCTGTCTCTCTCACTGTCCACTCTGCCTGTCAAAAAAAAAAAAAAAAAAAAAAATTCTACAAGTAATAGATGTTCATTACATAAGATTCAAAATACAGATGAACAAAAAGAGGAAAATATGGCTATGATCTTAGCATTATGAGTAAATTTTGCAAGCTACATATAATCTCTTTTTTTTTAAAGATTCATTCATTTATTTTTGAAAGAGTTGCAGGGAGAGAGATCTTTCATATGCTGGTTCACTCCCCAGATGGCCTCAAGAGCCAGGAGCTTCTTCCAGGTCCCCATGTGGGTGGCAGGGACCCAACTGCTTGTGCTTGCCATCATCTGCTGCTTTCCCAGGCCATTAGCAGGGAGCTAGGTCAGAAGTGGAGCAGCCAGCCAGGACACAAACCCATATCCATACAGGTTACCAGCTTTGCAGGCCATGGCTTAAAACACTACGCCATAATACTAGCTCCTCTATATTCTTCCAAACAATTTTCAGGGATGGGTGTTTGGCTCAGTGGTTAATGTGATGCTTGAGAAGTTCACACTCCACATTAGAGTGTTGGGGTTCAAGTCCCAGCTCCACTCTTGGTTCCAGCTTTCTGCTAATATGTACCCTGGGAGGCAGTAGGTGATCGTTTAAAACTTGGGTCTCTGCCACCCACATGGGAGACTCTAAGTTTCTGGCTCCTAGCTTTGGCCTGTCCCAGCCCCAGCCACTGCAGGCAAGTGGGGAATGAATCAGTGGATAGAAAATCTGTGTGTGTGTGTGTGTCTGTCTCTGTCTCTCTCTGCCTTTCGAATAAACAAAAACAAATTTAAAAGGTTAAATAATTTTCTCTGTTTCCCTCCAACACCTTCCTCCCCCATCATTTACAAAGTCCCACAACCTTCTGGAGTTTCCCTAACCTCTGAGATACGAAAGAATCTGGCTCAAATCCTTACGCGATGAATGGCATGAATCCTTCGTCCCTAACAATATCGCTGAAGGGTCCTGTATTTTGGGGTGGGCTGTATGTTTCTTCCGGGCATGTCCAGCTCTGATATTTTTGTCTTGATCTCCACCCCTCATTTTACCTCTGGCACCTTGTCCCTTTTTTTATACTATATCACCCTGTTGGACCCTTCCTTAACTGTTTCTTTCCCCTAAAGTATGCCCTGAGCAAGATTATACGTTGAGCAAACTTTTTAGAAAACTTTTAGTAGGGCAAGAGAGACTAGCCGAAATTGAGGCACAACTTGGAGAACAATTTGAAACTGAGTATTAGTGTTCAGTTTTTTTAAAACTCCATCAGTTTAAAAAAAAAAAAAAAAGCTCCATCAGTCACTGAAAATTCTCCTCTGTCATCCTTCCTCTAGCCACCCAGCCTCTCTCCCTCCATTCTTTCCATTTTCTCAACTTCAGACTCAACCTCCTCCAGCTGTCAGCTCCCAAGTTCTCATTCTCAATTCCCATTTCCTTTTGGACAAGGCAATCCTTTCGACAAGGCAAACTCTTTTCATTTTGCTCCAAACAGCAGAGATACGAAATTATTCTGCTATATCAAAACACTCTCTTCCTATCAGAACCCTAGTGCCAGGTTGCTAAACTATCAACTTTTGCCTCCTACTGGCTGCATTTCCACTTTAGGGGAATAAAAAGGGGGTGATCATTTTCCTGATCATCTTAACAGGTCATGGCTGACACTCCTGTAACAAGACAGATTAGGAGCTGATGTTTGGCCTCCTGTTAAGATGTCCTGGCTCCATACTGGAGTACCTGGGTTCAGTTCCTGGTTATAACCCTAACTCCTGAGCCTCGTTTCCTGCCAATGCAAATCCTGCAAAACAACAGCTTATAGTTCAAGTAGCTGGGTCCCTGCCACCCACGTAGGAGACCTGGATTAGTTCCTGGCTTCTGGCTCTTGCCCAGCCCTGGATGTCGTGCACATTTATGGAGTGAACAAGCAGACAGGAGTTCTCTCTGCCTATCAGTCTGTCTCTCTAAATTTTGAATAAATAAGTTTTTTTAAAAAAATTTTTTGACAGGCAGAGTTAGAGAGAGAGAGAGAGAGAGAGAGAGAAAGGTCTTCCTTCCATTGGTTCACCCCCCCAAATGGTGTTATGGCCGGCGCGCTGCGCCGATCCAAAGCCAGGAGCCAGATGCTTCCTCCTGGTCTCCTATGCGGGTGCAGGGCCCAAGCACTTGGGCCATCCTCTACTGCCTTCCTGGGCCACAGCAGAGAGCTGGACTGGAAGAGGAGCAACTGGGACAGAAACCGGCGCCCCAACCGGGACTAGAACCCGGTGTGCAGGCGCCACAGGCGGAGGATTAGCCAAGTGAGCCATGGCACCGGCCTAAAAAATCGTTTTTTAAAGACAGGTTAGGGGCCGACGCTGTGGCGCAATGTGTTCAGCTGCCGCTTGTGATGCCAGCATCCCATATATGAGTGACAGTTTGAGGACGTCCCAGCTGCTCTGCTTCCAATACAGTTTCCTGTTCATACACCTGAGTGCTTGGGTCCCTGCCACCCATGTGGGAGACAGGGATGGACTTCTGGGCTCCTTGCTTCAGCCTGGTCTAGCTCTGGCTGTTGCAGGCATTTAGGGAGTAAACCAGTAGGTGGAAGCTCTCACTCTTGCTCTGCCTTTCAAGTAAATGAAAATAAAAAAGTAAACAATTAAAAAACAAAAAAAACAGGTTGGGGTCGGCACTGTGGCATAGCAGGTAAAGCTGCCATCTGCAGTGCTGGCATCCCATACGGGCACCAATTCAATTCCCGGCTGCTCCACTTCCAATCCAGCTCTCTCCTATGGCCTGGGAAAGCAAAAGTTGGCCCAAAACCTTGGGTCCCTGCACCCGCATGGGAGACCAGGAAGAAGCACCTGGCTCCTGGCTTTGGATTGGCACAGCTCCAGCTGTTGCAGCCAACTGGGGAGTGAACCAGAGGATGAAAGAGCTCTCTCTCTGCCCCTCCTTCTCTCTGTGTGTAATTCTGACCTTCAAATACATAAATAAATCTTAAAAAAAAAAAAAACAGGTTAATGAGAAAAGCATAACAAATGTATTTGATCATAGTTTTCTTTTTTAAAGATATATTTTATTTTATTTGAAAGTCAGAGTTACACAGAGAGAGGAGAGGCTGAGAGAGATAGAGAGGTCTTCCATCCGATGGTTCACTCCCCATTTGGCAGCAACAGGGATGCAGCTGCACCGATCTGAAGCCAGGAGCCAGGAGCTTCTTCCAGGTCTCCCACGCGGATGCAGGGGCCCAAGACTTGGGCTATCTTCCACTGCTTTCCCAGGCCATAGCAGAGAGCTGGATGGGAAGTGGAGCAGACAGGTCTTGAACCGGCACCCATATGGGATGCCGGCTCTTCAGGCCAGGGCTTTAACCCGCTATGCCACAGTGCCAGCTGCTTGATCATAGTTTTTTAAGACTTAAGAAACCATCAGAATGAAGACCCCAAAACCCATGGTGAACTATTCTTTTTGAGCTTAGTTTCAATGAGGTATGAAGAGTTGTGATTAGACAAAAAAGGGTGTGATCTAACTGAGGGGGAAGCCAGCAAGGCCTGTCTGTTCAGATTCTTCTTGGCCTCTCTGTGCCCCATTCTTTCCTTCCAGGTACCAGCTGTGCAGGATCCTTCTAAGATGTAGGTCTTAGGACCTGCAGTCAAACAAGGTAGGCCAGAGGCCAGAGCATTTCTTTATGGACAACTCTTTTTTTTTTTTTTTTTTTTTTTTTTTTTTTGACAGGCAGAGTGGACAGTGAGAGAGAGAGAGACAGATCTTCCTTTGCCATTGGTTCACCCTCCAATGGCCGCCACAGCCAGCGCGCTGCGGCCGGCGCACCGCGCTGATCAGATGGCAGGAGCCAGGTACTTATCCTGGTCTCCCATGGGGTGCAGGGCCCAAGTACTTGGGCCATCCTCCACTGCACTTCCTGGCCACAGCAGAGAGCTGGCCTGGAAGAGGGGCAATCAGGACAGAATCCGGTGACCCGACCGGGACTAGAACCCGGTGTGTTGGCGCCGCAAGGCGGATGATTAGCCTAGTGAGCCGCGGCGCCGGCCAACTCTTTTATTTTTTTTTAAGATTTTTTATTTATTTATTTGAAAGGTAGAGTTACAGACAGCGAGAGAGAGAGAGAGAGAGACAGAGAGAAATGTCTTTCTTCTGTTGGTTCACTCCCCAAATGGCCAGAGCTATGCCGATCCGAAGCCAGGAGCCAGGTGCTTCTTCCTGGTCTCCTACGTGGGTGCAGGGGTGCAAGCACTTGGGCCATCTTCTACTGCTTTCCCAGGCCACAGCAGAGAACTGGACTGGAAGAGGAGCAACCAGGACTAGAACCGGCGCCCATATGGGATGCCGGCGCCACAGGTGGAGGATTAACCTAGTATGCCACAGCACTGGCCCCTATGGACAACTCTTAACACAGAAAGGTGGGAAAGTTAAATTAATATTCTTGGGTTTTATGGCTGGCTTTGGGGAATAGAGATCACTGCTTCTATGACTTGCCTCGGGGAAGAGGAATTCTGGTTTCTGTGGCCTGCCTCAGGGAAGAATGAAGGGTGAGAGACAGGAGGGCAGGAGAAAATCAGAGAGTAACTTCCTTCCGAGGCCTTCTCTTAGGTATCATTTTCTGAACTCCAAATACCATTGTTGCATTATTATTTTACATGTGTTTCCTAAGCATTCCTCTATTTGTTTTGAAATGGCTACGTAAGAGAGTACTTCAGAAACTTCATGGAAATAATAGAACTACAAATAACGAACATTTTCCATGAACTTCTTGTTTTCTGTTCAGACACATTGTCTCTAATTTTTTTGTAAGATTTATTTTATTTATTTGAAAGACAGTTACAGAGAGAGATAGAGACAGAGAGAGAGAGAGAGAGAGAGAGGTCGGTCTTTCATCCACTGGTTCATTCTCCAAATGGCTGCAATGCCCAGAGCTGAGCCAATCTGAAGTCAGGAGCCAGGAGCTTCTTCGGGGTCTCCCGTGTGGGTGCAGGGACCCAAGTACTTTTGCTGCTCTCCCAGATGCATTAGCAGGGAGCTTGATTGGAAGTGCAGCAGCAGCTAGGACTCAAACCAGCACCCCTACAGGATGCCAGCACCACAGGCTGGGGCCTTAACCCACTGCACCACAGCACGGGCCCCTCTAATTATTTAAAAAAAAAAAAACTTTATTTTATATGAGAGGCAGAGAGACAAAGAAAGCTCTCATTCACTGGCTGACTCTCCAAATGCCTGTCAACATCTGATATCTGGGCAAAGTCAAAATGGGAATCTAGAACTACTTGAGCCATCACCTGCTGCTTCCCAGGGTATGCATTACAAGGAGACTGGAATTAGGAGCAGAGTTGTGACTTGAACCCAGGCACTCAGATACGGGATGCAAATATCCCTACTGACAGCTTAGCCACTATCCCTGTTTCTAATTCTTTTTAAATAATGTTTATTTAGGCCGGCGCCGCGGCTCACTAGGCTAATCCTCGGCCTTGCGGCGCTGGCACCCCGGGTTCTAGTCCCGGTCGGGACGCCAGATTCTGTCCTGGTTGCCCCTCTTCCAGGCCAGCTCTCTGCTGTGGCCAGGGAGTGCAATGGAGGATGGCCCAAGTCCTTGGGCCCTGCACCCCATGGGAGACCAGGAGAAGCACCTGGCTCCTGCCTTCGCATCAGCGCGGTGCGCCAGCTGCAGTGCGCCGGCCGTGGCGGCCAGTGGAGGGTGAACCAACGGCAAAAGGAAGACCTTTCTTTCTGTCTCTCTCTCTCACTGTCCACTCTGCCTGTCAAATAATAATAATAATAATAATGTTTATTTATTTATTTATTTCCATCTTCTTTAGAGGCAGAGAGAGAGAGAGATCTTCCATCTGCTAACTCACTCCTTAAATGCCCACAACAGCCAGGGCTGGGCTGAGCTAAAGTTAGGAGCCTGAAACCCAATCCAGGTCTCCACATGAAGGGGTCCAAGCACTTGAGCCATCATCTGCTGCCTCCCAGGATGTATTAGCAGGAAGCTGGATCGGAAACAGGGTGGCCAGGACACGAACTTGCACTCCAATATGGGATGTAGGCACCCCAAATGGTGGCTTCATCTGCTGTACCACAATGCCTGCCATCCCTTCCCTGCTTCTAATTCTTTACTTGTATTATTACAGACAGAGCCACAATATATGGTGGTTCTTCAGAGAGTTCATGGAAAATGGAATCAAAAATGATTTATTTTTGTGCAAAAACATGAAATCCATGCATACTTACATCTTAAGGATACTAAAAAGATTAGTGGAGTATGTATCTATCTACCTATATATACTATATATTAATAGTAGATAGATCCTCTTTCAACATTTTAAAAATTCTATTTATTTATCTATTTGAAAGGCAAAGGCCGGCGCCGTGGCTCAACAGGCTAATCCTCCACCTAGCGGCACCGGCACACCGGGTTCTAGTCCTGGTCGGGGCGCCGGATTCTGTCCCGGTTGCCCCTCTTCCAGGCCAGCTCTCTGCTGTGGCCTGGGAAGGCAGTGGAGGATGGCCCAAGTACTTGGGCCCTGCACCCCATGGGAGACCAGGAGAAGCACCTGGCTCCTGCCTTCGGATAAGCGCGGTGTGCCGGCCGCAGCACACTGGCCATGGCGGCCATTGGAGGGTGAACCAACGGCAAAGGAAGACCTTTCTCTCTGTCTCTCTCTCTCTCACTGTCCACTCTGCCTGTCAAAAAAAAAAAAAAAAGATTTATATGATTTATTTAATGATTTATTGCTAAGTGTAATATTGGCAGTTGGTTTTAGATCAATATTCCTTAACGTGTTAAAGATTTTATTAAATCAAAATGCATGTTGAAGGGCAGGTGTTCAACCTAGCAGTTAAAATACTGGTTAAGGGGCGAGAGCTGTGGTGTAGTTGCGGCATCCCACATGGGCACAGGTTCAAGACCTGTCTGCTCCACTTCCGATCCAGCTCTCTGCTATGGCCTGGGAAAGCAGTAGAAGATGGCCCAAGTCCTTGGACCCCTGCACCCTCATGGGAGACCCGGAAGAAGCTCCTGGCTCCTGGCTTTGAATCGGCGCAGCTCTGGCCGTTGCAGCCAACTGAGGAGTAAACCAGCAGATGGAAGACCTCTCTCTCTCTCTGCCTCTCCTCTCTCTGTGAAACTCTGATTTTCAAATAAATAAATACATCTTTTTTTTTTTTTTTAAAGATACTGGTTAAAACACTCACATTACATATGAGTGCCTCAGCTTGATACCCAAGTCCAACCCAAGTCCAAGACTCAGGGAAAATGAAAGAAAAACATATCTTCTAATCACTGTTTCATTCTTCAAATAGCTACAACAGCCAGGTCTCGGCCAGTCTGAAGTCAGGAGCCATGAACTCCATCCTGGTCTCCCAGACAGGTAGCAGGGGCCCAAACACTTAGGCCATCATCCACTGACTACCTAGGTGTATTAGCAGGAAGCTGGATCAGAAGCAGAAAAGCTGGGACTCCAACTAGCAATTTGATATAGTATGCCTGTTACAGAAGACTTAACCTACTGCACCACAATGCTAGAAGGAAGTTCTTTAACAACTAAACTTTACACATCAGAGAACTAGAAAAATGAAAAAACTAAGCCCAAAGTTAGCAGAAGGAAGCAAATAACAAAAATTAGAGCAGAAATAAACAAAATAGAAAAAAAAAAACAGTGAAACTAATGGTTCTTTCAAAAGATAGAACTAACAATCCTTTAGAAAAAAAAGCGGGGGGGGTGGGGGTGGGGGCAGGGGTTTGGCCTAGTGGTTAAGACACCTGCATTCTACATCAGAGAATACAGGTTTGAGTTCCAACTCCAATACTGACTTCAACTTCTTACTAGTGCAAAACTTGGGAGGTAGAAGGTGGTGGCTCAGGTATTTGAGTCCCTGTGACTCACATGGGAAACATAGATTGAGTTCCTTGGCTTTAGGTGCTGGGTTCTCTCTTGCCCGTGTCTGTCTGTCTCTCTATCTTTGTCTCTCTCACTCAAGAAAACTCAAATAAAATGAGAAATGAAAGAAGAGCCATCAAAATTAATGTCATAGAAACAGAAAGGCCAGGGTTGGCATTGGGTGCCACTGGTTAAGCTGCTGCCTGAGACGCCACCATCCCTTAAGAGCACTCTGAGTTCTGGCTGCACCGGCCCCTCCAATAGCTTATTAAAGGACTGTATATGAACTCTGGCCTCAGAATCAGCCCTTAAGGCATTCAGATCTGGATAAAAAGCCCATGAGAGTTTTGCAGGCATGGAAAGCCATGACACTGTGGCAAAAAATGACCTAAATGAAAGATCTCTGTGAGTGAGATCCCAGTGGAAAGAACAGGCCATCAAAGAAGGAGGTACCTTTCTCTGAAGGGAGGAGAAAACTTTCACTTTGATTATGACCTTGTCTAAATAAGGTTGGAGTTTGTGGACTCAAAAGGCTTCCATAGCCTTGGCAGCTCATGACAAGAGCCTTGGGTGATTACTGACGTCATAAATAAGACTGTCAATTGTTAAATCAATAACAGGAGTCACTGTGCACTTACTCTCCATGTAGGATCCGTGTCCTTAATGTGTTGTACTATGTGAATTAACAGTAAAACTAGTCTTCAAACAGTACTTTATACTTTGTGTGGGGGGGGGGTGCAGTCTGTTGAAATCTTTACCTAGTATATACTAAATTGATCTCCTGTATATAAAGATAATTAAAAATGAATCTTAATGAAGAATGAGATGGGAGAGGGTGTAGGAGATGGGATGGTCTGTGGGTGGGAGGGGAATTATAGGGGGAAAAGCTGCTATAATCCAAAAGTTGTACTTTTGAAATTTATATTTATTAAATAAAAGTTTTCTTGGCCGACGCCATGGCTCACTAGGCTAATCCTCTGCCTGCGGCACTGGCATCCCGGGTTCTAGTCCCGGTTGGGGCGCCGGATTCTGTCCCGGTTGCTCCTCTTCCAGTCCAGCTCTCTCCTGTGGCCCGGGGAGGCAGTGGAGGATGGCCCAGGTCCTTGGGCCCTGCGCCCGCATGGGAGACCAGGAGGAAGCACCTGGCTCCTGGCTTCGGATCAGCACAGCGAGCCAGTCGCAACACACAGGCCGTAGCGGCCACTTGGGGGGGGTGAACCAACAGAAAAAGAAAGACCTTTCTCTCTGTCTCTCTCTCTCTCTCATTGCCTAACCCTGCCTGTCAAAAAAAAAAAAAAAGTTTTCTTTTTTTTCTTTTTCTTTTTTTTACAGGCAGAGTGGACAGTGAGAGAGAGAGAGACACAGAGAGAAAGGTCTTCCTTTGCCGTTGGTTCACCCTCCAATAGCCGCCGAGGCCGGCACGCTGCGGCCAGCGCACCGTGCTGATCCGAAGGCAGGAGCCAGGTACTTATCCTGGTCTCCCATGGGGTGCAGGGCCCAAGTACTTGGGCCATCCTCCACTGCACTTCCTGGCCACAGCAGAGAGCTGGCCTGGAAGAGGGGCAACCGGGACAGAATCCGGCGCCCCGACCGGGACTAGAACCCGGTGTGCCGGTGCCGCTAGGTGGAGGATTAGCCTATTGAGCCGTGGCGCCGGGTAAAAAAAAAAGTTTTCTAAAACAAATAAAAAAGGACTGTACACCATTATCGAGTGGTATTTATCCCTGGGATGCAAGGATGGTTCAGCATCCGGAAATCAACTAATGTGATACAAGACATTAGTAAAATACAGGATAAAAATCACCTAATTATCTCAATACAGAAAAAGTATTTGACTAAATTCAAAATTCAACACCATGAGTAAAAATTCTCAACAAACTAAAAAATAGAAGAAAATTACTTCAATGTAATGAAGGTTATTGATGCCCACTCTCACTACTTCTATTCAACATAGTACTAGAAGTCCTAGCCAAAGCAATTACATGGAAAAAATAATACAAGTCATCCAAATTAGAAAGGAATAATTAAAATTTTCCCTTTTTGCAGATGATGCAATTTTATAATAGGGCTCATGTAG
Organism: Oryctolagus cuniculus; assembly: GCF_051225735.1. Lineage (NCBI taxonomy): Eukaryota > Metazoa > Chordata > Mammalia > Lagomorpha > Leporidae > Oryctolagus > Oryctolagus cuniculus. The sequence goes on from NC_142867.1 coordinate 68,717,591, forward strand.
GGGCAGGCATGTAGCCTAGTGTTTAAGACACCTGTGGTCGGGGCCAGCACCGTGGCTCAGTTGGTTAATCCTCCACCTGCGGCACTGGCATCCCATATGGGCACCGGTTCTAGTCCCGGTTGCTCCTCTTCCAGTCCAGCTCTCTGCTGTGGCCCAGGAGGGCAGCGGAGGATGGCCCAAGTGCTTAGGCGCCTGCACCCGCATGGGAGACCAGGCTCCTGGCTTCGTATCGGTGCAGCACCGGCTGTAGTGGCCATTTGGGGAGTGAACCAATGGATGGAAGACCTTTCTCTCTCTCTCTCTCTCTCACTGTCTATAATGCTACCTGTCAAATAAAAAAACAAACAAACAAACAGGCCGGTGCTGCGGCTCAATAGGCTAATCCTCTGCCTGTGGCGCCGGCACACCGGTTCTAGTCCCGGTCGAGGTGCCAGATTCTGTCCCGGTTGCTCCTCTTCCTGTCCAGCTCTCTGCTGTGGCCTGGGAGTGCAGTGGATGATGGCCCAAGTGCTTGGGCCCTACACCAACATAGGAGACCAGGAGAAGCACCTGGCTCCTGGCTTCAGATCAGCATGGTACGACGGCCGCAGCGGCCATTGAGGGATGAATCAACGGAAAAGGAAGACCTTTCTCTCTGTCTCTCTCTCTCTCACTGTCCACTCTGCCTGTCAAAAAAAAAAAAAAAAAAAAAAAAAAAAAAGACACCTGTGGCCAAACATTGGAATATCTGGGTCATATATGTGGAACCAGCATCACCCAGAAACCAAAGCCAGGTAAAGTCAAGAAAACTAATTCCAGCTTGCTGCTAATACATACCCTGGGAGGAAGCAGGTGGTGGCTCAAATAACTGGGTCTATGTCATCCATGTGGGAAACCTGGATTAAATTCCTGGCCCAGCTCCAATTATTGCGGGCATTTGGGAGTGAACCAGCAGATGGATATGTGTGTACATTCTCTCTCTCACATAAATAAATAAAGTTCTTTAAAAAATTATTTTTTTATTTGAAAGGCAGAGTTACAGAGACAGAAAGGGAGAGACAGAGAGATCCATTCTCTGTTCTACTGGTTCACTCCCCAAATGGCCGAAACAGCCACAGCTAGGCTAATCCAAAGCCAGGAGTTTTTCTGGGTCTTCCCCGTAGGTGCAGGGGACCAAGAACTTGGGCCATCTTCTGCTGCTTTCCCAGGTGCATTAGCAGGGAGCTAGATTGAAAGTGGAGCAGCCGGGTCTCTAAATGGTGCAAATATAGGATGCCAGCACTGCAGGCCATGGCTTTAATTCACTGCGCCAGTGCCAGTAAATAATTTTCTTTAAAAATGTTCACATAAAGTACTTAGGCATGGGTTTCAATTTTTTTACACCAAAATAAACTGACTTTTAAATTTCATTTTCTATGAACTTTTTAAAGTACTCTAGTATGTAGAAAACCTTAAAGACGTCATTAAAAATGGTTTAGCTAGGGGCTGACGCTGTGGCGTAGCGAGTGAAGTCACTTCTGACCCAGCTCTCTGCTATGGCCTGGGAAAGCAGTAGAGGATGGCCCAAGTGCTTGGGCCCCTGCACCCATAAGAAAGACCTGGAGGAATTTCCAAGCTCCTGGCTTTGGTCTGCTAATGTGCAGCTATTTGGGGAGTTAACCAGCAGACAGAAGACATCTCTCTCTGCCTCTCTGTAACTCTGCCTTTCAGATAAATAAATCTTTTTTAAAAAAATGGCTTAGCTAATAAACAAATTCATTAATGTTGTAGGACACAAGATACAAAAATCAGTTACCGAGCTGGCGCTGTGGCATAGCTGGTAAAGCCGCTGCCTGCAGTGCCAGAATCCCATATGGACGCCGGTTCTAGTCCCGGCTGCTCCACTTTCAATCCAGCTCTCTGATATGGCCTAGGAAAGGAGTAGAAGATGGCCCAAGTCCTTGGGCCTCTGCACCCATGTGGGAGACCCAGAAGAAGTCCTGACTCCTGGCCCCTGCCTTCAGATCAGTGCAGCTCCAGCCATTGTGGCCATTTGGGGTGTGAACCTGCGGATGAAAGACTTCTCTCTCTCTCTGCCTCTCCTTCTCTGTGTAACTCTGACTTTCAAATAAATAAATAAGTCTTTAAAAAACAGTTATATTTATATACACTAACAATATGAAAAGGAAATTAAACTATCTGAAATGGAAATTACAAAAACAACCTCACTGGGGCCGGCACAGTGGTACAGCAGGTTAAAGCCCTGGCCTGAGGAGCCGGCATCCCATATGGGCACTGGTTCTAGTCCTGGCTGCTCCCCTTCTGATCCAGCTCGCTGCTATGGCCTGGGAAAGCAGTAGAGATGGCACAAGTCCTTGGGCCCCTGCACCCACATGGGAGACCCAGAAAAAGCTACTGGCTTTAGATGGATGCAGCTCTGGCCGTTGCAGCCAATTGGGGTTGCAGCCAATTGGGGAATCTCTCTCTGTCTCTACCTCTCTCTGTAACTCTGTCTTTCAAATAAATAAAATAAATCGTTAAAAAAAAACTCATTTACAGTATTATAGAAGAGAATAAAATCCTAGAAATAAACTAAGTATCTGAAAGAGTTGGCTACTGAAAACCAAAAAACATCAATGAAAAGAAACTGCACAAGACACCTGTTATTATATTTGGAATGGCTAATATCATTAAAATGTCTATACTATACAAAATGATCTGCAGATTCAACATAATCCCTTTCAAAATCTCATTGGCACTTCTTACAGAAATAGAAAAAAAATTCTAAAATTCACATGAAATCATTAAAAAGCCTAAGTAGTCAAAGCAATCTGAAGAAAAATAGCAAAGCTGAAGGTAACACACTTCCTGATTTCAAAAGATATCACCAAGCTACAATAACCTAAACAGAATCTTACTGGCGTAAAGGCAGAAAAATGGAACAGAATAGAGCTCAGAAATAAATCCACACATATACAGTTAACTGATCTTTGACAATGATACCCAGAACACACAAAGTGGAAAGGATAGTTTTTCAACACACAATATTGGGGAAAGTGGATATCCACATGCAAAAAATGTGCATGTGTGGCACAGTGGTTAAGTCACCACTTGGAATGTCTACAACGCCTATTACAGCATCTGGTTTGAGTTCTGACTCTGTGTTTCCAATATAGCTTCTTTCTAATGAATACCCTGTGAGGCAGCATTGAACTGGGTCCCTGCCTTCCACATGGGAGACCTGGACTGACTTCTGGGCTCTAGGCTTCAACCTGGCCCAGCCTTGGATGATGCAGGCATTTGGAAAGTGAACTAGCAGATGGATGATCTCCCTCCACCTGTCTCTTTCTCTGTATCTTTTTGTCTTTTAAATAAAATAAAAATATATAAATAAATAAAATTTAAAATTTAGATCTTTATTTTACAACATATAAAACAATCAAGACTACTTCAAAATATAAGACCAGAAACTGGAAAAATCCTAGAAGAAAACATACAGAAAAACCTTCATGACATTGGTTTTGGCAATTATTTCCTGTATATTATGCTAAAAGCACAGATAACAAAACCAAAAATAAACAAGTAGGACTCCATCAGACTGAAAAGCTTCTGCATAGCGACCGAAACAATAGACAGAATGAAAAGGCAAACTGTGGACTGAGAGAAAAATTATGTGCAAACCATACATCAGATAAGGGGTTAATCTCCAAAATATTTAAGGACTTCCTATAACTCAAAAGTTAAAAAACAAAACAAGAAACCAATAATGTGGTTGGAAAATGGGCAAAGGAAGTGAATAGAATCATTTTTCAAAAGACATACCACTGGCCCTTAAGCAGACAAAAAAAAAGTTCACTAATCATCAGGGAAATACAAATCAAAGAGTTAATTAACTCACACCTGTCAGAATGACTTATCAAAAAGACAAAAGTTAGGTGTCGGGGTTGTGCTGCAGTACTTTAAGCCTCCGCCTGTGGCACCAGCATACCCTATGGGCGCCAGTTTGAGTCCCAGCTCCCTTGCTTCTGATCTGGCTCCCTGCTAGTGTGCCTGGGAAGGCAGTGGAGGATGGCCCAAATGCCTGGGCCCTGCACCCATGCAGGAGACCCAGAGGAGACTCCTGGCTCCTGGCTTTGGATCAGCCCAGCTCCAGCCTTTGCAGCCATTTGGGGACTGAACCAATGGATGGAAGACCTCTCTCTCTCTCTCTCTCTCTTTACCTTTTTCTGTCTGTAACTTTGCCTCTCAATTACATAAATCTTAAAAAAAAAAAAAAAGATAGCAAGTGTTGGTGAGAATGTGGAGAAAAGGAAATCCTTGAATAATTTTGTGGGGATGAAAATGGTGCAGTTGCTATGGAAATCAGGATGAAGTTTCCTCAAAATATCAAAAATAGAACTACCACATGATCCAGCAATCCTACTTCTGTGTTTATATCCAAAAGAACTAAATCAGTATGTTGAAGAGATATCTGGGGGCTGGCATTGTGGCATAATGGATTAAGCCACCTGCAACACCAACATCCCAAATGGGCACCAGTTGGAGTCCCAGCTGCCCCACTTCTGATACAGCTCTCTGCTAATGGCCTGGGAAAAGCAATGGAAGATTGCCCAAGTCCTTAGGCCCCTGCACCCATGTGGGAGACCCAGATGAAGCTCCTGGTTCCTGGCTTCAGCCTGGCCCAACCCCAGCTGTTGCAGCCATCTGGGGAGTAAACCAGCAGATGGAAGATCTCTCTTTTGTCCTTCTCTCTCCAACTCTGCCTTCCAAATAAATAAAATAAATAAATCTTTAAAACAAGAGAGGGATATCTGCTCTCCAGTGTTTATTATAGCACTCTAACTAAGAAGAGCAAACAACTTAAAAGTCCATTAAGCATGATACACACAGACACACATACACACACACACACACAGTGGAATACTATTCAGCCTTAAAAAAGGAGACTGCAATGTGTGACAATATGCATGTGTTTGGGGAGCATTTTGCTAACTGAAATAAAACCGACACAGAAAGACAAATATTACATGATTCCATTTATACAAGATATCTGAAACAGTCAAATTCATATAATCAGAGTGGTAGTGACCAGGGGACAGGGGAGTAAGAAGTGGGAAGTTACCAATCAGGGGACATAAAGTCTCAGTCAAGCAAGATGAGTAAGTTCTAGAGATTTGCTTTGCAACATTGTACCTACTCAATAATAATGCACACTTAAAAATTTGATAATAGGGTTCTGTTGGTTCACTCCCCAGATGGCCACATTGGCTATGGCTAGGCCAAGCCAAAGCTAGGAGCCAGGAGCATCACCTGGGTCTCCCTCATGGGTACAGGGGCCCAAGTACTTGGGCCATCTTCTGCTACTTTTCCCAGGCCATTAGCAGAGAGTTGGATCAGAAGTGGAGCAGTGCCGGCGCAGTGGCTCACCAGGCTAATCCTCCGCCTTGTGGCGCCAGCACACCGGGTTCTAGTCCCGGTCGGTGCGCGGCAGCAGTGTGCTGGCCGCGGCGGCCATTTGAGGGTGAACCAACAGCAAAAGGAAGACCTTTCTCTCTGTCTCTCTCTCTCACTGTCCACTCTGCCTGTCAAAAAAAGAAGAAGAAGTAGAGCAGCTTGTACATGAATCCATGCCCATATGGGGTGCCAGCGTCGCAGGCAAAAGCTTTACCTGCTATGCCACAATGCTAGTCCCAATAAATAAATGTTTTTTAAAAAATTCGTTAAGAGGGTTAATCTCATGTTCAATGTTTTTACTACAAAACAGTTTTTTTTATTTTATTTTTTTTGACAGGCAGAGTGGACAGTGAGAGAGACAGAGAGAAAGGTCTTCCTTTGCCGTTGGTTCACCCTCCAATGGCGGCCGATCCGATGGCAGGAGCCAGGAGCCAGGTGCTTTTCCTGGTCTCCCATGGGGTGCAGGGCCCAAGCACCTGGACCATCCTCCACTGCACTCCCTGGCCACAGCAGAGAGCTGGCCTGGAAGAGGGGCAACTGGGACAAAATCCGGCGCCCCAACCGGGACTAGAACCCGGTGTGCTGGCACCGCTAGGTGGAGGATTAGCCTAGTGAGCCGCGGCGCCGGCTACTACAAAACAGTTTTAAAACTCCATGTTGATTTTTATCATTTTTTTAGCATTTTGAAAAAAAAAAAAGAAAATGAATTGAGACAAGCAAGGTCAAGGCAGAGAAAACATTTACAGGGTAATTATCTGGGAGTCCCAGATGAAATTCCTGGCTCCTGGCTTCAGTCTGGCTCAACCCTGGCCATTGCAGCCATTTGGGGAGTGAACCAGTGCATGGAAAATACCTTTCTCTCTTTCTCTCTCTATGTTACTCTGCTTTTCAATAAATAGAAATTAAGTTTAAAAAATCTTTAAAAAATGCAGAGCTAGACCAGATGAATTCTCAAATTAGAAGATAAAAAGGATAATAAACATCAATGTTACAGCAGGCATTGATCTTGCTCAGACTCAATTATTTCATATATTCCTGCATATCACATTACCCAAAGAGCATAGTAAAATGGCTTTTTATCAAACATGCTATCATCTACAAGGTGTCTATTTACTTTGCTACACAATTCAACTCAACATTTATTGGTCCTTGTCACATGAGGGCAATGTTTTGGGCTCTGTGGAAGTAGAGCAGTTGGCAGGGACAGGAGCAGGGTGGGGTGGGAGGTGGAGTGTTTTGGATAAGAGCACTTTTTTTAAAAAGATTTATTTTATTTTATTTATTTGATAGAGTTACAGACAGAGGTAGAAACAGAGAGAGAGGTCTTCCATCCCGCTGGTCCATTCCCCAGATGGCCGCAACGGCCGGAGCTGAGCTGATCTGAAGCCAGGAGCTTCTTCCGGGTCTCCCACGTGGGTGCAGGGCCCCAAGCATTCGGGCCATCTTCCACTGCTTTCCCAGGCCATAGCAGAGAACTGGATCAGAAGAGGAGCAGCCAGACTAGAACCGGCGCCCATATGGGATGCCAGCACTCCAGCCAGGATTTAACCCACTGTGCCACAGTGCCGGCCCTGGATAAGACAACTTAAAACTTGAAAATGTTTATAATCTCAGAAACAGAAATAAGATAAAGTAGGAAGATTATTTAGTTTTTATTTTTTAATTATTTATTTATTTACTTGAAAGGCGGAGTTACAGAGAGGCAGAGGCAGAGAGAGAGAGAGAGAGAGAGAGAGAGAGAGAGAGAGGTCTTCCATCCACTTGTTCACTCCCCAGATGACCTCAATGGCCAGAGTTGTGCCAATCTGAAGCCAGGAGCCATGAGTTTCTTCTGGGTCTCCCATGTGGGCGCAGGAGCCCAAGCACTTGGGCCATCTTCCACTGCTTTCCCAGGCCATAGCAGAGAGCTGGATCAGATCAGTGCCGGACTCGAACAGGCACCCAAATGGGATGCTGGCACTGTAGGCGGTGGCTTTACCTGCTACACCACAGCACCAGCTCAGGAAGATTATTGTTATTCAAGGTCTATGATGGTTAATTTTATGTGTCAACTATAGTGGATTAACAGATTCCCAGGTAGATTATAAAACATTATTCCTGGGTGTGTCTGAGAGGGGGTTTCCAGAGGAGACCAGCATTTGAATTAGTAGACTGAGTAGCAAACTTGGTCTGACCAATGTGAGCAAGCATTATTCAATCCATTGAGAACCCAGATAGAACAAAAAGTCAGAGGAGGGAAGAATTTGCTTTCTTTTCTGGAATGGAATATCCATCTCCTTTTGCTCTTTTTTTTTTTAAAGATTTATTTTATTTATTTGAAAGAGTTACAGAGAGGTAGAGACAGAGAGAGAGGTCTTCCATCCGCTGGTTCACTCCCCAGATGGCCACAACGGCTGGAGCTACACCGATCTGAAACCAGGAGCCAGGAGCTTCTTGTGGGTCTCCCACATGGGTGCAGGGGCCCAAGGACTTGGTCCATCTTCTACTGCTTTCCCAGGTCATAGTAGAGAGTTGGATCGGAAGTGGAGCAGCTGGGATTAGAACCGGTACCTGTGGGGAGCAACTGAGACTAGACTAAGTTACTGGAATTAAGACTTATTCTATGCATCTGCTCTCCCACAATATGGCGCTGAAAGGGAGCAAACAACCTCTACGCAGCTGCCTCTCGCCAACTTGACTGATAAGCTGCAGGAGCTGATCCTGCTCCTGACTGGAGGAGAGCAGCGTGCTCGGCGTGTGGGTAGCAGAGTTGGAAGAGGACTATAAAGGAGGAGAGAGACAACATGCACCAGGAACACCTGAGGGAACACCTGAGGAACATCTGAGCAGCCCCTGAGAGAGCCGGCCGGAGGTGTGCCGCTCCTCCGCGGAAGTGGAGAAAGCTGGGGGGGGGGGGGGTGCTGCCCCTCCACGGAGGTGGAGGGGCCGGCAGCTAACCCGGGACGGCGTCATTCCTCCACGAGTGAGGGAACAGCAGCTAACCCGGGAAGGGCCGAGCAGACAGAAAGAACAGCACAGGGTCTAGTGTCATTCCTCCGCGAATGGGGGAGCGACAGGTACCCACATGGGATGCCGGCACTTCAGGCCAGGGCGTTAACTCGCTGCACCACAGCGCCGGCCCCATCCATCTCCTCTTGCTCTTGAACATCAGAACCCGTGGTTTGGGGGCCTTCAGACTCTGGGACTTACCTTAGCAACTTTCCAGGTTCTCAGGCCCTTAGCCTTGGACCGAGAGTTATACTAGGGGTTCCCCTGGCTTCCTGGTTCTCAGCCCTTGAACTCAAACCACCACCTGCTTGTCCTCTAGCTTGTAGACTGCATATCATGGGTTTTCTCAGCCTGCATAACTGTATAAGCCAATTTGTATAATAAATCCCTTCTCAAGTAACTTGCATATATCCCACTGGCTGTGTCTCCAGTGAACCCTAATACAAGATCACGTAAAATTAAAACCATACAAACAGTACAGATAAAATTCTAAGCAGGCCCAAAGCAGGTAGAGAGAAAATTAGAGGTCTGGGAAAATTTCAATGAACAATACATTTGTGGAACATAATTTTATTTTTTTAAAAGATTTATTTATTTATTTGGAAGTCAGAGTTTCACAGAGAGAGGAGAGGCAGAGAGAGAGAGAGAGAGATCCTCCATTTGATGGTTCACTCCCTAATTGGCAGCAATGGCCAGAGCTGTGCCAATCCGAAGCCAGGGGCCAGGAGCATCCTTTGGGTCTCCCACATGGGTGTAGGGGCCCAAGGACTTGGGCCATCCTCTACTACTTTCCCAGGCCACAGCAGAGAGCTGGACTGGAAGAGGAGCAACCGGGACAGAATCCAGTGCCCCAACCGGGACTAGAACCTGATGTGCCAGTGCCACAGGTGGAGGATTAGCCTATTGAGCCATGGCGCCAGCCATCTTTCTTCTTATTTTTAAAAATAAACAATATAAATTTATTCCTCCCACTTCTGGAGAATATTAAGTTGTGAGCAGCATGTCAATGTGGCTAGGTTCTGGTAAGGGATCTATTCCATGTTGTATACAGCTGACTTCTCATTGTACCCTCACATGCTAGAGAGCAGAGTTAACTGACTTGCTTCTTCATGTCCATGTCCTAGTGTACAGGATTCAAATTTGGGTTTCCTCAAAATGATACATGACCACTTTTTACTCAGGAATAGTCAAGACCTTGAGTTCTAAATCCATAAATATCATAGTCCATAAAAGTTTCATTTGACTGAATTTCTCAACATGAATCAGCCCAGAGAGAATTCTGCTTGTTTTAAGATGAAGGGGGGGGGGGGGGGCGGGCAGCACTGTGGCACAGTGGCGCAGTGGCGCAGTGGGTTAAAGCCCCAACTTGCAGAGCCAGCATCCATATGGGTGCCAGTTCAAGTCCCGGCTGCTCCTCTTCCAATCCAGCTCTCTGCTATGGCCTGGGAAAGCAGTGGAAGATGGCCCAACTCCTTGGTCCCTGCACCCACGTGAGAGACCTGGAGGAAGCTCCTGGATTCAGGTCAGCTCAGCTCTAGCCATTGCGGTCATTTGGGGAGTGAACCAGTGGAATGTAAGACCTCTCTCTCTCTCTCTCTCTCTCTCTCTCTGGCTCTACCTCTTTCTGTATCTCTGTCTTTCGAATAAAAAAAAAAATAAATCTTTTAAAAAATAAAAAAAGATGAGAGGGAACAGTCCTTCATTTCTGTTCAAAACTTCTCAATATTTCTTCTGTTTTGATGAACCACAATATATACAGTATTTTGTCCTCTTTTTTGCTAACCCCACTCTTAGCTAAAACCAAGAGAAAATTAACTTGCAAATCAAGAGAAACTGGACAGGTCCAGTCCTTAGTTGGTCTTGTGGGCCGCTAGGAAGCATCACAAGAGCGGCTCACAGGAGCTCCCCGATCCTGGGTCTAGGAATATGGTCAGTATAGTCTTAGCGAAAAGTAGGATTCTACATTAGCTGGGGGAACAAAACGACACCAACCTTCCAGTTAGTGTCCTTCCAGTTTCTCTCTCCTGCTGGCTCTGGCATCCTTAAGCTGAAAAAGAGAAAATAAGATTGAAGGAATAAACAATTACAATTGCAAAAAACACAACAACAAGGACTCTGCGGTCTCCTCTGCTTGGCTCACTGCCAGAAATAGTTAGCACTGAAAAAACAAGACACAGTTACCAAAGCCCTGGTGAGTCATGGGCTGAAACGTAAATACTGTTTTCAGAAACTGCAAAGGAGGATATGCTAATTACTCTAATTTCCTCATAAGACAATGTATACATCGTCTTATGTATACATATTGTCATTATGTATACATATATATGTAACTGCAAAAGTTGTTCTTAAACAGTACTTTATACTTGTGTGTATGTATGCGTGCAAATAGTTGAAATCTTTACTTAGTATAGAGTTGGTCTTCTGTATATAAAGTTAATTAAAAATAAGCCAGGTATGGGAGGAAGAACCACTATATTCCTAAAGTTGTACCTATGAAATTTTCATTCATTAAATAAAAGCTTTCTTAAAAAATAAATTAAGTAAGTAACCTGAAAGTAGATCATTGTAAAAATTAAGAGAGGGATTAGGAGAGGAAGGAGGAAGAAGGGTGGGAGGAGCATGGACAGCAGGGAGAGTAGGGTAGAAGTACAACTATGTTCCTAAATCTGAAACATGAAATTTGTATACATTAAATACAGTTTTTAAAAAATATTTGGGCTCATTTTTTAATCTTCTTAAATGAGTTCTTTGACATCATCACAGTCACAGACCAATTAAAATAAAACCAAAGAACTAATGCTAGAGAAAAAAAACAAATGGATGAGGACCAATATTACTATTATTGATTTTCACATATTCTGTCCTATATCCAAGTTTACAGCAGAAAAGTATTGAGAGGAAATTTAACTTCTATGAAAAATAAGTAAATTACTCTGTAACTGTAAATAGGAAAAAACAGAGAGAGCTCCCTGGTAATGAGCCTGAGAAAGCAGCAAAAGATAGCCAATTGCTTGAACCCCTGTCACCCATGTGAGACACCTGGATGGAGTTCTGGGCTCTTGGCTTCAGCCTGGCCCGGTCCTGGCTGGGGAGGCCAGGGAGTGAACCAACAGATGGAAAATCTCCCTCTCTCTCTTTCTCTTCCTGTCTGGCTCTAACTCCTTGCCTTTCAAACAAATAAATAAATCTTTAAAGAGAGAGATTCAGATGGAAAGTTTGAAAGAAAACTACAAGCAACATTTGTATCAGATATACAACATGAGGGGACAATGATGTCCATTTAGCTGTCCTAGGGAGTCCCATGAGTGAGGCCCACAGTGTGGTGGTTGGCTCTGCAGCTGGGGAGCTATGTATCTAGACTCCAGTCCCACCATTTACTAGGTGTGGGTCTCTGTAAAGTTATTTAAGTTCTCTAACTCTCAATTTCCTCATCTGTAGAATGAAATGTAGATACCCTACCAGTAAGATTATCACAAGACTTGAACAATATAAGGCATGTAAACACAGCATGTAGTACCTTGCCTGACAGGTAGATCATGTTGAGTAAATGAACTGAATTCTTATCTCTCCATACTCTTTTCAGAAATCCACCATGTAAAAGTGGATCTAGGGGCCAGTGCTGTGGTGCAGCAGCTAAAGCACTATATGGGTGCCGGTTTGAGACCCAGCTGCTCCACTTCCAATCCAGCTCTCTGCTATAGCCTGGAAAAGCAGTAGAGGATGGCCCAAGTCCTTGGGCCCCTACACCCACGTGGGAGACCCGGAGGATGCTCCTGGCTCCTGGCTTCGGATTGGTGCAGCTCCTGCCATTGCAGCCAACTGGGGAGTGAACCAGCAGATGGAAGACTCTCACCCTCTCTCTCTCTCTCTGCCTCTGCATCTCTGTAACTTTGCCTTTCAAATAAATAAATAAATAAATAAATAAATCTTTTTAAAAAAAGTGGAATAACTGTGATTGAGTTGTCAGGTTATAACAGTCCGAGTATTTGGGTCCCTGCCACCCATGTGGGAAAGTAGGATGGAGTTCCAGGCTCATGGCTTTAGCCAGGCCCAGTCCAACTGCTGTGGACATTTGGGGAGTGAACCAGTGGAAAGAACATGGACCTCTCTCTCTCTCTTTCTCTGTTGCTCTGCCTTTTAGATAGATAAATAGATAGATAGATAGTAGATTGATCGATCTTTTGTTATATTTACCATTCACCACTTGCTAACTGCCTATGAAGAGATTCAGTGCTTGGCACAGGACAGGCTCCTAGTTAAGGTATGTTGGATGTATGGTGGATCTGTGTCTTCAGATCCCTGGAGGAAGAGACACTGGATTTGTTCTACATATTTTCAGAATACTCCATCTGGTACCAGAAAGCACAGTAATAATCTTTTTTTATTTTATTTTAAAAATTTATTTTCATCTCATTTGAAAGGCAGAGAAACAGATGGAAATCTTCCATTTGCTGATTCACTCCCCAAATGCTCACAATAGCCAAGGCTGGACCAAGCCAAAGCCAGGAACCCAGAACTCTATCTAGGTTTCCCAGGTGGGTAGCAGGGGCCCAACTATTTGAACCATCACCTGTTGCCTCCCAGAGTATGTATTAGCAGGGAGCTGGAGCAGAAGGGAAGCAGCCGGGACGGTAACCAAGCATTCTGATATGGGATACAAGTGCCCCAAGCAGAGACTTAGCTGCTATGCAAAATGCCCACCTGTGGGGAGCAATCCGGACTAGACTAAGTTACTCGAATTAAGACTTATTCTATGCATCTGCTCTCCCACAATATGGCGCTGGGAGAGAAGTAAACAGCTTCCGCACAGCTGCCTCCAGTTCAACTAATAAATTGTAGGACTTGCTCCTGATTGGAGGAGAGCAGCGTACTCGGCGTGTGGGCAGCCGAGTTGGGATTGGCGGAGGAGGACTATAAAGGAGGAGAGAGACGGCATGCACGGGGAACATCTAAGGGGAACATCTAGCTGAAGGAACACCTGTGCAGCCCCCGAGAAGAGCCGGCCGGCGGTGTGCCGCTCCCCTGCGGAAGTGGGGAATGTGGCCAGGGGGAACTGCCCTTCCACGGAGGTGGAAGGGATAGTAGCCAACCCGGGAAGAACCAGCAGCAAACCCGGGGAGGGCCGAGCAGACAAAAGAACAGCGCAGGGTCCTGTGTCGTTCCTCCACGAAGAGGGGGAGCGACACCCACCCCTCCTCCTTACTTTTTGATTAGAGAAGGTAGGCTTGACTAAACAAAGTTCAGGCTCTTGAGGAGGGCCCTTGGTAAAGAACAGAAGAGAGGGGCTGGTGCTGTGGTGTAGCAGGTAAAGCCGCCACCTGCAGTGCCAACATTCTCTATGTGCATCAGTTCAAGTCTTGGCTGCTCCACTTCTGATCCAACTCCCTGCTAATGGCCTGGGAAAAGCAGTGGAAGATGGCCCAAGTACTTGGGCCCCTGACACCTATATGGAGGATCCACATGAAGCTCTTGGCTCCAGGTTTAAGCTTGGCCCAGACCTAGCCATTGCAGCCATCTGGGGAGTGATCCAGTGGTTGGAAGATTGATCTCTCTCTTTCTTTTCCTCTCTCTCTCTCCCTCTCTTTCTGTAACTCCGACTTTCAAATAAATAAATAAATCTTTTAAAAAAAAAAGAAGAGAAAAGGAGGTTTCTGTGAACAAGACATACACTCTCTAGGTCTTTACTGGAATCCCTCTTCCTATCTGCAGATGGGAGGGGCTGATGAGCAGGACACCCTGGAGCAGTAGAGATATCCCCTGTGCCAGCTATGCAAGGCACAGCTTGGGTAGAGGGCCTCACTCATGACAGACCTCTCAGGTCCCAGGCCCAGATGTACTTAATTCTTTGTGGAGTAGGTGGAAGCTACAAAGAGGCAGTTTCACATAAAATCAAGAACAACATTCTAATAAAGCTATCCAAACACAGAAGGATTGCCTCCAGAACAGTGCGTTGCTCATCACCAGCCCCTGAGCTAGAAGGAAGGTTGCTATGGCAGTTGTTAGGTTTGAGAGGGAATGCTAGCTTTGGGTTGGTGAGGTTTTCTCATTTCCTTTCTGAGACGCTCACGCTCTCAGAATCAGGCTCTTGAATGACACCTAGAGGTTTACTGATAGAAAAGAGAGTATTATTACTACAAACTAAGCCCAAGGAATTTATTCTCCATTCTGTCAGTTTGGATTTCAACTCTACCTGTGAGTTGAGATCCTTTTCTTGGGATTTCCAAGGGTGGGGTCTCACAAAAAAGACCTGAATTATGATCCTGAAATATCACCACACCTTGGCACAGCTATAGGGCCCAGGCCTGAAACAGGTTGAAGCTCCTTCTTCCCAGGCATTTAGAGAAGGAAACTGGTCATCTACACAGCTTAACTAAAACTGTGATCAGTGCCATGAAAGCTGGATTAATAAAGAGATCCTTGGGGTTTGAGATGGAAGGGATTATACTGATGCAGTGAAGTTAGAGTTAGTTCTTGATGGAGAAATAACCCAGGCAGGTAAGATGGGATAGGAACAGAAGGCAGTAAGTATAGCCAAAGAGCCTGAACTTTAAAAAATACATATATTTGAAAGGGAGATGCGCACACACACACAATCTTCTATCTGCTGATTTATTCCCCAAATGGCTGCAAGAGCCAGGTCTGGGCTCGGCTGAAGCTGGGAGTCAGGAACTCCATCCTGGTTTCTCACATGGGTGGCAGAAGCCCTAGTACTTGAGCCATTTTCTGATGCCTTGCCAGGTACATTAGCTGGAAGCTGGATTGGAAGCAGAGCAGCTGGGGCACTGTGATATGGGGATGCTGGCATTGCAAACAGCTTAATATGCAGTGCCACAATGCCAGGCCCTGAGCCTGGACTTTGGAGACCAATGGACTATTTCTGATTCTGAATTTTCCCCATAAACTGTGGCTTTAGGTAGTCTCTTAAAGTCTCTGAACAGCAGCTTTCTTTTCCTACAATGGGGATATTCACATCTTCATTGATAGCTTGTTTAGGGACTGGAGATAATACACAAAAGAAGCACTCAAGTTGCAAATTGTACTGCTACGAATGGGATGGACCTGGTGTGGGCACAGCACTTGTGTAGAGGCACAGGAAGGGGGCCCAAGGGTGGCAGTGCTGAGGGCCTAGGACTAGGAGTCAGCCGACTTCAGTTTGATTTCTTCACTCCATGTCACTAGACAAGTCACTTATATTTTCTCTGAGCCTCTTTCTCCCATCTGTACAGTGAAGACGTTGGTCTAGAGCAGGGGTGGGAGGAATCTTTTTTCTGCTGAGGGCCATTTGGATATTTAAAACATCATTGTGAGCCACAAAAAATTATCAATTTAAAAACTAGCCTGCTAAAGATTTATTGAATTTCAAGTCCTGTATACGGTGCCACGGCAGGGCCAGAACAAATGATTTTGAGGGCCTTTTATGGCTTGTGGGCAGGATGTTCCCCCCACGGGTGTAGAGTAATAGTTTCCTATCCCAGGTTCATACTACAATCACCTAGAGAGCTTTTAAAAAGTCTGAACAAATGGGACACGTGTTTGGAGCAAGAGTTAAGTTGCTAGCATCCAATATCAGAGTCCCTGGATTCAAGTCCTGGCCCTGCTTTGGATACAGTTTCCAGATAATGCACACCAGTGAAGGTGTGCGTGGCTCAAGTAGTTGGGGCCTTGCCACTCCACATTGAGTTTCAATCTCCTGCCTTTGGCCTGGCCCAGCCCTAGCTGTTTGTGGGCATTTGGTGAGTGAACCAGCAAATGAAAGGCCTCTCTCTCTCCCTGTCTCTGCCTTTAAGATACATAAATAATTGTTTAAAAATTCTGACTATGCTGCATTCAAACCTCTGGTGCTGGGATCCAGAGAGTAGACTTCTTAAAGCTACCCAGTAATTCCAAAGTGCACCCGAAGTTAAGAACCATTAGACTGAATAGTCTCTAAGGTTTCTTACAGCTACTTTATTAGGATGTAGAGAAAAACAACAATAAATAATTATAAAAATAACTACTGGGGTGGGTGTTGTGTGGGCTAAGCAGCCACTTGGGACACCTGCATCCCACACTGGAGCACCTGATTTGAGTCCTGGCTACTCCATGCTTCCAATCAAGCTTCCTGCTAACGCATACTGGGAAACAGCAGATGATGGCTCAAGCACTTTGGTTCCTATTACCCATGTGGGAGACCTGGATGGAGTTTCTGCCTCCTATCTTTAGCCTGGCCCAGCCCCAGCTATTGAGATATTTGGTGAGTGACCCAGCGGACAGAAGATCTTTGTCTGTTATGCTGCCTTTCAAATAAATAAATCTTTTTATTAAAAAAAAAGTACTATATAGTGGTTATTTATTGAGTGACAAGTGTCATGCACTTCACTAACAGCTCTATATATATGCTATTTAATAGTCACAGTAAACTTAGGAGGTAGAAATTTTACAAAAAAAGAAATGCTTAACAGCACTCTGACCTCAGAATCAGCCTTTAAGGCATCCTGGTCTGGCTGAAAAGCCCATGATAATATTTCAGGCATGAAAAGCCAAGACACTGTGGCAAAAAAATGTTCTACATGAAAGATCTCTGTGAGTGAGACCCCAGCAGAAAGCAGTGGCCATCAAAGAAGGATGTACTTTTCTCTGAAGGGAGGAGAGAACTTTCACTTTGCTTATGGCCTTGTATAAATACTGATAGAGTTTGTGGATTAAAAAGGCTTCTGTAGCCTAGGCAGCTCATGTCAAGAGCCTTGGGTGGTCAGTGACATCATACATATGACTGGTGTTAACTTAACAACAGGAGTCACCGTGCACTAACTTCCCATGCAAGGACCTCTGTCCTCAATGAGTTTTATTATGGGAGGTAACTGTAAAACTTGTTCTCAAACAGTTAGTGTGTGTATGTATGTGTGTGTGTGTAAATTATTAAAATATTTACTTAGTTTAGAGTTGATCTTCTGTGTATGAAGTTAACTGAAAATGAATCTTAATGGAGAATGGGACTGAGAATGGGAGAGGGAGTAGGAGGGGTGGGAGTGTAGGTGGGAAGAATTGCTATATTCCTAAAATTGTACTTATTAAGTTTGTATCCATTAAATAAAAGGTTTCTTTGGGAAAAATAAATAAATAATAGTATCTGAAGCAGAAAGAAAAAGAAATGCTTAAAAAGATTTTCAGGGGCCAGCATTGTAGCAAAGCAGGTTAAGCTGCCACCCATGATGCTGGCATCCCATATAAGTAGCCATTCAAGTCCCAGCTGCTCCTCTCCTGATCTACCTCCCTGCTAATGACCCTGGGAAAAGCAGCAGAAGATGGGCCAAGTGTTTGGGACCTAGCCACCCATGTGGGAGACCTGGATAAAGCTCCTGGTTCCTGGCTCCGGTCTGGCCCAGCCCTAGATGTTGAGGCCATCTAGGGAGTGAACTAGTGGATGGAAGCTCACTCTCTCTGTCTCTCCCTCTCTATGTAACCTGGACTTTCAAATAAATAAATCTTAAATTTTTTTTCAATTGCCCAACACCATGTTGTGAAGTATTTATGCTAGAATTGTTTAATTAATTAATTAATTAATTAAGAGGCAGAGAGGGAGACAGAGAGGTCCCATTTGCTGATTCATCCCTCAAATGCCCACAACAACCAGGGTTGGGGTGGAGCCGAAGCTGGGAACCAGGAACTCAATTAGGTCTCCCATGTGGGTGGCAGGGACCCAATTCCTTGAGCCATCAGTGTTGCCTCCCAGGGTCTGCATTTGCAGGAAATTGGAGTCAAGATCCAGAGGCAGGGCCGGCACCACAGCTCAATAGGCAAATCCTCCACATGCGGCACCAGCACCCCGGGTTCTGGGTTCTAGTCCCGGTTGGGGCGCTGGATTCTGTCCCGGTTGCTCCTCTTCCAGGCCAGCTCTCTGCTGTGGCCCGGGAGTGCAGTGGAGGATGGCCCCAGTGCTTGGGCCCTGTACCCACATGGGAGACCAGGAGGAAGCACCTGGCTCCTTGCTTCGGATCGGCGCTGTGCACCGGCTGTGGCAGCCATTTGGGGGGTGAACCAATGGAGGGAAGACCTTTCTCTCTGTCTCTCTCTCACTGTCTAACTCTGCCTGTCCAAAAAAAAAAAAAAAAAAAAAAAAAATTCAGAGGCAGATATTGAAACCAAGCACTGTGGGGCTGGTGCTGTGACACAGCCGGTTAAAGCCCCAGCCTAAAGTGCTGGCATCCCATATGGGTGCCAGTTCAAGCCCCAGCTGCTTCTCTTGAAATCCAGCTCTCTGCTATGGCCTGGGAAAGCAGTAGGAGATGGACCAAGTCCTTGGGTCCCTGCACCTACGTGGAAGACCCAGAATAAGCTCCTGACTTCTGACTTCAGATAGGTTCAGCTCCGGCCATTGCACCCATTTGAGGAGTGAACCAGCAGATGAAAGACCTCTCCCTCCCCCTCTCCCTCTCCCCCTCTCTGTAACTCTTTCAAATAAATAAAAATGGAAGGAAGGAAGGAAGGAAGGAAGGACTGTGATATGCAACATAGGTGTCCTTACCTACATTTTAACTGCTAGGTTACATGCCCATTTTCTGAGCTGGAATTTTTTTTAAAGATTTATTTATTTATTTGAAAGTCAGAGTTACACAGAGAGAGGAGAGGCAGAGAGAGAGAGAGAGAGAGAGAGAGAGAGGTCTTCCATCTGATAGTTCGCTCCCCAGTTGGCCGCAATGGCTGGAATTTTAACTCAGGTCTCTCTGATGCCCCAGATGGAAACTTTCATCACTGGGTTTCACTATTTTGCATAAATTCCACATGGTATTGAAAATGGTTTCTTGGGGTCCGGCATTGTGATATAGCAGATAAAGCCACCGCTTGCAATGCTGGCATCCTCTAAGGGTGCTGGTTCAAGTCCTGGCTGCTCCACTTCCAATCCACTTCCCTGCTAATGTGGCCCCTGCCACTCATGTGAGAGACCCAGAAGATGCTCCTGGCTCCTGGCTTTGGGCCAGCCCACCTCCAGCCATTGCAGCCACTTGGGAAGTGAACCAGTGGATGGAAGAGCTGTCTCTCCCTGTTACTCTGCTTTTCAAATAAATAAGTAAGTCTTTAGAAAAAAAAATCCTAAAGCCTATGAATGGGTGAATCCTTCTGTGAATTTAGGGGCTTTCACATTATTCTCAGAGTCTATTCTCTTGTCTGAGAATTTGTGTTTAATTGAATCCCTTTCTAAATATGGGGTCTACCTGATACATTTTTCATTAAGTCTTTTTTTTTAAAGCTGAAAAAGTTGGCCAAGGTCACCCAACAAATGAGTGTAAGCTGCTGCCATCTTGTGGCAGTTTCTGCAGCGCCAGGCTGTAACCCAACTGAAAGCACAGCAGACAGAATTCTAGCCAGCCGTACCTGCCACTCTGCCATTTGCTAAGGCCTCCCTACCCACAGCATCATTTTGTTTTTCCACAAATAACTTCAAAAAAACATTTATTTTCACTTTACTTGAATGGCAGGAAAAGAGAGAGAGAGTGCACGCTTCCATCCACCGGTTCATTCTCCAAATGCCCGCAGCAGACAGGGCTGAGCCAGGCTGAAGCCAAGACCCCTGACCTCAAAGTGGGTCTTCTTCATGGGTGACAGGGACTCAGTTAATTTGAGCCATCATCTGCGGCCTCCCAGGGTGTTCATTAGCAAAAGCAGAGCCAGGACTCAATCCAGGCTCTGTGATATGGGACACAGATGTCCTGAGCAGCATCTTAACTAGTGAGCCAAATACCTTCCGTTCTCCAAATATATTAAGAAAGAATTAATGACAGCAGAGAAAACTGTTAAGAACTGAAGACAATCTCTCTGGGCTTGGACTTAGGTGGCGGCGCTATGGCGAAACGCACCAAGAAGGTCGGGATCGTGGGTAAATACGGGACCCGCTATGGCGCCTCCCTCCGGAAGATGGTGAAGAAGATTGAGATCAGCCAGCATGCCAAGTACACTTGCTCCTTCTGCGGCAAAACCAAGATGAAGAGACGAGCCGTGGGGATCTGGCACTGTGGCTCCTGCATGAAAACAGTGGCTGGTGGTGCCTGGACATACAACACTACTTCTGCCGTCACAGTGAAGTCTGCGATCAGAAGACTGAAAGAATTGAAAGATCAGTAGAGATGCCATATGAGACATCAGCAGCCTATAATAAATGGGTTAATTTATATATATATAAAAAAAAGAACTGAAGACAAAATAACAAAGCTGTCATCTTCTTCTATTTGCTAGTAGTGTACAATCTTTGTCTAGCTACTTAGCTTTTCTGGTTTCAAATGTTCTCATCTGTAAAATGAAAATGATCTCCCCACACAGGTGACCAAGATGGAGTTCTAGATTCCTGGCTTCAGCCCAGGCTCCCTCTCTTTAACTCTCCCTTTCAAATAAATAAAATAATCTTACTAAAAAATACCGGGTTCTAGTCCCGGTCGGGGCGCCGGATTCTGTCCCGGTTGCCCCTCTTCCAGGCCAGCCCTCTGCTGTGGCCAGGGAGTGCAGTGGAGGATGGCCCAGGTGCTTGGGCCCTGCACCCCATGGGAGACCAGGAAAAGCACCTGGCTCCTGGCTCCTGCCATCGGAACAGCGCGGTGCACCGGCCGCAGCGCGCCGGCCGTGGCGGCCATTGGAGGGTGAACCAACGGCAAAGGAAGACCTTTCTCTCTGTCTCTCTCTCTCTCACTGTCCACTCTGCCTGTCAAAAAATTTAAAAAAATAAATAAATAAAAAGACTTATAAAAAATATGTATATTGGCCAACGAACCCCCCATTTCAGCATGTGCACAGTCATGGGTACTGCAATACAAAATACCTCCCCTTGGGTTTTGTGAACAATTTTTCCAGCACAATAGCACACACAACCAGCCCTACTTCCTATCCCTTTTGTTAAGTTTTAATTTGTAGAACCTCTTACATAAACTCATTATATAGTTAGCATTTTCTGACTCCCTACCCCTCCATAAGCACTCAGAAGACAGAGACCTTATCTGTTCCTGATGCTTTTCACAGCACCCAGCACAGAGCAGGACTCACCATTTGTTGAAAAGTGAGCAAAACTAGATAGCTGAGAAAGGATCTATAAGTTAGCACTGTAGAGGACAAGCCTGGAATCTGGCTTCTTTCTAATTACACTGTTCAAAGGGAACAGATTAGCCTAGAAATTTTACTAAAGTAGGGATGCCTCGGGGCAGTGTTTCTCAACCCATAAACTAATGGCATTTTAGGTCAGATAGGCTGTCCTCCCATGTATTGCAGGGTACTCAGCAGCATTACTGGCCAAGGCCCACAAGATTCCAGCAGCACATCTTCCCCCACCTCAGCCCCACAGCTCTGATGATCAACAGTTTCTCCACAGATAATGCTAAATGTCCCCTGGCAGGTGGAAGGTCCCTGTGTGTGTCTGTTAAAAAATATGGCTTAAAATGCCCTGCAAAATGTATAGGCTCATGTGTGGTATACTGATTTATGGATGGAGATTTAGGATAACAGAGAACAGCCCCTTAGGTACAGCCATTTGCTTACCGTCCACAGTAAGAGCACAGAAGATTCTTTGGAATGCTCAAGTAGCATCCATTCTTGTTCAGATCCAGGAACTGCGTTTTCATATTGTCTTTTATTTTAAAATTTGTATTTATTTATTTAATGTGAAAGGCAGAGAGAGAGATTTCCAATTTGCTAGTTTCCTCCACAAATGGCCACAATAGCCAGGAACCCAGACCCATATATTTGAGGTATCACTTGCTGCCTCCCAGGCTACACATTTTCTTTCTCTCTCTCTCTCTCTCTCTTTTTTTTTTTTTTTTTTTTTTTACAGGCAGAGTGGACAGTGAGAGAGAGAGACAGAGAGAAAGGTCTTCCTTTTGCCGTTGGTTCACCCTCCAATGGCCAGCGCGGCTGGCGCGCTGCGGCCGGCGCATCGCGCTGATCCGAAGCCAGGAGCCAGGTTCTTCTCCTGGTCTCCCATGCGGGTGCAGGGCCCAAGCACTTGGGCCATCCTCCACTGCACTCCCGGGCCATAGCAGAGAGCTGGCCTGGAAGAGGGGCAACCTGGACAGAATCCGGCGCCCCAACCGAGACTAGAACCTGGTGTGCCGGCGCCGCAAGGCGGAGGATTAGCCTATTGAGCCACGGTGCTGGCCCAGGGTACACATTTTCAAAGTTACCATTCCTACTGCTGAAAAAGGATAGCATTGCTGTTATTACTCCCAATGCCATAACTCTGAAACTTGTTTATTGTTGTTTAAAACAACACATATCTTGTTTCTGTTGATCTTCTTAAACTATTTACTCATGCCATAGCTCCCTAAATCATACCACCATGGCTTCCAATGACTCTATCATAAAGACTTACTATGCTTCATTAGTAATAACCATGAATGCAGATCTTACCCAAAGTCTGCATGGAAAGGCAAATGACAACGCGTTTTCTGGTAATATTAAGTTACTTAAACTCTGTTTCTCTTGAGTTCTTTTTTTTTTTTTTCCATCTCTTGAGTTCTTCAGGCTGTAATCATTGCATTCCTCAAGTGTGATCTTTCTCAATGTGGATGGTACCTCTGCCTTCCATCAAGCAGTGGAGTGGATGAGGGATTTGTTCTGCACAAAGACTGTCTTACTGTCTGGCATTCCTTAAACCTATCTGGAAGAGCACAGTATCCTCACACTGCCTGGAGCAAGAGATGACTCAATATGAAGGGCCTATTGATGTCACAGAGCAATAGTTTAACAATCCCAAGAAGATAAAGGCCTGACAGTACTCTGAGGATCACCTGACATGTGGTGTAACCTTGCAGAAGGGGCGATGTGATTGTCTTGGATGCCAGCCATAGGAAATGTATAGGGTAAAAGGCACCCGTTACCACTCCTGTCACCCTTGGGTGCTATTGATAGAGTTGTTCCTGTGGTCAGAGAACAGATGCACAATTACCAATACTCAGGCCCACACATGCAACTCAACTCCAATGGTCAGTGGTAGAAAAACAGCAGAGACTCCAAGATACATAAAAAAGAAGACTTACGAAGAGCTAAGGAACAGCAACTCAGTGTCACACTATGAGCGAGAGTCTCACAAAATCTGATGACTTAATCTTACATGACCCTGTTAAAGAGACATTGTGCTGGCCAGTAGGGGTGATTTTCCTCGCAGGCTTCCTTCTAGATCTGAAGCCTGGCACCGAGCTCTGAAACAACTCCATAGGTACAAGGGCTGGAGCTCCTCAGACGTCTGGTTGACGCCAGGCACTGGCAATGTTAGAGAGAACCTGAAAGGACAAACTCAGGTTGGAGCATCCCAGCTGGAGAAAATCACTAGTCCTGGTCTGTTCCAGCCAAAAGAGGGGAGATTTAGAACATTTCAAGGTAGGTTCTCCACATGTGAGGGAGGGTAGCAGGATAATTCTGGTATGAATCCAGGTTTGACCCGTTGAACTCAAAATTGGAGATGTAGGCATTTATCCAAACTACCAATCTCATCTCTAATGACATAAGGGGAGTTGAAAAACCGGTTGGTTGAGATTTGTATATCTAATAGATTAGGAAAAATGAAAGGGAGTTCTGGCATCTGTGGACTTAGCTTTAACTTCTATTAAAAAAGCAAAAGTAAGAGTCGGCATTGGGCCTAGAGGTTAAGACGCCAGTGAAGACATCCATAGCATCACAGTACTTGAGTCTGATGTCTGGCTCTGGTTCTCAATTCCGGCCTCCTGCTACTGTGGGCCTGGGAGGTTGCAGCAGTGATGCTCAAGTAGTTGAGCTTCTGCCACTCCTGGGAAAGACCTGAGCTGCGTTCCCAGCTCCCACTTTAGGCTCTCAGTCAGTTATGGACATTTACAAGTAAACCAGCAGATAGGAGGTCTGTTTGTGTCTGTCTGTCTCTCTCTCTGCCTCTCAAGTGAATAAAAAAAGCAATAAACAAACAAAAACAAAATACTCTTTGGTCAAGGCCATTAAGTTTCATTTGGAGTATGCATGTAGACAAATACATATATCCATATATATGTATATAGGTTTTATAGATTTCTATGTTTTATATTTAACAGACTTCAAAGAGATTTATAGGGGCTGGTGCCATTTTGGGATACTGTAATCTACTATTTTTTTAAGATTTATTTATTTGAGAGGCAGAGTTACAGACAAAAAGAGGGAGAGACAGAGAGAGAGGTCTTCTATCCACTAGTTCACTCCTCAAATGGCTGCAACAGCCAGAGCCAGGCCAATCGGAAGCCAGGAGCCAGAAGCTTCCTCCTGGTCTCCAATGTGGGTGCTGGGGTCCAAGCACTTGGGCCAACCTCCACTGCCTTCCCAGGTCACAAGCAGAGACTGGATCAGAAGAGGAGAGGTCAGGACACGAACTGGCGCCCACGTGGGCTGCTGGTGCTACAGGCAGAGGCCTAACCCACTATGCCACAGCACTGGCCCTTAAATTATTTTTCAAAATGTGCAAGCAGCTCCGGCCGTTGCAGCCATCTGGGGAGTGAACCAGTAGATGGAAGACCTCTCTCTCTCTCTCTGTCTCTACCTTTCTCTGTAACTCTGTCTTTCAAATAAATAAAATAAATCTTAAAAAAAAAAAAGTGCAAACATTAAGGTTCTGTGGGTTGTGAGAAATGCAAAGCATCATAAATCTACCATCACAGTATCATACAAAAGTTTCATCACCCTAAAATATCTTCTGTCTTCACCTATTCAATCCTCCAGGACGGAACCCCTATGATGTTTTCTACTTCTATCATTTCCCCTTTCCATAAAGTCATATAAATAGAATCATATAGCACTCTTTCAGACTGGTGTTTTTATCAATACATATTTAAGATTTTAGTATGATGGCACCAGCATTACGGCATAGTGGGTTAAGTTGCCATCTGTGGTGCTGGCATCCCATATGGGTACCGGTTCCAGTCCTGATGGCTCCACTTCTGATCCAGCTCCTCGCTAATTGGTGTGGGAATGCAGTGAAGGATGGCCTAAGTGCTTAGGTCCCTGCAGCCACATGCGAGGCCCAGAGTAAACTCCTGGCTCCTGGCTTCCACCTGGCCCAACCCCAGTCATTATGGCCATTTGGGGAGTGAACCAGCAGATGGAAGACCTCTCTCTCTCTCTTTGCAACTCTGCCTTTCAAAAAAATAAAAATAAATCTTTAAAAAGAAAAAAAGAACAAACACTTTAGCTTGATTATGTATCTGTTAAATTTTTTTTAAATTGCAGTAAAATATGTATAATTCTAACCATATCCAAATATGGTATGTGTATATGCAGTGCCATAAGTACATTCACATTGTTTTACAAGCATCAATGCAATCCATCTACAGAACTCTCTTCATTTGACTCTATACCTATTAAACAGTAATTCCTCGTTATTCTAATCAATTACCTTCTACCCTAGAACTTTCCATTCTGTTTTCTATCTCTGTGATCTGATTATTCTAGGTACCTTATATAAGTAAAATCATACACTATTTATCTTGACTAACTTATTTCATTTGACATAACATCCTCAGGATCCACTTATACTGTAACATGTTGTTAGAATTTCCTTCCTTTTTAAGGCTTAACAACATTCCAATATGTGTATATCCCATATTTCGTTCATCCACTCATCAGTCAATGGACACATGGGCTGCCTTCACAGTTATCTTTTTAAAGAGTTATTTATTTATTTGAAGGGCAGAGTTACGGGGTGGGGAGGAAGAGACCTCCCAACTGCTAGCTTACTCCCCAAATGGCCACAACGGTCAAGGCTGGGTCAGGCTGAGGCGGAGCCAGGAGCTACTTCTACGTGTCCCGCATGGGTGCAGGGGCCCAAATATCCGGCCATCTTCCACTGCCTTCCCAGGCCAGTGGGAAGTGAGCTGGATCAGAAATGGAGCAGCCAGGACTTTAACCAGCACCTTAATCTGCTATGCCACAACACTGGCCCCTACTTCCACACTTTTTGTTTGTTTGTTTTATTTGACAGAGTTAGACAGTGAGAGAGAGAGAGACAGAAAGGTCTTCCTTCCGTCGGTTCTCCCCCCAAATGGCTGCTACGGGCGGAGCTATGCCAATCCGAAGCCAGGAGCCAGGTGCTTCTTACTGGTCTCCTATGTGGGTGCAGGCGCCCAAGCACTTGGGCCATCCTCCACTGCCCTCCTGGGCCACAGCAGAGAGCTGGACTGGAAGAGGAGCAACTGGGACTAGAACCCAACGCCCATATGGGATGCCGGCACTGCAGGTGGAGGATTAACCAAGTGAGCCACGGCACCGGCCCCTGCTTCCACACTTTTAACTATTGTAAATAATGTTTATATAAACATGGGTGTACAAATATCCCTTAGAGACCCTGCAGTCAATTGTTTCAGGACTAAAACTAAAAATGAAACTGCTGGATCATATAATAATTCTGTTTAACTAAAATAAATTTTTTTAACATCGATTTGAGAAGCAGACAGAGTGAGTAAGCTCCCATCCCTTGGTTCCATCTCCAAATGCCCACAAATGGCAGAGGCTGGGCTGGCCTAAAGCCAAAACTGGGAAATTAAATCAGGTCTCTCACGTGGATGGCAGGAATCCAATTACTTGAGCCATTAGCACTGCCTCTCAGGCTCTGCTTTAGCAGGAAGTGAGTCTAGAGCCAGAGTCAGGTACCAAACTCAGGTACTCTAATGTGGAACCCAGGTGTCTTCACTAGCATCTTAACCACTAGGCAAATTGCCGACCCTGCTGTCTAATTTTGGGGGGAACGGCTCACACTATTTTCCATAGCAGCTGTACCATTTTACATTTCAGCCAACAATATACATGTGTTTCAATTTTACATCCTTGCCAACACACTGTCATTGCCTTGTTGATACTGATAATAGCCATCCTAAATGGGTATGAAGTGGTTGGTATCTCATGATTTTGATTTGCATTGTCCTAAAGAGTTCTTGAGCATCTTTTCAAGTACCTACAGGTTACTTCTATATATTCTTTGGAGAAATGCATATTAAGGTTTTTTGTCATCCGCCCCCTGACTTTTGACAGCTTGGGCTGCTTCCACCTTTGGCTACTGTGAACAGCTCATCCCTTAATACTAACAGTATTCCTCTGAATGGATGTTTCTATTTGGTTGACTCCAGACACGCATGCATCCTTGGGGGCTGGTCTGGAAAGTGATCTAAATGGCAGAGAACTTGCTCTATTCACCAGCCCCCTCTCCTTTCTGGCAATGAATCACCACCCTTGAACCAGGCCTGGGAACTGGGCAATGTTGGTGTCTCTCACGTCTCTCTGGATGACTCCTGGAGCCACTTAGAAATATAGTCCTAGGGGCCAACGTTGTGGTGTAAGGGTTAAGCTGCCGCCTGTGATGCCAGCAACCCATATGGCGCCTGTTGAGTCCCAGCTGCTCCACTTCCAATCCAGTACCCCGTTAATGTGCCTGGGAAAGCAGCAGAGGATAGTGCAAGGGCTTTGGCCCCTGCACCCATGTAGGAGACCAGGAAGAGGCTCCTGACTCCTGGCTTTGGTGTGGCCTAGTGTTGGTTATTGTGACCATTTGGGGAGTGAACCAGCAGATGGAAGATATCTCTCTCTCTCTCCCTGTCTCTCCAACTCTTTCAAAATAAATGAATAAATATTTTTAAAAAAAGACCTTACAGGTGTTCTATCACTTGAAGCACTAATTATTCCCTTCACCTTCCTTCCTCTCTCCTTCCCCCTCCAGCTCTGTTAAGTGTGGACTTTGGTCAGTAGAGCCAGGTGGAGGCAGAGCAGAAAATGAAGAGGGCTGAGGCGTCTGGAACTCCAACGAAACCAGGATACCATTCCTTGCTAGGTGCAAAGTCTGAGGTTATGCCAGACATGATTTTCCACTTTGCACCCACAGTGGGCCACCCCCCAAGGCAAGAGAGCTGCTGGGAGTGGGGTGGAGACAATGGACTTGGGCTCCCGAAATCTCCTGTTCCAGCTTCATGCTACCACTTATTGACACTTCTTATGTGCGAGGCTCTGTGCTAAAGGTTTGTTTTTAAAAACAAATCACGAGTGGGTCACGTGTGCCACAGCAGATCAAGATTTCCCAGAGTTGTGCTTTGTGCTTCCTTCCTACATGGGATGCGGTTGCATATATTAACTTTTAAATTATTATATTTAAACAATTCATGCCTTTCAAACAATCTTTTAAAAAAATCACCAAATTCAAGACTTACTGATGGCAGTTGAACAAGGTGAACGTAATTAACAACACTGAATTACACACTAAAAATAGTTGAAATGGGGGTGGTGTTGGGTCTATACAGTAAGACAGCAAAGTTGCACTTTGGACTACCTGGGTTACCTGGGTTCCAGATTCCAGCTTCTTGCTAACGCAGACCCAGGGAGGCAGTGCATTTTGGCTCAGGTAGTTGGGACTGGCCACTCTGATGGGAGGCCTGGATTGAATTCCTGGCTTCCGCCTCTGTGCCTAATTCATGGCCAGCATTTGGGGAGTTGACCAGTAGACAGAGGCTGTCTCTCAAATGAATACTTTAACAAATAGTTAAAATGGCACACTCCACGCATACTTTACCATTACAATTTCTTTTAGTCAGAAGAAAACTAAGGCTCAAAGAGCCCCTGGGGCACGCCCTTCCTTACACAGGTCAAACCTTGGTTTTCCAACTCTGCTCTCACTAAACCACCTCCGTCCTTGGCGCTGAACGGCCGTCTCTTCAACCCCAGCGCCCCATTAAGAAAACTTTGAGGGACCTTCGCGGCTCAACAGTTCTAGTTTCACGTTTGGGGTCAACCGGAGAGCGCTTTCCCGCCAAGCCCGCGGTCCTCGGATCCAGATCTGGCCGCTCCCCCTCCCCGCCCCCGGGCGCACGGACCACAGTGCGCGTGCGCAGTGGCCCGCGGCCGCACGGCGTGCCTCCGCGCTTTGCCCCACCCGCGTCCGCTTCCAGTCGCTAAGGGAGGCGGTGGAGGGCGTGTTTGTGTCTGGCTGGGCTGACCGTTGGCCCCCTCTCCTCGCCTCCCCTCCTCCCCGGCTCGGTCCCGGCTCGGGTCCCAACACCCCAGCACCGAGCCGGGGAGCGGGGGAGGAACCTGCCAGCGTGACGCCCCGCCGCCAATCGACCCGCCCCGAGGGGCGTGAGGAGGGGGCGGGGCTGCGGACTTTGGATTCCGGCGCCTGGACCGCCTCCCTGCCAGCCGCAGCAGGCAACCTGGCCAGGCAAACGGAGAAGCCATGTCGGCGCTGCTGGGTCTCTGGCCCGAGGTGCGGGACACTTGCACCTCGCTGGGCCTTATGCTGTCGACCGTGCTATTCGTGGGGTTGGCCCGCGTGGTCGCCCGGCAGCAGCTGCACAAACCCACGGCCCACGGCTTCGTGCTGGAGTTTATAGCCACCTTCCAGCTTTGCTGCTGCACACACGAGCTGCAACTGCTGAGCGAGCACGACCCCGCACACCCAACCTGGACGCTAACGCTAATCTACTTCTTCTCGCTGGTGCACGGCCTGACTCTGGTGGGCACCTCCTGCAACCCGTGCGGCGTTTTGATGCAGATGCTGCTGGGGGAAATGTCCCCAGAGATGGGTGCGGTGAGGCTGTTGGCTCAACTGCTTGGCGCTCTAGCCAGCAGGTACTGCATAGGCGCCCTGTGGAGCCTGGGGCTGGCCAAGTATCACTTCAGCGAGAGGAGCCTGGCTTGCAAGCATCCCATCCACGTCGACTTGCCTAAAGCTGTCACCTCAGAGGCCATCTGCTCCTTTATCTTCCACAGCGCTCTGCTGCACTCGCAGGAAGTCCGGTCCAAACTCCGTATCCACCTGCTGGCTGCGCTCATCACTTTTCTGGTCTATGCAGGTTTGTCCTTCCCACCAAACACTTGGCACGTCTGGGGAACGCTTTGTTCTGAGGCTCTGAGTGCTTTATCAGACACATTTGAACCCCTCCTCCACCGTGTTGCAGACATTGGTATCCCCATTTCGCAGCCCATTATTAGCTCAAGGAGCCCACACAGCCCTCATTTGAACCCTCAGAGATACGTCTGAGCTGAAACAGATCTCCTGAGAGGTTGCCAAGGGTTCACATAGCCTACAGAGGGATGGTTTGAATGTGAGAGAGAAAAGGGTAACTTCTCAGTTACCTCTTTCTTCCTGCCAAGGTGCTATAGCTCCTTTCAGACACTCTCACTGAAAGAGGATCCTGGGTTTAAAAAGTTCCTTCCAATTGAAAGCACAAGGCAGGTGATTGGCTAGTAATACGAGCAGGGAGCAGAAATTCTGTAGTTCAGTTTTGTAGTCTTTCTCTACAAATTACTTAAAGCCATTTCTTATTTCCTTAATGCCATTTCTTATTTCCTTAATAATTCGTTCTGAGTTATGTTAACTTTTAAATAGCCTACCAAGAAATGCGTAAAGTTAAAACATGCTTAAAATTAAAATACTTTTTAAAAAACAAGTAACTGCAGAAATGGGTGGATTTCTTTTTAAACGATTTCTTTACCTCGACAGATCTCAGATGCAGTGGGTAATGAAGATATTCTACATGGGACAAGGAAACAGAAAAAGTGCTTAATGATATATTATTTAAAATGGTTACAACAGTGTGTCTTTACTGGGACTGAATCTGAGTTATGAAGTCTTTTGGAGGCAGGACATTTGCAGTAATAGTCTGTCTTCTGCCCATTAAAAGTAAAACTGTGAGTAGGAGCAAGTCCTAGGCATAAGCGGCTGTAGAAATGAGACTTCCCAATCTATTATCCCTTCTCATTTATTTTAAATAAACGCAGATGAAAATAAATGGTATAGGAGAGAGGGACATTTGAAGGGTTGGTGAATAGTTGCTTATTTACTAAAAGTTTTGGCTAAAGCAGAAATATCCTATGAGGAGAATCACCCCTGTCAGAAACAGTTATGCCAGTTTATCTCTGTATTTATACAATGAAAGGCAGTAAAAAATTGCGATATTTAAAAAGAACTATTCTGAAGTTCACGAGTCTGTCCTTATTCTTTTACTAGCTATGATTCTGTAAATAATACTTTATATATTATATGTTTATGTCCCTATTTCATGTGACAACAATTCTGAGATGAGAAACAATATTGAAGTTATAGATAAATGTAAGGAACACTCTTGGAAAGAACTTGTAAATATCGATTTAAGGGATCCAAAACACTGGTTTTTTTTTTTTTTTTTTCTTTCTTTTTTGGAATGTGGGTACTGATGGATGGAGGAGAGGGAGAAAGCAAAGAGAGCACTAGAGCAGTGGGTGCCGACATTCTGTCTGCTTTAGAAGCACGTGGGAAGCTTTCTAAACTTACCTGTTCTGGATGTAAATTGAAATTGCAGGCATTTGAGGAGTGAACCAGCCCATGGAAGCTCTCTATGTCTCTCCCTCTTTCTTTCTTTCTTTCTTTCTTTCTTTCTTTCTTTCTTTCTTTCTTTCTTTCTTTCTTTCTTTCTTTCTTTCTTTCTTTCTTTCTTTCTTTCCTTCCTTCCTTCCTTTCTTTTTCTTTCTTTCTCTTTCTTTCTTTCTTTCTTTCTTTTCTTTTCTTTTCTTTTCTTTCTTTTCTTTCTTTTCTTTCCAGGCAGAGTGGACAGTGAGAGAGAGAGACAGAGAGAAAGGTCTTCCTTTGCCATTATTTCACCCTCCAATGGCTGCCGCGGCCGGTGCACCGCGCTGGTCCGAAGGCAGGAGCCAGGTGCTTCTCCTGGTCTCCCATGGGGTGCAGGGCCCAAGCACTTGGGCCATCCTCCACTGCACTCCCTGGCCACAGCAGAGAGCTGGCCTGGAAGAGGGGCAACCAGGACAGAATCTGGCGCCTGACCGGGACTAGAACCCGGTGTGTTTTCGCCATTAGGTGGAGGATTAGCCTGTTGAACCACAGCGCAGGCCTCTCCCTCTTTCTTTATCACTCTGCCTTTCAAATAAATAAGCCACAAAAATAAAAAAAATTCAAATTTTTATTGTATACAGGGCTGAATGGTGGCATAACTACTTTTGCATATAAAAGGAGTATTTCTGCTTTAGCCATAACCTTTAGTAAACAAGCATTTCATATAAGTGGAGTCATACCATATTTGTTCTTTGTGTCTTGCTTAGTTTAATATTTTCAAGATTCATCCCGAAATTCATTCCTTTGAGTAGCTGACTACTGGGTATGCTTTTGTAACTTTGGAGGAGCACACTGATGATGCTGACAATGAAGTGTGATGGGAGCAGGGAAAGGGAGAGAGATACTGGGGGTGGGAGGAGAGGGAGTTAAATGGGGAAGGGAGAGATGGTTATTGGCAACACCCAATGCACAGTCAGGCTGAAGCCAGGAGCCAGGTGCTCTATCTGGGTCTTCCCCATGGGTGGCAGAAACCCAAGTGCTTCCGCAATCATCTTTGCCTCCCAGCACATTAGCAGGAAGTTGGATTGGAAGTAGAATAGCTGGGGCTCAACCAGCACTCAGATGTGGGATGTGGGTGTCCCAAGCAGTGGTTTAACGCAGAGCCACAACACCTGCCCTCAAGATTTTTTTTTGAAATAATAAAACATACCTATGTCCCTCCTTCCTCTGTTGATTATCTTGAAGTTGGTTTTCTTTGTACCTGTTTTTATTTGTTTGTTTATTTGAGAGGTAGAGTTACAGACAGTGAGAGGGAAAGACAGAAAGGTCTTCCTTCCGTTGGTTCACTCCCCAAATGGCCGCAACAGTCGGAGGTGCGTTGATCCGAAGCCAGGAGCCAGGTGCTTCTTCCTGGTCTCCCATGGGGTGCAGGGGCCCAAGCACTTGGGCCATCCTCCACTGCTTTCCCAGGCCACAGCAGAGAGCTGGACTGAAAGAGGGGCAGCCGGGACTAGCGCCCACATGGGATGCCGTCGCCACAGGCAGAGGATTAACCTACTGTGCTGGCCCCTCTTTGTACCTGTTTTTATAGCAGAAAAGCTGTATGAAATATATGCAATGGCCAAATTAAGAAAGTCAGAAAGTAGAATAGAATTCATAGGGACTGGAGAGGAGGGAGGAATGGGAACTTTTACTTAAAGGGTACAGAGTTTCTGTTTGTGTTGATACAAAGTTTTTGGAAATACAAAGGTACTTCAAAACGCTCATCTAAAATGTAACCAAAAGTTTATTTTGATCTATAAAATAAAAGTGCATGACTCCTCTGGCTTCAGCCCATTCCTGGCTGTTACAGCCATTCGGGGAATGAACCTGCAGTTGGAAGATCTCTCTATCTTCCTCTCTCTCTACATAACTCTTTCAAAAAAAATAAATAAATCTTAAAAAAAAAAAAAAGGAAATGCACACAGTTTTTCATAATACATATTGTCCATGAACTCTTCGAAGCCCCACATAGATATTGCTGGTCAAACAGCATTGTGAAAATAAAGATCACTGGATGCCATTATTTAATATTATACATTTTACAAGTGAAAAATGCTTTACTTACAAAAGGATCCTGTTGCTAGGTAAGTTTGGGAAACACTGGATTAAACACATTTAGTAATTTTAAGGTCCCACTCACAGAACCGTGACTGTCCTCTGTATAGTGTGAGATTCCAAGAGGATGTGGCACACAGATTTTCAAACTCTGAGACCCTTTTTTCTAGGAGCATTCAGAAAGGAATTGCTCTGGGAAATGGTGCACTAAGCCATATCACTCCCCAGGATTTTTTTTACGGATTTAAGTCACAGTTTTGGAACACAGTTGTTCCAAATAGAAGTCAAGGTTAATTGCTTTTTTTTTTACGTAAATTCCTAAGTGTTCCCTCCAACATCTGAAAACAGTCTAACATCTTTCTTCCAGGTCTACCAGAATAACTACTCTAAAAACAGCTAGTTCAGTACCATTAGCTTATCATAGACTGTAAACCAGCAATGAGAAGTAAAGTGTTCGGAAATGCATTTAAAAGCATCTGCCCAAGGTTATCCAAGGGGAGTGGGATAGAGATTGAATCTGGGGAAAACAAGCAGACTTCTCCTTAGAGATAGTGATGTTTTATCAGATTCACCATGGCCTGGCAACTCTGCTTTTGCTTTGATTACATGCTCACCAAATAACTTCTGATGATGGATGTGGCTTTCCAGGGGGGCCACTTAACCAGGAAATGGGCACCCTAGAGAGCGAAGACAAACATTCTGGTTATTGAAAAGGGTTGGTTATCTTCCACCACAAATTGGTAACTTAATACACGAGTCTTAGGGGATTTTAGCTACTAATCTTCTGTCACCCAGAATGTGATTCTCCTTAGGAATATTAAGAAACATTAGTGTCTAGAAGCAGCAGATTGGAGTACCAAAGCCTTTAGCTGTGGTAATTTCACCAGGTTAATGCTGTCCTGGCAACCAGCCAGCTGGGTCTCTCTGTGATCCCTCTCCTTCAACATGCACTATTATGGTGTCTTCCCTTTAAATGTCAATAGATAGTAATTTGCTTGCTGAAGCCATTTCCGGGTAGTTTTGTGCCTGCGGACTCTTAGAACATCATGTTTAGTTATACATTAGTCGGTTCTCTTTGTGAAAAACTGAGGTACCTTTTGATTGCCACCCTGCATGCCCAGCCCCCTCCTTTCTTGCCTCCTCTGCCCACTAAGGGTAATTCTTCTTGCATGTGGTATGTGTCATGTCCTTCCAAACTCCATGTGCACCTATTATACATATAATAAGACCTTGTAAAAATCATATTGATACACATGAGGGGTCTTCAAAAACTTCAAGAAAAACATGTTACAATAAATCGACACATGAACTTCTTTTATATCATTTTCTATGCTTCTGAAGTACCCTCATATGTGTTCTTTTGAGTTACTACAAAAAGTATCATCCCTTACTCACTGCAGTTTGCTTTTTTTGGTGGTGGTTGTTCAATGAGATATCTCGGAGGTCTTTGTTAATAAAGATATTTCTCTCAGTATTTCAAAAGTACTGCATGATATTCCAAAGTAGCAATATACTTGTTTAGTTAGCTGTTTTTCTGTGAATGGACACTGAAGTTTTTCCTAGTTCCTTGTGACTATATAAACAACTCTGTATAGATCTTCTTACATATAAGTACGAGTGTTTCTTTGGGACAGTGGACTGTTAATAATGTAGGGACAGGGTGTGCTTCTGGCATCTAGTGGTTAGGGGCCAGGGGTGCTGTGAACCATAGGCTAGGTCCCCACAACAGACTTATTCAATAAAACAGTAAAGCTAATATCATATTTTGGGTTTTCAGTAACACAGAACTCATGCCTGAAACAAGCTTCTGTATCAGTTAACTATAAATGTTGTAACAAAACATAAAATAACAATTTATTATTTTTCATGATTCCATGGGTTAAATGGACAGTTCCTCTGAGATCACCCATGAAGTTGCATTCAGCGGGACAGCAGTGGGACTGGAAGAGCCAAGGTCCCTCACTCATATGTCTAGCAGTTAGTGCCAGCTGTTACATGGGAGCCTTGGTTCTCCACATGGCCTCTCGTCCTCCAGCAACCGACAGCAGCTTACTTACATGGTCTCAGCATTGTTCCAAGAGAGCAAAAAGTGGAAACTAACTGATGGGTTTATTGAGACTTGTACCTAGAATTCAGTGTCGGGTCTGCTACATTCTGTCAACACAAGTCACAAAGCCAGGTCATATTATAGAGAGAGAAAACAAACTCTACCTCTGGTGTAGGAGGAACAGCTCCCACCAAGTCCCACTGAGCAGAACCGGCAGGATGAGGAAGTGCAGCAGTTTTAGGATGGTCTAAGGCTGATACTGTTCATCTTAGACCTGATGGAGAATCTTCAGTGTACCCTGGCCTACGATACTGAAGTAAACTACGAGGCCAGTGGTTGAGTCCCTTTTTTCTGACAAACACCTGAAGTCACAGGTCACAGTACATTAGATTGTAAATCTGTGTGAGTCCTTATCGTTCTGCCCGTGGTGTCTAGTACACAGGAACTCAGTCGTTTTTGTGGCATTGAACTGCAATGACCAGCTGCCAAGCAAACAATTCTGTTGACCTCTGGCAGCTGCAGGTTTAACATTCCAGGACTTGACCATTCAAGAATGATTTTGAAGGTCCATGAGGTGATGTCACTTAATGGTTGCCAGAGCACACATATGAATCATGCTGTGAGGCCTGTATTTTGGGAAAAAACTCTTAGCCACAGAGTGAGCTAAGTCCATTGCTCAATATCTTCCTCTCCACACAGCTACATTGTTCTTCACCTATCAAGTATGAAACCTCATCAGTGAAATCTTGCAAAAGGGTCATTTGATGTCCAATTTTACTTTACTGTATTTTATGAAGACAACATGCTATAAGTGTACATTGAACTTGTTAAGATCTTGGGTCTATCTCTGTGACTGATAATGGGGCAGATGTTTGTACCTAGCCTTATAGTTTGAAAAGCAGAGCCCCAGGTCGGCTGAGTACTGCTGGACAGTCATCCAGCCTCCTCTGCCTTTCCTTACCTGCCAGAACTATAAAATTCTAGGCCCATGTCAGGATTACCCTAGAGCCAGGACATCAATCCTAAAGAGTAGGTAATAGTTAAAATTTGTGTTTATTTTTCATGAGTACTCAGTCACTGCTTTTAACTTTTTACAACCACTTTATTGAGTTGTACTTCTTAAGGGCTCTGTTGTCAAAAACAGAACTAGCGAAAATGCTTTGGTCCTTTTACTTTTGTTTTCAATATAAAGATATGCTAATGCCAGGAGGATTCTAGGATACTATATTTTAACCCTCTTTTCATTTTATTTTTATTATTATTTGTTCATTTAAATTGATAAATGTTAACAGCAGCCGGATCTAATTTAGAAAACTGTGGGAACAATAATAGAACATAGTTGCTTTCAATATGTATTTTAAAGTATATAGGAGAATCACCAAGCTAAAAAACCTTAATGTCGTCTTTTTTCTGTTGTGTCCTTGGCATATTCTAATCTATAATCTATCATTAAACTCTGGCAATTCTGCAAAGGAAGAGCATAGAATACTTAAATATCTAAAATAAAAATTATATTTAATAACCAATTCATTTCTAGTTCAATGAAAATGTAAGCTATATCCTTTGGAGTCACTTTGTTTAAAATGTATTACAGGAGGAAGTCTAACGGGAGCTGTATTTAATCCAGCTTTGGCACTTTCACTACATTTTTCATGTTTTGATGAAGCATTCCCTCAATTTTTTATAGTATATTGGCTGGCTCCTTCTTTAGGTAAGCATATTTTTATTTAATATGTCTAACAGATTAGAGTATTTTAAAATATGATATGGAATGTCACTGTACCATGTCAATTTCCAAAGCTAGAGCAGGTCAAAAAAGAAAATGAAAAAGGTGGTTAGCATGCCTGAAATAGTATTTTGTGCAGTGTCCTATAAAACTTTTTATCTTCTAAGAAACAAAATTATCTAGGGAAGGGCAGTCAGCTCAAGGTATGATATCACTTTAAGATACTTAGAGATAAGAAAGCAAAGAAAGTGATATAATAATAATCATTTTTGCTAGTTTTTTAAAATCAAATTTGTGAGTTCCAGATAAAATGTCTTTAGTTCACTTGACTCATTCTGCACAAAAGCCTCTCATGAACCAATGAGTACCTGAAGTAAACAGTTTTTAAATTATCCAGTTTCCATTCCTGTTATTTCTAACTGGATCAGATATGTAAAAATATTCTATAAAGATGAGTCAAATAACACGAAAAAATTATATGGTAATTATAAGCATATTATGTGTTTCCTTAAGTTATTGGCATTTTTTGGTTTTGTTTATTTATACATCTTAAGCCCTAAACTCACTACTGTAAATGAATATGAGGCCTTATTCATTATAAAATGAATATAAGCCTGCCCCTCCACTACTTCCCCCTTCTTTCTGTTATTAGCACTGTGTTTTTTCATTCATTTCTTATTGGGGAAAAAAAAGCACATGTAGAAGGAGCATTGGCACAGCTGTTTTGAATGGGCTTTATTCCTCCCCTCATCTTCTCTTTCTTTATCTTACATTTAGTGTGTATTATGCTTAGTATGTCTCCAGGCCTAAATATGAAGAGTATCATACAACCTACATTTTATTTTATTTTTTATTTGACAAGTAGAGTTATAGACAGTGAGAAAGAGAGAGAGAAAGGTCTTCCTTCCATTGGTTCACTCCCCAAATGGCCACTACAGCTGGCACTGCGCCCATCTGAAGCCAGGAGCCAGGTGCTTCCTCCCGGTCTCCCATGTGGGTGCAGGGCCCAAGCACTTCGGCCATTCTCCACTGCCCTCCCGGGCCACAGCAGAGAGCTGGCCTGGAAGAGGAGCAACCGGGACTAGAACCCGGCACCCATATGGGATGCTGACACTGCAGGCGGAGGATTAACCAAGTGAGCCACAGTGCCGGCCCCTAAACCTACATTTTAAAATGCTGGTAATAGTGGCTTTTTTCCCCTCTGATTTTTACATATTGGTAGTTTTTCTTTTAAAAATTTTTATTTTTTATTTTTAAGAAGTTAAAAAAGATCATTGAAGTTAAAGAAGGTTTTTTCTTTTTTTTTTTTAAAGATTTATATATTTATTTGAAAGGCAAAGTTACAGAGAGGTAGAGGCAGAGAGAGAGAGACAGGTGCCCATGGGGGATACTAGCACTGCAGGCAGCAGCTTTACCCACTACACCGCAGTGCCGGCCTAAACGAAGTTATTTTGGACCAGACTACTGGTAGTTTTTAATTTGAAAAAATTTTCTCAGTACGTCTTATTTGAAACCAACATATATTCTTATTTATTTTTTTGTTTGTTTATTTGAAAGGCAGAGTTAAAGAGGTACAGGCAGAGAGATGGCCATCCAGATGGCCACAACAGCTGGAACTGTGCCAGGCTGAAGCCAGGAGCTAGAGGTTTCATCCAGGTCTCCCATGCAGGATGGGTGCAGGCGACTTGGGCCATCCTCCACCGCTTTCCCAGGCATATTAGCAGGGAGCTAAATTGGAAGTGGAGCAGCAGAGACAGCACCAGCCACCAAGGAATTTCTCACCAGTACAATTGGGATGGGTGCTGGCGCTGTGGCATTGTGGGTAAAGCCGCTGCCTGCAGTGCTAGCATCCCATATGGGCACCAGTTTGAGTCTCCACTGCTTCACTTCCAATCCAGCTCTCTGCTGTGGCCCGGGAAAGCGGTAGAAGATGGCTCAAGTCCCTGGGCCCCTGCACCCACATGGAAGACCTGGAAAAAGCTCCTGACTCCTGGCTTTGGATCAGCCCAGCTCCAGCTGTTGCAGCCATTTGTGAAGTGAACCAGTAGATGGAAGACCTCTCTCTCTCTCTCTGCTTTTGCCTCTCAAATAAATAATAAATAAACCTTAAAAAAAAAAAAAAGAATTGGGATCAAACTTTTTTTGAATTACATATAACCCTTTCTACCTTGTTAAAAATAAGCATTAAAAAGATTCTTAGTTAGCCTCAGAACTTGTAGCTTTTATCTTTTTTTAAAAAGATTCATTTATTTGTTTGAAAGGCAGTTATGTGCAGAGAGATTTTTTTTTCTATTTGCTGGTTCACTTCCCAGGGGCCTCAACAGCCAGGGCTGGGGCAAGCCAAAGCCAGGAGCCAGGAATTCCACCCAGGTCTCCTATGTGAGTGACAGGGGCCCAATTCCTTGGGCTTTCTTCTGCTGCCTTCCCATACACATCAGCAGGGAGCTGGACTGGAAGCAGCATAGGCAGTGGCCTAAATCACTTGGCCACAACTACTGTTCCTTTTTTCTTAACAGAACTGACAAAAATTTTTCTATCTTTTGGTTTAAAGAGAGATGTTCCTTCTCTTTCTCTCCATCTCCTTCTCTCTCCCCCCCCCCCTTATGCTCTCCTTCTCCCTCTTTTTCCTTCTTTGCCCCTTCCCTCCAGTCTGTTAGGTTTCCCCCAACAAACCCTTTCCCTTAAAAAAAAAAAAAAAAAAAAAGAGGTATGTTCCTATACTTCTTTATGAGTCTTATGAATGTGAAACAGTAAAGCCATCTTTCAATAAATATGGCAGTTTTTAGAATTGTCATTTACTGAAGTTATATTCCCATTGGGGTAAAAAGGCTCCAAATGAAATAAACTCACAATTAAGCTCTAAGAATAGAAAAATAAGAAATTATCATTTACAAGAGTTACTTATAGAATTAAGAGACAAGCAAAACAAAACAAAAACCCACTGTCAAAGCTACATTAGGCAATAGCACAGAGTGAGATGGAAGAAAGAATCCCCAAATATCCACCTTCTTCCCCTTTCTAATTTATTAGAGAAAGAGAGGATGCAATAGGGAGCTCCCATCTGCTGGTGCACCCCTCAGATGCCTGCAATGGCTGGGACTGGGTTAGGCTGAAGCCAGGAGCCTGGAACTCAATTCAGGTCTCCAACATAGGTGGCAAGAACCCAAGTACTTGAGTCAACACATCACTGCTGCCTCCCAGGGTCTGCCTCCGCAGGAAGCTGGAGTCAGGAGCCAAAGCTAGGTACTGAGCCCAGGCACTCTGATGTGGGACAAGGGCATTTCGAAAACGAGTGTAAACACCTGCCCCTTCTTGAACAAGTGGGGGAACAAACTATTTTTGAGAGTCATCGTCCTTGTTCTTTTTCATGATTTTTTATCACAGCAGAGAATTATCATTCCTCTAATAGCTCCTGCCATCTTCCCAAATTCTCTAATTCATATATTTCATATAATGAAAACTGGCAAATTTGCTTTTATGGAACTGCAATTCCATTTTTGAAAAAGGTTTTTAAAATGTAATATCTTGGGCCGGCACCGCGGCTCACTAGGCTAATTCTTCACCTTGTGGCACAGGCACACTGGATTCCAGTCCCGGTTGCCCCTCTTCCAGGCCAGCCCTCTGCTGTGGCCAGGGAGTGCAGTGGAGGATAGCCCAGGTGCTTGGGCCCTGCACCCCATGGGAGACCAGGAAAAGCACCTGGCTCCTGGCTCCTGCCATCGGATCAGCGCGGTGCGCCGACCGCAATGGCCAATGGAGGGTGAACCAACAGCAAAGGAAGACCTTTCTCTCTCTCTCTCTCTCTCTCTCTCACTGTCCACTCTGCCTGTCAAAAAAAATTTTTTTAATTAAAAAAAGAAAAAAAAAGAAAATGTAATATTTTATAAAGAAAAAGACAAAATTGGCGGTTACAGGGATTGCTTCTGATTTTCTTTTCCATTTAAAGTCACTGGTTACAGATTCATCTTTTAAAAATCTTGCTATACAAAAGCTAGCCAAATCTTAAAAGTTTCTGTCAAACAAAAGTAAAGTAATTCTAAATCTCCATATGACAAAAACTCACTTAACTATTTATTTTTTGGGGAGAAGGGGCCAGTGTTGTGGCACAGCAGGTAAAGCCACTGCCTGTGACACTGGCATCCCATATGGATGCCGGTTCATGTCCTAGCTGCTCTACTTCCAGTCCAGTTCCCTGCTAATGGCTTGGGAAGAGGAGGGAACAGTAGCCCCAGTGCTTGGGCTCCTGACT
Source organism: Oryctolagus cuniculus (assembly GCF_051225735.1). Classification (NCBI taxonomy): domain Eukaryota; kingdom Metazoa; phylum Chordata; class Mammalia; order Lagomorpha; family Leporidae; genus Oryctolagus; species Oryctolagus cuniculus. The sequence goes on from NC_142867.1 coordinate 68,759,364, forward strand.
GGCCCAGCCCTGACCACTGTAGTCATCTTGGGAGTGAACCAGCAGATGAAAGATTTCTCCTAGCTCTTTCAAATAAATCTTATTTCATTTTATTTTGAAAGGCAGAGACAGAAAGAGATCTTTTATCTGCTGGGTCACTCCTCAAACAGCAGACAGAGTGGGCCAGGACCAAGCCAGGAGACCAGAACTTAGTCCAGGTCTCCCACATGGGCAGCATGGACTCAAATACTCAAGCTATCATTGCCTGCCTCCCAGGGTATTTGTTAGTAAGAAGCTAGAATTGGAACAGAGTAATTGAACCCAGGCACTCTGATATGAGATGTGGCCATCACAGTGGCTTCTTAACTGCTGTGCCAAACACCCTCCTTGCCCCAAACCGATTCTTAATCTGAATTTAAACTGACCTACCTAGAACTTTAAATACATGAAGAATGTATTTCTTTAGGATCATCCATCACCTTCCCTCCCTGTCTCATCTTGTTTTCTGAGAGTTAACAATCAACACCTGAGTTTTATGTTATGAGTCTTTTCTAGCAGCATTTATTTATTTATTTATTTTGACAGGCAGAGTTAGAGAGACAGAGAGAAAGGTCTTCCTTCTGTTGGTTCACTCCGCAAATGCCGCAAATGGCCGCCACGGCCGGTGTATCCCTATTTCACATTGAAAAATTAACAAGCAGCTACACGCTAGATTTGTCTGGTGTAGTGCAGTCTCAGAAATGAAGATTTACTGGCCGGCGCCGCAGCTCAATAAGCTAATCATCTGCCTCCGGCGCCGGCACACCGGGTTCTAGTCCCGGTTGGGGCGCCGGCTTCTGTCCCGGTTGCCCCTCTTCCAGGCCAGCTCTCTGCTGTGGCCTGGGAGTGCAGTGGAGGATGGCCCAAGTCCTTGGGCCCTGCACCCCATGGGAGACCAGGAGAAGCACCTGGCTCCTGCCTTCGGATCAGCGCGGTGCGCCGGCCGCAGCACACCGGCCTCGGCGGCCATTGGAGGGTGAACCAACGGCAAAGGAAGACCTTTCTCTCTGTCTCTCTCTCTCACTGTCCACTCTGCCTGTCAAAAACTAAAACAAAAACACAAACAAAAAAAGAAATGAAGATTTACTAATTAGTGAAATTTTAAACATACTTAAGATTTAAAATTTCAGCTTACTAAAATGTTTTAAATATTTTGCTTGATAGATCTTAAAAGCTGTTAATGACCGAAATTGATTTAAAAATGAGATAAGGAAGAAAGTAATCTAATATTGTTATTTGAGGATTCCAAAGAAAACTCAAAAGTGTTCTCAGTACTTTATTCTCTGGGGACATACTGGTACAGAGAGGGACAGGAAGTGTTGTTACCCTGTTGAGAAAGAAGCAGAGACTCAAGTTCAGGTTTTCTCACTGAGCAAGACAGTAATGGAGCCAGAATTAAAACTTTAATAAATGTTTAAAGGCCAGCATTGTGGCATAGTGGGTAAAACAGCTGCCTACAATGCCGGCGTCCTGTATGGGCACCGGTTCATGTCCCAGCTGCTCCACTTCTGATCCAGCTCCCTGATAATTGCCTGGGAAAAGCAGCAGAGTATGACCCAAGTGCCTGGACCCCAGCTACCCAACACGGGGGACATAGAAGATGATCCTGGCTCCTGGCTTTAACTTGGCCCAGCCCTGGCCATGTGGCCATCTGGGGAGTAAAACTAGCAGATAGACAATATTTCTCTGTCTCTACCTCTCTCTACAACTCTTTCAAATAAGTAAATCTTTAAAAAAAACTTTAAGTCTTAGGATCTTATTTGTCCTTTGCATTCATGATTTAGATTCTACTGGTTTTACTATATATTGTTTTTAGGAATTTATATTAAAATATCTATCATGTTTCATGTAGAATTGACATAATTCTTTAAGCATAACTTTCCAAATCTCTGGGGGTATGTAAATGTCAATAATCTTAAATTATACCTAATTAGTGATTATGAATTTCTTTATAGATTGTTTTTACTGTATTTTGTCTTTCAGGAATATTGCTGATGATCTTGATGTTCAGCTTTTTCCTTCCATGGCTGCATAACAACCATACAACTAATAAAAAGGAGTAACTCTTTCCAAAGACACAGACTAAGACGAGACAGTCCAGTTGGATGTGACAAGATTTTTTTTTCATCTCAAATTCAAAACTGCACTGGATTCATCAATGTTAACTTCCTTTGAGAAAGCTGTCTTATTATAGTTTTCATTACTGGGACTTAAAATTACTGTGAAAATGAAGTATCCTGTATTTCTCAGTTAAGACTTGTTCTTTTGAGTGATGTATTAAATGCTGCTAGATGGCCGGCACCGCAGCTCACTAGGCTAATCCTCCACCTGTGGCGCCGGCACACCGGGTTCTAGTCCCGGTCGGGGCGCCAGATTCTGTCCCGGTTGCCCCTCTTCCAGGCCAGCCCTCTGCTGTGGCCCGGGAGGGCAGTGGAGGATGGCCCAAGTGCTTGGGCCCTGCACCCACATGGGAAGCATCTGGCTCCTGGCTTCGGACCAGCGCAGCGCACCGGCCGTGGAGGCCATTTGCGGGGTGAACCAACAGAAGGAAGACCTTTCTCTCTGTCTCTTTCTCTCTCACTAACTCTGCCTGTCAAAATAAATAAATGCTGCTAGAAAAGACTCATAATATAAAACTCAGGTGTTGATTGTTAACTCTCAGAAAACAAGATGAGACAGGGAGGGAAGGTGATGGATGATCCTAAAGAAACTATGTATTGGGGCTGGCACTGTGGAGTAGCAGATAAAGCCGCCACCTGCATTACCAGCATCCCATATGGGCACTGGTTCAAGACCCAGCTGCTCCACTTCCAATCCAGATCTCTGCTATGGCCTGGGAAAGCAGTGGAAGATGACCCAAGTCCCTGGGCCCCTGCACCCACGTGGGAGACCCAGAAGAAGCTCCTGGCTCCCAGCTTTGGATTGGCACAGCTCAGGCCATTGTGGCCTTCTGGCGAGTGAACCAGTGGATAGAAGACCTCTCTCTCTCTCTCTGCCTCTCTAACTCTTCTTTTAAAATAAAATTTAAAAAAAGTGTCAAATGGCCGGTGCCGCGGCTCAGTAGGCTAATCCTCCGCCTCGCGGCACCGGCACACCAGGTTCTAGTCCTGGTCAGGGCGCTGGATTCTGTCCCGGTTGCCCCTCTTCCAGGCCAGCTCTCTGCTGTGGCCAGGGAGTGCAGTGGAGGATGGCCCAAGTCCTTGGGCCCTGCACCCCATGGGAGACCAGGAGAAGCACCTGGCTCCTGCCTTCGGACAGGCGCGGTGCGCCGGCCGTGCCGGCCATTGGAGGGTGAACCAACAGAAAAGGAAGACCTTTCTCTCTGTTTCTCTCTCACTGTCCACTCTGCCTGTCAAAAAAAAAAAAAAAAGTGTCAAATGTCACCAAAATAACAAGATTTTTGACCACAGTATAACCAAAGCTTATAAAACTAAGAGAATATTTTAGCCATTATCTCCCGCAAATACTATCCACAGTGTTATCTTTCAATAGGAAAGCTGCTTTTAGAGGTGGATTATATATCCACGTAAACTCAAGATGTTTCTGAAATTTTACATAAATTAACGTACTATCTAAAAAGTTTTCTGAGACAAGCTAATGACTTTCAGGAAAGTTCTTATTATTTGAGTAACTTACTAAGACAAAGCACTCATACAAAATGAGGATTTCAGCTTTTCACAATCTCCATTTGATCTCAACAGCTACCTTGTGAAGTAGGCAGGGTGTGTATTTTAATCTCAGCTATACAGATAAGGAAATTAAGCCTAGTGGGGGTTGCTGCTCTGCGCAAGATGATACGGAGCCAAGCATCATCTTTAGATTTCTACTTCAGTCCATAAATTCTCGGTCATAATTAGGACCAAAGGAAAACTAAAGGTTCTGAAGAAACACAGAATATGTTGTAATAGTAACATTTATTTAAGAATTAACTACTAGTTTTTGAAATTTGAAGAACCTTCCGGCTTCCCTCTATATGAAAGGAAGCATTATTTTATTATTTGAAGTTTAAAGTTCAGTGTGTTTCTCCTTAAGGAAAACTCCTCATCAGAATTCAAAGTTTAAAAAAAGGAAAGATATAATGTAGTAGTCAATTAACAAGCGGTGATGAGGATCCAGGAGCTTACATGCTGCTGTGATCAGCTTACAGTCATTCTGGTTACACCTGCGGTCTCGACAGGCGCAGCCTGTTCCCAAACCTGCCCAACAAGGCAGCCGGCTCGGTGATCACAGGTTTTTTTTAACTTTCAATTACATACCATAGTAGTTTGTATGTTTAAAGAGCAGAGTTCACGAAATTATGACTGGAATGGCTAAAGCATACATGTTTTATTGGGCCTATGAAGTATTTAAAAAGCCAATACTTTAAGCTTTTTCACACAAGAATCCCAATTCCATCTTGTCTTAAATCAAAAAATCTTGCAATACTTGGCCAGAATCTGCAAAGGCAATACAAAATAATGGCTGTTCTCTTTAAAATGACCCATGCTCTTCCAAACTGTTTCATGGCCTTTTTTTTAGAGATCTACTTTATGTGAAAGGCAGAGTTACACAGAGGAAGAGACAGAGTGTGGCCTATCAGCCAGAGCTGGGCCAGGTTGAAACTAGGAGCCTGGAGCCTAGAACTCCATCTAAGTCTCCCACCTGCATGGCAGGGCCCAAGGCCTCTGGCCATCTTCCGCTGCTTTCTCAGCAGGAGCTGGACTGGAAGTCGAGCAGCCAGGACTTCAACCTGTGTTCATATGCTGGCACTGCAGGCAGGGGGCATCGACCCATTGTGCCACAGTGCTAGCCCCTGACTGTTACTCTTATCATATAGAAAAAAAAAATTTTTTTTGGAAGACACTGCTTTCCCTGCAACCCTCTCAAATGGCAGCCACTCTATGTCCCATACTACGCCTGGAGGAGGAATAGGGTTCTTTGTCCTAATTGCTAGTTCCTCTATAAAAAAAGACCATCAGCTACCTGGGTACTTGTTGAAGTTACCTACTGTGTAGTTTCCCCAATTCCTCCTCATTCCTTTAAGATTTTAGGTCCTGTCTCACTCCCAATGCTACTTCACTTACATTTTTGGTGATAAATACCCACAAAGATGATCCTCCCAATATTGTGGGCTCTGAGTTTGTCAGCTGTCTATCCTGATGACTTTGACTTTTGCACTGCCTCAGCTACAACTTAAGCTTACAAACTATAAGCTTGTAACCTTGAGTTCATCATTACCAGTAACTGAAACCTACAATCTCAAACAATGCTATCTAACTATAACTCCTTCCAAACTCATCCTCCAATGGTCATCTTACCCCTGTGTGGAAATTCTGCCCACTGGGTACCTCTTCTTATCTCTCTTAAGTACCTTAAGCAGCTTACATTACTTGGCCGGCTACCATAAACAAACTTGCACACACCCCAAACTCTCTTGTTCCTCTCTCTCTCCATCATACTCACGGGGCTTAACCACAACTTGATTTAATCCAATTATCCACTGACTCCAGACCTCCATCCATGCAATAGAACACAATCTCAACTCTGTCTAAGATTTGGGGTTTCAGCAGACAGCTGTAAACTTTTTGCAAGCAAGCATTTAAGCACCCTTCCTATTCTCACCACTGTGAGAATCTGGACAGGGACAGTATCATTTCACTATAGAAACAAAGAGCCGGATACTCCTTCTACCCCTGTCATCTAAGGTAAAACACGGTTCCAACCAGAACTTTGGAATATTTTTTTTAAGACTTATTTATTTGGAAAGCAGAGTTCCAGAGAGGCAGAGACAGAGTGAGAGAGAGAGAGTCAGTCTTCCATCTGCTGCTTCACTCCCCAAATGGCCACAACAGCCGGAGCTGGGCCAATCTGAATCCAGGAACCTGGAGCTGCTTCCAGGTCTCCCACACGGATGCAGGGGCCCAAGGACTTGGGCCATCCTCTACTGCTTTCCCAGGCCAGAGAGAGCTGGATCAGAAGAGGAGCAGCTAGGACCAGAACCAGTGCCTATATGGGATGCCGGCACTGCAGGTGGCGGCTTTGCCTACTACACCATAGCACCAGCCCCTTGGAATCTTAAGTCATTACTGAGACATGGGGACAATGAAAAAAATCAGTTTAATAGCAGAAGAATCATAATATCTTATGCAAATCACTCCTCATTCCTAGCCATTTTATGAACCTGGTTTATTTCAGCTTTCTAACTTTTATTTAATAAATATAAATTTCCAAAGTACAGTTTATGAATTACAATGGCTTCCCCCCTCCCCATAAGTTCTTTTTTTTTATTTAATAAATGTGAATTTACAAAGTGCAACTTTTGTATTGTTGTGGCTCCCCCACTCCAACCTCCCTCCCTCCCGCGGCCCTCCCCTCTCCCACTCCCTCTCCCATCCCGCCCTTCATCGAGTTTCTTTTTTTTTTTTTTTTTTGACAGGCAGAGTGGACAGTGAGAGAGAGAGAGACAGAGAGAAAGGTCTTCCTTTTGCTGTTGGTTCACCCTCCAATGGCCGCCGCGGCCGGCGCGCTGCAGCCAGCGCACCGCGCTGATCCGATGGCAGGACCCAGGTGCTTCTCCTGGTCTCCCACGGGGTGCAGGGCCCAAGCACTTGGGCCATCCTCCACTGCACTCCTTGGCCACAGCAGAGAGCTGGCCTGGAAGAGGGGCAACCGGGACAGAATCCGGCGCCCGACCAGGACTAGAACCCGGTGTGTCGGCGCCGCAAGGCGGAGGACTAGCCTAGTGAGCCACGGCGCTGGCCCGAGTTTCATTTTCAATCACCTTCATATACAGAAGATCAACTTAGTATACACTAAGCAAGGATTTCAACAGGCTGCACTCACACAACCGCACAAGGTATAGGGCATTGTTCGACTAGTAGTGTTGTTTTTAAGTTTCATAGTAAAACACATTAAGGACAGAGATCCCACATGTGGAGCCTGTACTCAGTGACTCCCGTTGTTGATTTAACAATCGGCACTCTTATTTATGACATCAGCAATCACCCGAGACTCTTGCTATGAGCTGTCTAGGCTATGGAAGCCCCTTGAGTTCACCAACTCTGAACTTGTTTAGTCAACAGCCAGCAGGACCAAAGTTGGGAGCCAAAAGCTCAACCCAGGATTCCCACATGGTAGGGACACATGATCCATCACTTGCTGCCTCCCAAGGTACACATTAGCAGGAAGCTGGGATCAAAAGTGGAGCTGAGGCATAAACTTTGGTACCCTAGTATGGAGTGGGCATCCCAACCAGCATGTTAACCACTAGCCTAAATGCCCACCCCATCAGTGAATATTTTTTAATGCCAGTCAACAGCCAGGGCTGGGCCAGACTGAAGCCAAGACCCTGGAACTCAATCTGGGTGTCTCACGTGAGTCGCAGGAACCTAAGTACTTAAGCCACCTTCTGCCTCCCAAAGTATGTATTAGCAGGAAGTGGAATTGGAAGCAGAGCATGTTCACTCTCCAAACAACTACAAGAGTGGGGACTCAACCAGGCTAAACCAAGAGCCTGGCATTCCATCCAGGTCTTCCACATGATTGACAGGTACTCATGTACATGAGCCATCATCTGCTGCCTCCCAGCATGTGCACACCAGGAAGCTGGATGGGAAGCAAACAGCTGGGACTCCAACGAGGCACTGATACAGGATGTAAGACTCCCAAGCAGCCACTTAACCCACTGTGTCACAATACTTGCCCCTTTCTGCCTTGTAGATTTTAAAATTTCAAGCTGTTCAGATGTATTTATTCTTTTAAGATTTATCCATTCATTTGAAAGGCAGTTACAGAGAGGCAGAGAGAGGGAGAGAGAGGTCCTCCATCCATTGGTTCACTCCCCAGATGGCCACAACGGCCAGAGCTATGCCAATACAAAGCCTGGAGCAAGGAACCTCTTCTGGGTCTCCCATGTGGTTGCAGAGGCCTAAGTACTTGGGCCTTCTTCCACTGGTTTCCCAGGCCACAGAAGAGGGCTGGATCGAAAGTGGGAGCAGCCAGGACCCAAACCAGTGCCCGTGTGGGATGCTGGCATCGCAGGCGGCGGCCCTCCCTGCCACGTCACAGTGCCAACCCCCAGATGTATTCTTAGTGGTGGGTTAATGTTATATTGGTAGCCTTTTTCTTTTATGAAAGGAAGTAATCACTACTGGTAATAGAACAGGATTTGTAGGAGAACTAATTAGCAATGAGCCTCCTGAAATCTCGCAGATAAATCAACATCCAAACATCCAGTAGAGGCCAGTGTTGAGGCACAGTGGGTTAAGCTGCCACTTGTGAGGCCGATATCCCAAACTGGAGCACCAGTTCAAGTCCCAGCTGCTCTGCTTCTAATCCAGCTCCCTGCTAATGTGCTTGGTAAGGCCGAAGATGACCCAAGTACTTGGGCCCCTACACCCATGTAGGAGATAAGAAGCTCCTGGCTTTGGCCTGGACCTCTCTGATGTCCTCTCTCACTAACTCTGCCTTTCAAATAAATAAATCTTAAACAAACAAACAAACAAAAAACCAGTTCCTCACATAAGTACAGAGGTCCCTGCCACCCATGTGGGAGACCCAGATGGAGTTCCAGGCTTCTGGCTCCTGGCTTTAGCCTGACCCAGCCCTCGCCATGGTGGTCATTTGGTGAGTAAATCAGGGGACTGAAGATTGAGGATCTGTCTCTCCTCTGTCATTCTCATCTTTCAAATAAAAAACCTAATTCTTTAAATAAAGTGACCGCCGTTGTGGCACAGAGTTAAGCCACTGCCTGCAATGCTGGCATCCCATATGAATGCCAGTTTGAGTTCTGGCTACTCCACTTCTGATCACACTCCTTGCTAAGTGCCTGGGAAAGCAGCAGAAGATAGTCCAAGTCCCTGGGCCCTCGCCAACCACATGGGAGACCCAGGCAGAATTTCTGGCTCCTGGCTTCAGACTGGCCCAGCCCCTGTCATTGCAGCCATTTGGGGAGTGAACAAGAAAATGGAAGCTCTCTCTCTCTCTTCTCCTCTAACACTGGCCTTTTTTGAAAGATTTATTTATTTATTTGAAACACAGAGTTACAGAGAGGCAGAGAGGTCAGGCCATCAGGATGATCTGAAGCCAGGAGCCAGAAGCTTCTTCCAGGGCCGGCGCTGCGGCGCAGTGGGTTAAAGCCCCAGCCTGCAGTGCCAGATCCCATACAGACGCAGCTTTGTGTTCCGGCTGCTCCTCTTCAGATCCTGCTCTGCTATGGCCTGGGAGGGCAGTACAAAATGGCCCAAGTCCTTGGGCCCCTGCACCCTCATGGGAGATGCAGAGGAAGCTCCTGGCTCCTGGCTTTGGATCGGCTCAGCTCTGTCAGCAACAGCTGAGAGCTGGATCAGAAGTGGAGCATTCAGGACTCAAATTGGCGTCCATACGTGAATTCAGCACTGCAGGTGGCAGCTTTACCCAGTACACCACAGTGTGGCCCCTAACTTTGCCTTTCAAATAAAATGAATCTTTGAAAAAAAAAAAAAATGAATAAAATGTGAATCAAGGGTGGGTATGGTGGTGTGAGTTAAGTTGCTACTTGGGACACCTGCATTCATCAAGTATCACCACTGCTGCCAATCGCACTTCCAGCTAATTTGCATGCTGTGATGCAGTGAGGATGATGGCTAAAGTACTTAGGACACTGCCACTCATGAGGGAGGTACAGATGGAGTTCCTGGCTGCTGGCTTTGGCCTGACCAAGAATTGGCTGTTGTGGCCATATGGGGAGTGAACCAGCAGATGGAAAATCTCTTTTTGTTAGCCACCCTGCCTTTGAAGCAAATCTTAACAAAAAGAAAAAAAAAGGGTGGAAGAAAGGTTCAAATGGAATTTCTAAAAGCAGTTCATGAAACTATCTTGATTGTTTAGTGAAGAATGTATAAACTCCTGGAATAAAATTATGGGTGCTGTTCAGATTGGTAGCAGACAAATCTGGGAAACTACCATTCTGTCTACTGAAATTTAACATTCAAAATCCTGTAGAAGAGAGAATTTGTGTAATACATGTAAAGGACCTAGGACAACAACTGGTACAAAGAAGGTCTCAGTAAATCTTAGTTTCCCTTTCCAAGTGTGTGTGTGTGTGTGTGTGTGTGTGTTTAATTTACTTGAAAAACAGTTACAAAGACGTAGGGCAGAGAGACAGAGATCTTCCATCTGATGGTTCACTCCCCAGATGGCTGCAACGGCCAGAGCTGAGCTGACCCAAAGCCAGGAGCCAGGAGCTTCTTCCAGGTCTCCCACACGGGTGCAGGGGGTCCAAGGACTTGGGCCATCTTCTACTGCTTTCCCAGGCCACAGCAGAGAGCTAGATCGGAAGTGGAGCAGCCAGGACTTGAACCGGTGCCAAATGGATGCCAGCACTACGGGTCAGGGCTTTTACCCACTGTACCATAGTGCTGGCCCCCCAAGTGGCTCTTTTAGTTGCCTATTATAAGGTTATTTTTAAAAAGGTTATAAAAAGGAAATTACTTTCTTCAGTCTGCCTTGCAGGATGAGGATGACCAAATCTACTAAAAAGAACACTGAGCCAAAGTGTGTCAAATTGGACCTTAGTATTAACTAGCCAAATGTTTTTTTTCTCTCTCTCTTTTTAAATTTATTTATTTGAGAGGTGGAGTTACACAGAGTGAGAGGGAGAGACAGAGAAAGGTTGTCGGTCCATTGAGTCACTCCCCAAACGGCCACAATAGCCAGAGCTGCACTGATCCAAAGCCAGGAGCCAGGAGCTTCCTCCTGGTCTCCCACGTGGGAGCAGGGGCCCAAGGACTTGGGTCATCTTTCACTGCTTTCCCAGGCCACAGCAGAGAGCTGGACTGGAAGAGGAACAGCTGGGACTAGAACCGGCGCCCATATGGGATGCCGGCGCTGCAGGCAGAGGATTCACCTACTGCACCACAGCACCGGCCCCTCAAAGGTTTCTGAATAGCTTGTTAAATCTGGTGGTATCTGAAGTCCAAGTTAAAATTTATAATTACAAATTAGTCTCTTAATATTCAGCTGTTTGTGTAAACTAAAAATTGAGAGTTGATAAATCTAAGAAATTATTCTTGATCCAAGAAGAAATCTTTACCTTATTAAATACCTGCCAGAAATTCTAACTGTACAGTTTATTAACTTCATATTTTCAACAAAAGTGTACAAAATGAAGACCAACAGATCCTCTTTTTGCCATAAAAGCACTTCTTATTAATGGGTTTAGTCAAGAATGAGAGCACAATAATATAGAAAACCTAGATTTATTTGTTAAGCTATTACAAAGACAAAACAGTTATCATTTGAAGTACTTTGAGGGCTTCATAACAGTTTCACTTGTTCTGTTACAGAAAACTAGCCTAGCGACTGGAAACCAGAGATAACCCCAGAGGTTGTAACAGAGCAGACAGGGAAGCACGGTGGAAGGAGCAAAGGCTAGTCAGAAGCATCTGTGGAAGTGTGGTACAAGTGCCTGGGAGGTTTCCAAAGAGGTCACCTAGTGATGCTGAATTAATCTGGGTCCCATTTCAGTAAAAGACTCTGTGAATGAGCAGCAGATAGGATTCCTCTGAGATCTCTCTCTTTTTAAGTGATAAAGGTATCTTTAGTCCCAAAGAGGCATATTTTAGCTTCAGCCTCTCCCACCCAGTCTACCCACACCTCCCAGCTCCTGCGCATTTCACCACATAGGCCTGCTAGCTTACAGAAGACATATACAGTGAAGGCAGAAATTACAGACCCACCCAAAGGGGAACCAGACACAGAAAATTCAGGGGTGATAGACTACAAATACCTTCCTAGTTAATTCACCTTTGTTAATAAAGGTCATAGTTTCTTCTGCTGGTGACAACTTGCTGTTTCAAGAAAGAACTGGCTCAAGTGAGTTTTGAAGAAGCAAAAACATTTTCATCAACCCCACTCCAGACAGGAAGAGGCACCAAGTCCTTTCCTACAGTTATAAAGCAGAATCTGGAAAACAAAAGGATTACAATGTTTATAATTGTAATAATAGCAAGTATTTATCGAATGCCTTAGCAAGAGTACCAGGGCCTGAGATATAAGAGTATGTCCTGTCCAAAGGAACAGCCAGTGTGACAGTGTAACCATTCCAGCATTTACCCAACTCATGCACTGCGAGGTCCAAGTTCCCTTAACTAGAAATTATTAGTGGTTGCATAAACACTCTAATAACTTCCTGTTCATTCTTTAAAGGCACATACAGTATTAAGTGATACAAAATTTACAAAGACTATCCGGAATTCAGGTCAATTATCCAGAAGAATAACATGCACCAATTTTATGAGTAAAATATTTCCCTGCCTCTGAGGTCTAGCATAAAATGAACAGAAAACAAACCACTGGCTCATTAGAAAATCTGTGGCTATTTTATGGTTATTTCACAATTACAAAGAATCCTAACAACCCTTGCCAGGGACTGCTGTAACACCCCATTTGCATAACCATTAGTGACATACCAAATGAGTTTCTCATAAACATTATTAACAGAGTGGCTGATGTTCTCTGAAAAGTCTACTTTTCAAGAAGAAATATGCAAAAGCCTGAAGATCAAAAAATCTTTTCCCCAATTTCAGTAAAACAGTTACTATACAAGTATTACCGAAAAGAAAAAAAAAATTAGCATGCTATGAAGAATGTGATGACAAACAAGGAAAGGACAACTTAAGTTGATCCCATGAAGTAACAGTGAAGTTATTCACATCTGGAACTGTGATCAGTATTAAAGTTAAGAGTTCCAGTGATATGAAAAACATGGTTTTAGCAGAGCTGATATTATACATTGTACATTTTAGATTGTCTGGCTACCAATGACAAAATAAATGTGGAGGCTGGCACTGTGGCTCACATGGCTAATCCTCTACCTGCGGCACTGGTACCCTGGGTTCTAGTCCCAGGTGGGGTGCCGGTTCTGTCCCAGTTGCCTCTCTTCCAGTCCAGCTCTCTGCTGTGGCCCGGGAGGGCAGAGGAGGATGGCCCAAGTGCTTGGGCCCCTGCACCCACATGGGAGACCAAGAGGAAGCACCTGGCTCCTGGCTTCGGATCGGTGCAGCGCCGGCTGTGGCGGCCATTTGGGGAGTGAACCAACAGAAGGAAGACCTTTCTCTCTGTCTCTCTCTCTCATTGTCTGTAACTCTACCTGTCTAATAAATTTTAAAAAATAAAAAAAAAATTGTGGAAACAAGAATTAAGTATTCAAGGGAAGAGACATAAATCACAGAACTCTAAGAAGTTATTCTCTGACAGTTCTACTGGCAGGACCGGAGAAGAAAGCAGAGACCCACTACCTGTTAGTAAAAGCATTAATGTTACATCCACAATGGTAATAATTTGTAGGGTAAACGGAACTTTAAAAGGCTGGTTTCCAATATAAAATGGAACAGGGAATAGCAAAACTTTCAACTGGGGAAAAAAACCGCCCATAGTTCAGAACTAAAGTCTATGCCAAAATAAAACAGAGAATTTTGACATATTTATCCTAACAGGAAACAATGAAGGACCTCAGAATCTACCTAGGTAACTGACAGAGGAGCAGAGTCTAGTCAATCTACATAGATGTTGCCATGTTTTATCACATGCTTCAATATTATTGTACAGTCAGAGGTAGGAGAAAGGACATTGAGAAAGGGATAATTTAACTGTGAAAATCTTACAGCTTAAATAAGAAGGACTATTTGAGCCAGCATTGTGGTGTAGTGGGTAAAGCCACCACCTGCGACTCCAGCATCCTATATGGTTGTCAGTTCCTGTCCCAGCTGCTCCACTTCTGATTCAGCTCTCTGCTAATGGCCTGGGGAAGCAACGGAAGATGGCCTAGGTGTCTGAGACCCTGCTATCCACGCAGCAGACCTGGATGAAGCTCCTGGCTCCTAGCTTCAAGCTGGCTCAGCCCTGGACATTGTGGCCATCTAGGGAGTTAACTAGCATACACAAGATCGATCTCTCTCTGTGACTCCTTCAAATATATATAAACAAATCTTTAAAAAGAAAAGAAAAAAGAAAAAAGAAAAAAGAGAGAAGAGAGGAGAGAGGAGAGAGGAGGGAGGAGGGAGGAGGGAGGAGGGAGGAGGGAGGAGAGAGGAGGGAGGAGGGAGGAGAGAGGAGAGAGGAGAGAGGAGGGAGGAGGGAGGAGGGAGGAGGGAGGAGGGAGGAGGGAGGAGGGAGGAGGGAGGAGAGAGGAGGGAGGAGGGAGGAGAGAGGAGAGAGGAGAGAGGAGAGAGGAGAGAGGAGAAGAGAAGAGAAGAGAGGAGAGAGGAGAGAGGAGAGAGGAGAGAGGAGAGAGGAGAGAGGAGAGAGGAGAGAGGAGAGAGGAGAGAGGAGAGAGGAGAGAGGAGAGAGGAGAGGAGAGGAGAGGAGAGGAGAAGAGAAGAGAAGAGAAGAGAAAAGAGAAGAGAAGAGAAGAGAAGAAAGCTACTTGTCTAGCTGTCTATGACAGGAACAAATTACATGACTCTTCAGTTAATATTTAACATACAGTTTAATACTCAACCTGCCAAATGGAAATATATTTCTCACTGTAAGCAGCAGTTAAGGAGGAACTTCAGGCAAAGCTCAGGAGAATGCGTCAGAGGAGAGAAAACTGGCAGAGGATTATGCTGACCATAAAGTAGGCAGGAAACAACTTGGGAAATAATGGCTCTTTGGACTGCACAGACCTGGTTAGCAATCAGCCTTCAAGACTGACGTGCCTACAACCATGGTCCTCCATTATCCTTAGAAGGGCAGTACCACATACGAGATTATGATTAAAGGCTTCAACTCATTTTGGAGTGACTTCCACTTTTCTGTTGAAAACCAGTGAGTTGCAGGGCCAGCACTATGGCGTAGTGGGTAAAGCTGCCACCTGCAGTGCTGGCATCCCACACGGGCTCCAGTTCAAGTCCTGGCTGCTCTACTTCAGATCCAGCTCTCTGCTATGGCCTGCAAAGGCAGAAGAATATGGACCAAGTGTTTGGGCCCCTGGACCCACGTGGGAGACCCAGAAGAAGCTCCTGGCTTCAGATCTGCACAGCCCCGGCCACTGCAACCATCTGGGGAGTGAACCAGTGAATCGAAGACCTTGCTCTCTCTGTCTCTGCCTCTCAGGAAGGAAGGAAGGAAGGAAGGGAAAAGCAATGAGTTGCATCAAATCACTTTGTGTTCTCTAATGATCACGTTAAGGTTTCAAACATCACAAGTGAAAAAAGTTAAATCCAGAGCAAACTAGGACATGATCTCAGGCCATACTGCTCCCAACTGAGTCTACAGAGAGAGCTCCATTTCTGAACACATGACTAATAACCATGGCTAATCGTGCAAACTCACTGAAGTTAGGTCAGTGTCTTATTCTTCTGCATAGTCTCAACGCCTAAAGCAGTGTTTGGTATGCACAGCAGATGGTAAAACTGTCATGCATGCAGCCCTCTATTTCTTAGGGGAAAAAACCATGTAATTGGGAATAACTTCAGAAATGGATAACAACATTTTCTGAAACTGCTAATTCTATAGAGCTCTCTTGAATTCTGAAAAGAAAAATTGGTCGTTTCATATGATTTTCATGTTCAGTGACAAGGGAGAAAATAAAACTACTCACCTTCCAGCCGCATAAACCATTTTCAGTGATCAACATCTGCATCTTCAAACTGTCCAGCAACTGTTGGCGTAGTGTCTACCTCCATGCCATCTGAACAGAAACAGTGTTGCTCAGCAATACTCATGAGCACTTCAGACAGGTAAAGAGTCAATTTATAATGTTCACCAGAAGGAAGCTAGTGCCCTCTGCTGGTTAACATTACCATTTTTCCTCTTGTTTGAAAATTAAAGTATCAAGGAACAAAAGAAAAATGGATTTAGGCCAAATAAAATTCTCAAACCTCAACACTAAAAAACTCTAGGTAGCAGCCGGCGCCGTGGCTCACTAGGCTAGTCCTCCGCCTTGTGGCGCCGGCACACCGGGTTCTGGTCCCGGTCGGGGCGCTGGATTCTGTCCCGGCTGCCCCTCTTCCAGGCCAGCACTCTTCCAGGAGTGCAGCGGAGGATGGCCCAAGTGCTTGGGCCCTGTACCCCATGGGAGACCAGGAGAAGCACCTGGCTCCTGCCATCGGATCAGCGCAGTGCGCTGGCCGCGGCGGCCATTGGAGGGTGAACCAACGGCAAAGGAAGACCTTTCTGTCTCTCTCTCTCTCTCACTGTCCACTCTGCCTGTCAAAAAAAAAAAAAAAAAAAAAAAAAACTCTAGGTAGGCACTTACAAATGCAGTAAGTTTCAGTTGTTTACACTTCACAGATCTGCGCTAAGTACTTACTATAAAGATTTTTTTTTAACTTTTATTTAATGAATATAAATTTCCAAAGTACAGCTTATGGATTACAATGGCTTCCCCCCCACACACAACTTCCCTCCCACCCGCAACCCTCCCCTTTCCCGCTCCCTCTCCCCTTCCATTCATATCAAGATTCATTTTCAATTCTCTTTATATACAGAAGATCAGTTTAGCATATATTAAGTAAAGATTTCAACAGTTTGCACCCACATAGAAACACAAAGTGAAAAATACTGTTTGAGTACTAGTTATAGCATTAAATCACAATGTACAGCACATTAAGGACAGAGATCCTACATGAGGAGTAAGTGCACAGTGACTCCTGTTGTTGACTTAACAATCTGAACTTACATGGTAGACCTGGCTGCAGGTCCTGGCTCCTGACTTCAGTCTGGCCCCTTGGCCATTACGGCCATTTGGGGAATGAACCAGTGGATGAAGATCCCTCTTTATCTGTCTGCCTCTCCTTCTTTCTCTAAGTATGCCTCTCAAATAAACATATTAAAAAAAAAAAAAAAGAATTGTGAAGGGATGGGCATTTAGCTTAGTGCTTAAGATACTGCTTGCAATGCCCACATTCCATACCGGTGTGCTTGGGTTCAAGTCCTGGCTCCACTCCTGATTTTCCCTTCCTGCTAATATGCGCCCTGGGAGGCAGCAGGTGACAGCTCACATAGCTGGGTCCCTGTCACCCACAAGAGACCTGGAGTTTTTAGTACCCAGCTTCAGTCTGGCCAAGCCCCAGCCAACGGTTGGGAGTTCAGTTTGTTTGCCTTTCAATTAATAAAAATAATTAAAAAAAAAAGCCAAATAGTTTTAAAAAACCAAGTTTGTTGACGGGCAGGTGTTTGGTCTAATGGTTAAGCTGCTCACTGGGACACCTGGACCCTACTTTGAAGTATCTGATTTTGAGTCCCTGCTCTGGCTCCTGAACCCAGCTTCCTGCTAATGTGGATCCAGGAAGGCAGAGGTGACAGCTCTGGTCTTAGGGTTCCTGCCACTGACATGGAAAATCTGACTGCAGTTACCAGCTTCTGGATTCAGCCCGTGGCTGTAGCAGGTATATGGGAATGAAGGAGAACAGGAGCTCTCACAAAGGAAAAAAAAAAAAAAGTTAAAGTTTGTGGAAAAACAGAATTAAAAGACTTTCAGTTTGATGCAAGAGTTTTTGAAATGCATGCAGATTTTTCATAGCATGCAGTTTTCATTACATTTGTGAAGCCTGCTCACATGCCCAGATTTTACAGTTTTTCTGTACCAAAGTAAACTTGCACGTACATTTTCAATTTTTTTTTTTACATTTTATTTGAAAAGCAGACAATCAGACAGACAAGATAGAAAAACAAAGGATCTTCCATCCTCCAGTGCACTCCCCAAATGTGGTTTGGCTAACACAAAGCCAGAAATTCCATCTGGATCTACCATGTGGGTTGCAGTGACCCAAATACCTCAGCCATCATCCTGCTGCCTCCCAGAGTGTGCACTGGAAGGGAGCTGGAAGTGGAAGCGACACTCAGTGCCCACCCCTAAAACTGTCTTTTAATTCCATTTGAAGTTTTTGAAGTCCTCACATATAGACAACTTCAAGATGTTAACGAGGCTTATGTATAAAAGTTTCAAAAATTTCATGTTAGAGAAAAGTGTTTGTGACCTTAAAAGTCTTTGCTATGGGACCGGAATAATATGGAGCAGAAAATTGTATTTTCTAATGTTCTAAATTTTTTGATTATGAACACTGACAGCTTTTGTAACTAATACAAAAAGACACAAGAAGTTGGGACTGGCATTGGTGGCACAGCTGATTAAGCTGCCACCTGTGACATCAGCATCTTATATGTGTACCAGTTAAGAGTCCTGGCTCCTCTACTTCCCATCCAGCTTCCTGCTAATGCACTTGGGAAAAACAGCAGAACATGGCCCAAGTGCTTGGGTCCCTGCATCCACTTGCGAGACCCAGATGAAGTTTCTGGCTCCTGGCTTCACTGTGGCCCGGTCCTGGCCATTGCAGTCATTTGAGGAGTAAACCAGCAGATGGAAGATCTCTCTTTCTCTCTCTCTCTCTGTAACTGCCTTTCAATTAAAAACAAAACAAACAACAAAATCAAAAGACACTAAAAATTATGCAAGAATGGGAATTAAAAAAAAATTTTTTTTGGTCATTTGACTGGCAGAGTTAGAGAGGAGGAGAGACACAGCACGGGGAGAGTTATCTTCCATCCGCTGGTTCATTCCCCAAATGGCTGCAACAGCAGGGACTGGGCCAGGCCGAAGCCAGGAGCCCAGAGCTTCTTCTGGGTCTCCCACATGGGTGCAGGAGCTCAAGCACGTGGACCAGCTTACCCTGCTTTCTCAGGCACATTAGCAGTGAACTATATCAGAAGTGGAGCAGCCAGGTGGGATGCCACCCCTACAAGCAGAGGCTTAACCCGCTATACCACAATACTGGCCCTGGGAATTCTTATGTAATGGTAGTGAGAAATATAATTCTACATTGGCTTCCTATCCTTCAAAAGTTTTTTCTGAGATTTCATTGTCTTAGAGTATTCTGGTGGATGCGTATCTCCCCAAAATGCATGTTAAAGTCCTTACCTCCAGTACCTCAGAATATGATCTTATATGAAGATATGGACCTTACAGAGGTTTACAATGAAGTTAAACTGAGGTCATCAGAGTAGCCTTTAATGCAGTTGGACTGGTATCCTCATGGCTAGGCCATGTACATAGTTTGCAACACACTACTCTAGATGTTTCTGTAGAGGTTTTTTTTAGATGAGATTAGCCAATTTCTTAAAATAAATCTCTCTAAATACACACATAGACGGAAACATCCCAACATTTTAACCTATGAAATAAATAGTAAATTTTAAACAGTAACAGCAGTTATTACAGGAGAGACAGGTAAAATGCAGGGATGTCTCTGTGTGTGTGCATGTTGGTTTTGTTTCTCTGGGGAATCCTAATAGAAGAGAGAAACTTGGGACCCAGACACAGAGAGAGGAAAAGCAATATGAAAACACAGGGATAAATTAGTCGTGGATAAGACAAGGAAGGAGACCTGGGCACAGATCTTCCCCCGACAAAATCTCACAGGGAACTATGCTGGGACTTCCAGCCTCCAAAGCTATGAGACAACAAAGTTTTACTGCATTTAAGCCAAGCAGTCCATGGTACTTTGTTTTGACAGCCCTAGGAAACTAATACAGATATGCAATGGATAGTTAATCGTAAACAAATATTTGTCTCAGGAACATCAAAAAATACAGTTAAGGGGGAAAAATAATTTCAAAAAATTATATATGAATCCCCTTTGTATGTAATTCTCCATTTGCTTAAGTACTATAAAGAGTTAATTCAGAGATTCTTTGTCTTAAGAGTTCCCTAAAGAACCTATATGTCTGCCCATAAAGTCCCCCATTTTCTAAATGGCCACTTGCCTGTTCACACTGCAGAGACAGGTCACTCACCTTCATAATCTCTTATTGAATCTTCCGTCCGAACTCCAGCCATGTTATATTGGCTGCTCACAGACTGAGAAAGCATTCCTTCTAGTCTCTCCAATGTGGCTTGGCCTTCTGCTGTTAAATGGGACAATCCTTCTTCATAGGTATAGAACGTAGGGATATCCCCCTGTCCTTGTTCTAAACAAATAAAAAAACTTACAAGCGGTCACATAATAACTAAAAAACACATGGGTAACCAATAAAGCATTTGCTGAAGATGTAAGGAGCAGTGGAAACAGGCTTTCAGGAAAGTACTTGTCTTTTCAACATTCATTGACAAAGTTGACCCTTGAAGACAGAAATACAAAGAAAATATACCTATCATATAAGATGAAAAAGGATTCCAAGAAGTAATGCCAGTAAACAGCAATTCCCAAAGAATCACACGTTCTAGGACTGCAATGAAAGAGGGTGCTCGCAAGGCCAGGGACTCCTATATTATACCAAGGTGAGAATTTTCAGGGGAGTGCTAATTAGTTTGATGGGAATTTGTATTGAAGGCTTTTCCTGATTAAAATACATGCTCCTTAAAAAAAAAAAAGCAGAAAAAACAACCAAAAAGGGACAAAAAAATTAAAAATATTAGAAAGAAGAGTAAATATTTAGCCAGCACCGAGGCTCACTAGGCTAATCCTCCACCTGCGGTACCGGCACTCCGGATTCTAGTCCCGGTTGGGGCGCCGGTTCTATCCCGGTTGCTCCTCTTCCAGTCTAGCTCTCTGCTGTGGCCTGGGAAGGCAGTGGAGGATGGCCCAAGGGCTTGGGCCCTGCACCCGAACGGGAGACCAGGAGGAAGCACCTGGCTCCTGGCTTCAGATCGGCACAGCGCGCTGCGCCAACCGTAGCAGCCATTTGGAGGGGGGTGAACCAACAGAAGGAAGACCTTTCTCTCTGTCTCTCTCTCTCTCTCTCTCACTGGCTAACTCTGCCTGTCAAAAAAAAAAAAAAAAAAAAAAAAAAAAAGAAAAGAAAGAAAGAATGAACGAACGAAAGAAGAGTAAATATTTAAGTATATGATAGAGAATCCTAGAGATGAGTTTGTCTCAGCCTAGGAAGGAAATGCACAAGGAGGAAAGGGCATAACAGAAGTGGAGAAAAGAGAACAGCAGGTGCCTCAAGAGCTGCAAGACACCATCAAGCTGAGGACTACATTCTAGTCTAGAAAAGCAATGGAAGAGATTCTTAAATGAAGTATGGTTCTAGGAAAAAAGAAATGACTTTGGCAGTGACCTGTTTGAAGGAACATGTTAACTATAAAGACCTACAATCCTCTGTCTACAGTACACATAAATGCTCAAAAATGAAACATTAAAGCAGACAAACATTTAAAAAATCTATTCACTAACCATGTGCTTCCACATCATATTCTTCTCCATCATAATCATCTGAATCTTCATCCTCAGGGTCTGGATGCAAGGCCTGACATTCACACATTGCAGTGAACATTGCCTCCACTAAACAAGAAAATGAAGTTTTAACTAAGACTTTTCACCATACAATTTTAATAAAAACCACCAGTGCTAAGAAATTTAACAGGTACACAAGAGGTATACTAGGATAATGTCTGCAAAACCTGCCAGATTCCAAGTAGGACCAATTCTGGAAGTGCCTGAGGCAATGGGCAAGTCACAAAATAAATGTTCATTCTGAGATATTACTGAGATCTCTTCATGGCTAGTTGGATTTTCTGAGAAAAGGGGCCAAGTCCTTGTCAGATCGTTGGTATCAGGGGAATGCCTCTCTCAACCGACAGGGCTCTTTCTAGTTGTCTTGGCATCTTCTGTGCAATTGCTGTGACTCCTTTGCCATTCATCCTTTAGATGAGATTCGAAGTCAAGAGCATCAATCAATAAAATGAATGAATAAAACTGACCCTCCATTAGCAAAACATACTAGGTAACATGTTACATACAATATGCTTGCTACATTCACAATCGTTATTATAAGTGTCTGTTCTCAGTATTACAGACACAAAAAAGAAAGGGCAATACAACTGACGAAATGTTGATAAAAGTGAGGTGTGTATGTAAGACAACAAGAGAGAGACCATGAACGGGGCTGGGGGAGGACGCTTGTGAAAAAAGGGAAAAGAATCAATACACGGAACACTCACATGCTGATTTATCACCAGGTACAAATCTAAATTCAGAAATAGGTTCAACATCATCATCACTGTCTTCCTCTTCATCAGCAACAAGTTCTTTTGATTCTTCTGGAAAAGGAATAAATAACTTTTTAATATGCCATGTGTTTGACTTAAAAAAAAAAAAGCTAAGAGAATTTCCTAGAGGATGCTTACTGATAAATCTGAATGTTGCACTTCAATTTTTATTTCCAATCGTGGTTATTTTTTAAATTATTTTATTTATTTGAAAAAGTTACAGAGAGAGGTAAAGTCAGAGAGAGAGAGGTCTTCTATCCGCTGGTTCACTCCCCAACTGACCGCAACAGCCGGAGCTGCGCCGATCTGAAGCCAGGAGCCAGGAGCTTCTTCCAGGTCTCCCACGTGGGTGCAGGGGCCCAAAGACTTGGGCCATCTTCCACTGCTTTCCCAGGCCATTAGCAGAGAGCTGGATCGGAAGAGGAGCAGCTGGGACTAGAACCAGCACACATATGGGATGCCAGCACTGCAGGCTGGGGCTTTAACCCACTGCGCCACAGCGCCGGCCCCCCAATAGTGGTTATTTTAGAGCTTAAAAAGGCTCTGAATAGTCTCTGGTCTAGCTGCACAGTGCTTCACTGAGTCCTAAGGATTCCAGAGCCCCTGTGAGGCCAGAATGAGGATGAAAAGACCCAAATACTCAGGTTTCTAATAAGTATAGTTCCAGTCATCGGCTTCTTTTCCCTTTCACCTTGAAACAAAAGGTTCAGCAACACTCTGTAAATCACTAATGTGGTTCATCACCAACAATTTACAGATGAGAAAACTAAAGTCCATAGAAGTCGACTTACCCAACATGTAAGTCAACCAGGTCTGTAGATAAGAAAGAATACAGATTTTTGTTAAAGAAAACTAGCATTATGCTGGTAGTAGTGAAAGCTGCTATAATCACCTTAGAGATACTCATTCCCTACTACCTAGCAATTCCACATCCACATATTGTACCCAAGGAATTTCTGCACAATACTGATGTACTGTATGAACTAATGAAATACTCTTTAAAAAAAGCTAGTTGCAGAATGTATATACTATTTATTTACATTAACATTTTAAATACAAAACAAAACCATTACATGTTGTTTATGAGCATATATGCACACACATCATCTCCTGCAGTCAGAGTAGAGAAGGAAATGCGTAGCCAAACAAAAAGGGTTTTAGGGGTCAGTGTTGTGGTAGAGCAGGTTAAGCTGCCTCCAGTGATGCCAGCATCCCATACAGGTACCGGTTCATGTCCCAGCTGCTTCACTGCTGATCCATCTCCCAAGTGTTTGCACCACTATACCCATGTGGGAGACTTGGATGAAGCTTCTGCCTCCTAGCTTCTGCCTAGCCCAGCCTAGCCTTTGCAGCCACTTGAAGAGTGAACTAGCAGATGGAAGATCTCTCTCTCTCCCCCTCTCTTTCAAATAAATAAATAAATAAATCTTTAAAAAAGGGGTGGGAGTTTCAGCAGATTGATGTTTTCTTAAAAAAGCCTACAATAATTATGAAAAAAGTTACAATTTGCACTAGATATTGAATACCTGTTTTACTATTCTCTGTGCTTTTCAATATGCTTCGATTATTTCATAATAAAAGGTATGTTATCAAAACATCTAAATAGATGCTCAAAATTGATAATAATAAAAAATTAAGGCCGGCACCGCGGCTCACTAGGCTAATCCTCCGCCTTGAGGCGCCGGCATACGGGGTTCTAGTCCCGGTATACGGGGTTCTAGTCCCGGTCAGGGCGCCGGATTCTGTCCCGGTTGCCCCTCTTCCAGGCCAGCTCTCTGCTGTGGCCAGGGAGTGCAGTGGAGGATGGCCCAGGTGCTTGGGCCCTGCACCCCATGGGAGACCAGGAAAAGCACCTGGCTCCTGGCTCCTGCCATCGGATCAGCGCGGTGCGCTGGCTGCAGAGCGCCCGCCGCGGCGGCCATTGGAGGATGAACCAACGGCAAAGGAAGACCTTTCTCTCTGTCTCTCTCTCTCACTGTCCACTTTGCCTGTCAAAAAAATAAAAAAAATAAAATAAAAAAAATAAAAAATAAATTAAAAATTACTATAAATTATAAATTTACATAAAAAATTAAAATTTACTATATTAAAGTTACCATTGACAAAAATGTCAATTATTGGGCTAGCCATGTGACGTAGTGGGTAAGGCCACCGCCTGTAGTGCCAGAATCCCACATGGGCAGTGGTTAGAGTCCTAGCTGCTCCACTTCCCATCCAGCTCTCTGCTATCACCTGGGGAGGCAGTGGAGGATGGCCCAGGTCCTTAGGCCCCTATATCCACATGGGAGACCCGGAAGAAGCTCCTGGCTTCGGATTGGCACAGCTCCAGCCGTTGCAGCCACCTGGGGAGTGAACCAGTGATGGAAGGCCCCCTCCCCCTGCTGCCTCTCTGTAACTCTGCCTTTCAAATAAATAAATAAATCTAAAAAAAAAAAAAAAAAGTTAATTGTCCATGCTGATGAAGATAAGTGGAAAGGTGGTACATATTTTTTTTAAGAGATTTATTTATTTATTTGAAAGCCAAAGTTACAGAGAGAAGGAGACACAGAGAGAAATCTTCCATCTGCTGGTTCAATCCCCAGATAGTCTCAACAATCATGGCTGGGCCAGGCCAAAGCCAGGAGCCAGGAGCCAGGAGCTTCTTCCAGGTCACCCACATTGGTGGCAGGGGCCCAGGGACTTGGGCCATCTTCCACTGCTTTCCCAGGCGCATTAGCAGAGAGCTGGATAAGAAGTGGGCAGCTGGGACTCTGCAGCCAAGACTCGAACCAGCACCCATGTTGGAAGCCAGCACTGCAGGCAGCAGCTTAATCCACTGTGCCACATCACTTGCCTCAAGGTAGTACCTTTATATACACCACTACTGAAAGTGTAAATTGATGTAAACTTTTTGGAAAGCAATGTCACAAAATATGTTAAGAGCTTTAAAAATGTTTCTTACCTTAATGCAGCGATTTTACTCATACGAAACAACTAAAGGGTTATATCACTAAGTCCTTTTTTTTTTTTTAACTTTTTATTTATTTAAAGACTTATTTATTCACTTGAGAGGCAGAGTTATAGAGAGAGGGAAAAACAGAGAGGTCTTCTATCCAATGGTTGACTCCCCTAAATGTCTGAAATGGCCAGGGTTGGGCTGATCCAAAGCCAGAAGCCAGGAGCTTCCTCCGAGTCTCCCATGTAGGTACAGGGGCCCAAGCACTTGTGCCACCCTCTGCTGCCCTCCCAGGCACATTATCAGAGAGCTGGATCAGAAGCAGAGCAACTGGGACACAAACCGGGGCCCATATGGGATTCTGGCATCGCAGGCAGTGGGCCTTACCCACTATGCCACAGTGCCGGCCTCTGATGGTCATTTTTTAAGAGATACTTAATGAAAGCAGACCAAAGAGAAAAATAAATGCAGAACTTGGAGAATCACAATGTGAAGAGCTAAGGCTACAAAAGCATGATCCTAACATGTGTAACTTATGAGAGAAGTTCAAGATAAGTAGGACTGGAGAACTACTGAAATAAACGTGACCCAGGAGGGGCCAGCGTTGAACATAGGGGGTTAAGCTGCCATCTGCAGTGCTGGCATCCCATATGGGTTCCAGTTCTAGTCCTGGCTGCTCCACTTCCAATCCAGCTCCCTGCTAATGCATTTGGGAAAGCAGTGCAAGATGGCCCAAGTCCCTGGACCCCTGACAACCATGGATAAAGCTCCTGGCTCTGGCCTGGCCCAACCTTGGCTGTGAACCAGCTGATGGGAAACCTCTCATTTCTCTCTGTCTCTCCCTCTCTCTCTCTCCCTTTCAAATAAGCAAAATAAATCTCAAAAAACAAAAACAAAAACCTGACAAAGGAAGAACCCCTTACTCTAGTAAAATGGAAAATCCTAATATTTTTATAAGGATATAATCATAATCACATCAATGTCAAGCAAATAATCATATACAGCATACATTTAAAATACCTACCCCAAACCACTTGAACTATTAGTTTGTATTTTAGAACTTGCAGTAGCTACATTTTAAATAAGCTCCCCAGGTATTTCTAACATTCAGCCAGGTTTCAGAATCGGATACTAACACAAACCCCTAATTTTTTAGATGAAAATTGAGGCTGAGAAAGATGAAAATGACTTGTCTAGCAAGTTAAGCAGTTTTCTTATTCAGTGCTTTTTCCTCCTCTGCTAGTATCCTACCTCTTCAGTCTTTTACTTGATAAGCACTTTTGCCCAGTAACAATGCTGGAGACTATTTAGGGACATTCCACACAAGCATTAGGAACTGGCTGTCAAGACCACCTTTAGATGTTATACTTGAGGGCTGGCAACGTGGCGCAGTAGGTTAATCCCCTGTCTGCGGTGCCAGCATCCTGTATGGGCACCTGTTTGAGTCCCAGGTGCCCCTCTTCCAATCCAGCTCTCTGCTGTGGCCTGGGAAGGCAGTAGAGGATGGCCCAAGTGCTTGGGCCCCTGTACCCATGTGGGAGACCCGGAAGAAGCTTCTGGCTCCCGGCTTCGGATCGGTGCAGGTCCGGCTGTTGCTGCCAACTGGGGAGTGAACCAGCAGATGAAAGACCTCTCTCTGTCTCTGCCTCTCCTTCTCTCTCTGTGTAACTCTTTCAAATAAATAAATAAATCTTAAAAAAAAAAGTGAGGCCGGCGCCGTGGCTCAATAGGCTAATCCTCCACCATGCGGCGCTGGCACACCGGGTTCTAGTCCCGGTTGGGGCGCCGGATTCTGTCCCGGTTGCCCCTCTTCCAGGCCAGCTCTCTGCTATGGCCAGGGAGTGCAGTGGAGGATGGCCCAGGTGCTTGGGCCCTGCACCCCATGGGAGACCAGGAAAAGCACCTGGATCCTGGCTCCTGCCATCGGATCAGCGCGGTGCGCCGGCTGCAGCGGCGGCCATTGGAGGGTGAACCAACAGCAAAAGGAAGACCTTCTCTCTCTGTCTCTCTCTCACACTGTCCACTCTGCCTGTCAAAAAAAAAAAAAAAAAAAAAAAGTGTACAAAAATGGTTGAACATGAACTCTTAAAAGATTTATTTATTTTGCAGGAGGGAAGCCACAACAATGCAAAAGTTGCACTTTGTAAATTCACATTTATTAAATTAAAAAAAGATTTATTTATTTAAAAAAATTTTCCAATAGCTGCATCAAGTCATTACCACTTAATGAGGCAGGGCTTGCCAACCTTCTAAAAATGAGTAAATAATTAGTTTCACAGCTGAATATAAATGGTCATATTATATCTGGAATGATTATTAAAATCCTCTTTTGAAGGCACAATAGCTTACAAGGGAAATTCATGGGATTATTTCTTTTACATGATTTCGGAGGAAAGCTCCTCATCATTTTAAAAGCAAACAACTTCACCAGATTTTCATTGATCTTTACAGTTATCTCCAGCAGCAAAACTTGGGAATCTTGTAACCCAGGGTTTCTCAATCTTGACACTACTGACATTTGGACTGGATAATTTTGTTGTGGAAAGGTTCCCTGTACATTGTAGGATTGAAATAGCATCTGTGGCATCTAACTATTAGATGCCAGTAGCATTCGGACCCACTCCAGTGGGAATGTCATTACCAAATGTAAAGACAGAGGGTGAGTGGAGTTACATGAAAAATCCTTCCACTCCCCACTGAAAACTGTCACTACAACAAAACAAAAACAGTTTTATCCTAAATTCTTAGGAAAAAAAACATACTGCTTTAAGACAAAAAGAAGAAACCATTAAAACACAGAGGAAGAAGCACAAAACATATAACCAAGCAACAAGAGAACTGTATGTGCAAAAATATGGAACATAAAAGGTATAAACACAAAACAAATGCTCATAGGACTTCAGGTGTCCAAATTATTTTACTATGCTAAAACCTTGCTTAATAAGTTGTTATCTAAAGTGGGCCCATGGCTTGAATATATCATCAAAAATGCTTTTTAAAGTATATCCTGCTACCAAAGAAAGCATTAGATTAAATTACAGCATACCTACCTCCAAATTTGGCATTTACCATAACATACAAATGCTCTTGTGGATAGGCATTTGGGTCCCTGGATACCGCGTGTAAGCTAATGGTGGGATATTCCAGTGAGAATCCTAATCCAGAACCATCTAACCAAGACAGGCGGCTGAAAAACATGTTTTAAGCAGATTAGTTTTAGAGATTAAATCTTAATTTAAAACCTCAAAGCTTATTCAGGTCCAGCTTAGAAACACTTAGGCATTTGAATAAATTCAAGTATACTGTGTAGAAATATTCCTAAAATTAGAAATTCAGCAGTTGGAATTGAATTTTAAGACTAATTCTGTAATGATCCCTTTTCCTCTAGCTATAAATTGAAAAAGATTTGAAATGCAATTTTTATAAGTCACACATGTGTTTCTAAGCCTTTTATGCTTATTATTTGGAATGTCTTCAAGTGCCCTCTATGCTTCTGCAAATCCTTCTCATCTAATTAAGCTCCAGCTCCTCCATGAGGCCTCCATGCAACTACTCTGGCCCATGATGCTTTCTTCTAAGTTGCACTTACACTAATATACTACCTAGCATTTAACTCTATGATAATTAATCTTATATTTAATTATCAATAATTAAAGCAGTTGGAAGACCTCTCTCTCTCTAACGCTTTCAAATAAATAAAATAAATCTTTTAAAAAATGTTAAATAAAAGAATGTGATAGGGCCAGTCCCGCTGTTAAGTAGCTCACCTTCCATCAGCCAGTTCTGTCTGGGATGCCAGTGCTGCAGACCAGGGCTTTAACCTGCTGTGCCACAGTGCTGGCCCCTTTATTTAATATTCTTAAAAAACATAAGCACAGGGGCCTGGAACAGAGTATGGGGTAAAGCCACCACCTGCAGTGCCAGCATCCCATATGGGCACTGATTCGAGTCCCAGCTACTCTTCTTCAGCTCCAACTCCCTGCTAATGTGCCTGGGAAAGCAGTGGAAGAGGGTCCAAGTACTTAGGCACCTACAACCACATGGGTAACCCAGAGGAAGCTTCTGGCTCTTGGCTTTGGATCAGCCCAGCTCTGGCTACTGCAGCCATTTGGGGACTGAACCAGTGGATGGAAGTTATCTCTCTCTCTCTTTCCCTCTCTCTCTGTAACTCTGGCTTTCAAATAAATACATAAATAAATAAATATTTAAAATAAATATATATATGTATAGTACTCAGCAGTAAAGTATGCAATAAATATCTGGTAATCACTAACTTCTCCATTCTCCACTAATCCTACATTACATGACATATACATGAAATGGCTTTAATCACAAGTCAGAAAAGAATTTATTACCTTGAAAGATAAATTTCATGTTGAGGTCTTTTATTTATTTTGCAGCTTTAAGAGATAGTCACTGGGGCCAGAGTTGTGGCACAGCAGATTAAGCTGCTGCCTGCAACGCTGGCATCCCACATGGGCACAAGTTCAAGTCCCGGCTGCTCCACTTCAGATCCAGCTCCCTGCTAAGGTGCCTGGGAAAGCAGTGGGAGACCTGAGTGAAGCTCCTGGCTGCTAGCTTGGGCCTGACCCAGCCCCAGCTTTTGCAGCCATTTCGGGAGTGAACCAGCAAATGGATGATATTCATTCTCTCTCTCTCTCTCTCTCTCTATCTCTCACTTTTCTGCCCTCCCTTCCCTGTCTGTAACTCTGCCTTCCAAATGAAAAAATAAATTAAAAAAAAAAAAAAAAAGATAGTCACAGATAAGCTAGGTTTAGTTTGTCCTCAAACACGATCAAACACAAATATCTTACTGATGTAACAAAAGGACATATCACCAAGATCAGCATATTGAGTTTTGAATAGGGGTTGTTGAATATTTTAGTAATACTTCACCCATTTGAATTGTACTGCTTAGCAGGGAAAAAAGTAATAAGCAAAAATTCCTGAGGAAGTCATAAAATATGTTAATGCAAAATGAGGCTCTACCTTCCTGGTTAAGACTCCCGCATCCCACATCAGAATGCCTGAGTTTGCCTGCCAACTCCAACTCCTGATTCCAGCTTCCTACCAATGCAGACCCTGGGAGGAAGTGGCTCTGTAAGTCAACTAAAGTCACTGAATTGTACCTTTATTTATTTTTAGTTTATCTGAGAAACAAAGAGAGAGAAAACTCCCATTCACCAGTCCACTCTCCAAATACCTGTGAAGGCTGAGGCTGGAACAGGGACAAAGCCAGGAGCTGGGAACTCAAAGCCGGGCTTCCTCCTGTATGGCAGGAACCCAATCACTTGAGCCATCACTGTCGCCTCCCAGAGTCCAAATTAGCAGGAAGCTGAGAGCCGGAGACAGACGCCAAATCCAAGCATTCTGAAATAGGGCCCTGGGTGTCAGGTGTCTAGGTAAAATGCCCACCCCAAAATTGCTATGTAAATTACCTAAATAGAGCTGTTATTATAAAAGAAATTTAGTGCAAAAACACTCATTTCACCCTATTTTCTACACAACTTCAACAAATCTGGCAGTTTAATTTCTAACCAAGCAAAAACAAAAGCATAAGAGAACCTAGGACTCCCCTGGGCAGCAACAGTGTACAATGTGGCAGTGTGAATTCATTCGTGTTCAGAGTGAGGGGAGGTTGAACTATATACCTCAGCCCCCTAGAAGGAAATCTATGGCTAATGGTTCATCTATGTATAACAAAAGCAGCACCAAAAGCAAAGGCAGAATATTAGGTTGCCCCAACATTTGTAAAACTCTATACTAAAGCCTATTTAACTGTACACTTAAAAACAGCAAAACCAAGAAAATAAGGCCTGTCATTTGAAAAGATTTTCAGCAAACTTGGTTTTGCCTTTTTTCTGGTGTTCCTGGCTCCCAGGTTTGATCTGGCCCAGCCCCAGCTGCTGTGGGCATCTGCGGAGTGACCATGCAGATTCAAGAACTCTTTCTCTCCCTGTGTCTTTGACTAAGAGGGGCAGGAAGTCAGCACTGTGAGGCAGCACGTTAAGCTGCCACTGAGACAACAGCACCCCACAACAGTGTCAATTCAACTCCCAGCTGCTCTGCTCCGGACCCAGCTTCCCGCTAATGAGCCTGGAAGGAAGCGGCTTAACTTGGGTTTCTGCCTCTTACCCAGGAGACCTGGATGGAGCTTCTGGCTCCTGGCTTTGGTCGGACCCAGCTGCAGCTTTCCTGGGCATTTGAGAACAAATCAGCCAATCTCTCTGTAACTCTGCCTTTCAAGTAAATAAATACATCTTTAAAAAAAAAAAAAAAAAAGATCTCCTAGCATTATCACAACTCAGAAAAGAAGGTCCTAGACTTGAGTATCCAAAATCACTTCAAATATATAAAGTCACAAAACTTTAATGATTCAGTCAGGAGATGAAAAAACTGAAACCCAAACATACAACTGATGTATACCAAATTATAGACTTTACTTTAAAAAGAACATAATAATTTCTTTGTAGTTTCTTACTGCTGACAGAACACAGATGCTGCCACCGCACAGCACTTCCATGAAGTGCTCATAATCTTTCTTCAAGATTTATTTATTTGCTTATTTGAAAGGCAGAGGGAGAGGGAGAGACAGAGACAGACAGACAGATAGACATACACACACACACACAGGTTCTACCCACTGTGTTCACTCCCCAAATGCTCACAACAGTCACGCTGGGCCAGGCCCAATTCAGGAGCCTGGAACTCAATTTAGTTCTCCCTCGTGGGTGGCAGAGATCCAACTACTTGGACCATTACTCGCTGCCTTCCAAGGTGTCCATCAAAACAAAGCTAGAATCAGAAACGGAGCCAGGATGCCAATCCAAGCACTCTAATATGGGAGGCAGGCACCCCAAGTGCCATCTCTAACACTGTGCCAAACACCAGCCTTGTTTCCTCTAATTAGATCATGTCCCAGGGTCTACCCCATTCACCTGGCCAACTGTTAATATCATTGGCCACACTTTTCAGGAAGCCTTCCCACTTTGTTAAAACCCATCAGGTCTTGGAAATGCTAAGTGGGAAAGAACAAAAAAATGAGGGGAACAAGACCAAGGAGGTGTGACTAACAAGTAAAAAAGGATGATCAGAGATATCCAAGGTACTGATAGTGTTGTTCTTGTATTCCTTGTCAAATAATGCTTATTTGTTTATGTTCACCTACTTTAAAGGCATAGCAACATAGAGAGAGAGAGAGAGAGAGAAAGAAAGTGAGAGAGAGATATCTCATTCAATGGTTCACTCCCCAGACGCCCACAAGAGCCAGGGCTGGGCCACACTGAAGCCAGCAGCCAGGAACTCCATCTGGGTCTCCCACATGCAGAGCAGGAACCAAAGCACTTGGCCCATCATCCACTGCTTTCCCAGGGCCACTAGCAGGAAACTGAATCAGAAGCAAATGAGCCAAGGTAGGAACTGGCATTCTGATACAGGGTGTGGGCGTCCCAAGCAGCAGTTTAACCTGCTGTGCCACAGAGCCCACCAGGATATACAGGTATATTTATGTATATATGCTTTAAATCATACATCTATAACATTCTTTCTGCATGTATATTTTACCAAAATACATTTTTTTAAATAAAAAGATTTGTTAGTGAAAACGTGAAATAAATAATATTTTAAAAAAACAGGAACGGGGGCCAGCGCTGTGGTGCAATAAGTTAAAGCCCTGGCCTCTAGCACTGGCATCTCATATGGGCATGGGTTCAAGTCCCAGCAGCTCCCCTTCCGATCCAGCTCTCTGCTATGGTCTGGGAAAGCAAATGGAAGATGGCCTAAGTCCTTGGGCCCCTGCCCCCACCCAGAAGAGGCTCCTGGCTCTTGGCTTCAAATCGGCTCAGCTCTGGCCACTGCAGTCATTTGGGGAGTGAACCAGCAGATGGAAGACCTTTCTCTCTCTTTGTCTCTACCTCTCTCTGTAACTGTCTTTCAAATAAATAAAATAGATCTTTAAAAAAAAAAAAACAGGTAAGAAGTTAAAAAGTTATACTTCTTGAGTATGCAAATCATATTGCGCTTATACAGAAGAATATCTTTGTTCTTTGAAGATTTTAAAGTATTTACAAATAAAGTAAAAACATATTTGCAAGTCTCAAGTAGCTCAAGAATTTAATATGCCAAATAATTATTGAATCATTATGAGACCATAGAGGTATTAACAACACTTGCAATTTTCCTTTACGTTTGAAACTTTCCATAATGTAAATATCTTCCCATAGAATGAAATTGTATAAAGAAGAGCCAAATACAGAGATGCCACGAAGAAAAAAGGACTGGAGAGAGGCAGGGAATATCTCTGTGTTCCATGCTCTTCCCAAGATCACCAGATTTCCTTGTGGAACTCAACGGCAGCTTTTCAGGTTTTATTTCATTTGACTGCTCTTTCCTCCTCTTTTCTCAAGCCTCATCTCCATGACTCATCTCTTAGTGTAAGTGCCTCCCCACGGTTCTACGCTTGGCCCTCTTCACTTCCAGGTTATCCAATCAATTCCCTCGACTTCCAAATCTCTAATTGTGTTTCCCTAAATTACATGAGCTTATGTTGAACCACACCCACTTTCAAACCAAACTCATTATCTGCTCCTCAGCCCAAATTTGCTTTCCTCCCCATCCATGTTTACTATCTCACTGATTGGCCAAAAGCCCAAGCTTTGCCCAAGTTCTCCTCTACACCAGTAATTTTCTACAGTTTTCTGTGCCCAAGACTCTGTAGTAGGCAAAAAACTGGCCCTCATGACTTTCATCCCCTGGTACCATGCCTGTGAATGTTACGTGGCAGAAGCGACTCTATAAATGTATGTAAGGTTACTAAGAACCTGACAATAAAACACAAACAGATTGGCCTGGGTGATCCGGATGGGTCCACTGTAATTACATCAGTCCTTAAAAGCAGAGTTCTCTGGCTGCTATGTGATGTAGCAAAAGGGGGAGCCGGGGAGGTTTAATGATCAGGAAGATTCCATGTGTCACTGTTGATTTGAAGATGAAGGGGACCACGTGTCAAGGGCACAGGGACCTCAGTCCCACAACTGCAGCCTCTAAGACAGGTTTCCGTAACAGGGGATCGATTCCAGGGCCCCCACAGGGGAATCAAGTCCCTGTGGCTGTGACCTCCGCCTGCGTGGGGTTGAGCACGTTCCTGCCTCCCCTCCACATCTACAGAAGAAAACCTACATTCCTTAACCAAACTCTCAACATCCTCCACCATCTGTTCGGAACCCACATCTCCCGCACCAGTTCAGCCGGAAACACGGGCACACCAAAAACTACCTCAGAGCCTGGAACTCAAAACCTTAAAAAGGGACCATGAGTTACGAGCAAGGCACACGCCAGATCGCCGGTACACAGGCGGTTAGGGGCACAATACACGAGGAGAAATTCCGGCTGGAGAAGACAGGCGGGGAGACTCCACAGGGGGAGGCCACTAGAATACTCCAGCCTTCCTCCCAGCCCGGGCACCCTCGAGGCGACGCGCCGCAAACGCCGCCGATCCCGGCAGCCCGAGCTCTCATTTCGCCCGGCTCGTCTACACCGCCGGCGCCAGCAAGGCGGGAGGCGGCGCGCAGGAGGCCAGCGCTGGGGAACCGGGACCCTACCTCTCAGCGATGTAGAGGGTGCCGGTGCCGAGGCCCTTCCCGTTCAGGACTGCCTCGGTATCCGGCTGCTGGTGCCGCAGCCCTTCCGTGGGCCCGGGAGGCAGGAAACTCCGGAGGAAGCTCATGGCTGCACCGAACGCGGAACGCACACCGGCAGGCAGCTGCGGCACAGCGACCCCA
The DNA here is from genome assembly GCF_051225735.1 of Oryctolagus cuniculus. Classification (NCBI taxonomy): domain Eukaryota; kingdom Metazoa; phylum Chordata; class Mammalia; order Lagomorpha; family Leporidae; genus Oryctolagus; species Oryctolagus cuniculus. The sequence continues at coordinate 68,794,027 of NC_142867.1, forward strand.
CCTCGCTCCGACCCGCCCCGGAAGCAGTGGCAGCCACCCCGGAAGAATAACTTAGCCTGCGCGGAAATTTGAGGGCCATCGACCATAGAAACGAGACAATCTAGGAAAAACATTCGGAGGTCCATGAAGACCAGGCCGCGTTTCTCAGGCGACCCCACCCCTCACTTTGCTTCTCTCTTTCTGAGGCTGTAGCCTTGGAATAGCCGAGGGTTCTCTGGGAACTTCAGGGTCGTCACCGTACCCCTATCAGAGCAGAAGGACGAACAATATTAGTCCTTTTTCTACAGAAGAGGAAACGGGCCTGAGACACGGAGTTCTTGGCCTGAGAACGCACAGGAAGTGGAGACCACCGTCCTCTAGAGGTCAGAAGTCTCCCGGCTCAGTTCACGACTGTTTCCTGCCCCCGCCTCACCCGGGCTGTTCGTAGGTCAGGTGGACACAGCCAGGTCCAGTTATGCACCTGGCGCGAGAGCCACGTGTCCCCACGTGTCAGGCGGGCGAGGGGACGAAGAGAGAATTGACGCAGGGTGAAGAGCAGGTTAGGCAGTAAAGATGGGGCGCCAAAGGGAAAAGAACTAACCCCCCAGACATGGAACTCTTGCTGTATTTCCTCCTTAGTCACTTAGTAACGCGTCTAGCAGCAGTGAAGACTACGAATAGTCATGAATGTAGCTAAAGTTAGCAGAGTACACATGCCAGGTACTGTTTTAGGCACTATGTCCATATTACTTATTTATAGGGAGTTACTACTGCCTTGAATTTTACACCTGAGAGACCTGAGGCATTCAATTCAAGAGCAAGGGTTGGATCATGAGACACCTAGTGGAACTCTTGTCAGTCTCTCTAGGCTCCACTCTTGTGGCCTGTAAAATCGCTGGTAATAACGAGGCAGTATGCTGGATTGTTGAAGCTGCAGGACGGGACACGTGGTGGTAATTTACTCTATCTCCTCCACATTTAGAGGAGTCTTGGGTTTTTAAGCTGCATTGGTTTGTTGGTAGTGAGGCTGGAGGAGGGGCAAAATGAACAAAGTATTAGGAAGCAGTTGCCGTAGAACAGATGAGAGTAGCAGAAAGGATGGGGATACTTTTCAGTCGGGCGCTGAGTGGCTGTTCGGACATGTCTGGTGGCTCTGCGGACTATAACAGAGAACATGGCGGCCCAGAGGGAATGGACCCCGATGGTGTCATCGAGAGCAACTGGAATGAGATTGTTGATAACTTTGATGATATGAATTTAAAGGAGTCTCTTCTTCGGGGCATCTATGCTTACGGTTTTGAGAAGCCTACAGCTATTCAGCAAAGAGCTATTATTCCTTGCATTAAAGGGTATGATGTGATTGCTCAAGCTCAGTCAGGTACTGGCAAGACAGCCACATTTGCTAGCTATTTCCATCCTGCAACAGCTGGAGATTGAGTTCAAGGAGACCCAAGCACTAGTATTGGCCCCCACCAGAGAACTGGCTCAACAGATCCAAAAGGTAATTCTGGCACTTGGAGACTATATGGGAGCAACTTGTCATGCCTGCATTGGTGGAACAAACGTTAGGAATGAAATGCAAAAATTGCAGGCAGAAGCACCACATATCGTTGTTGGTACACCAGGGAGAGTATTTGATATGTTAAACAGAAGATACCTTTCTCCAAAATGGATCAAAATGTTCGTTTTGGATGAAGCAGATGAAATGTTGAGCAGAGGGTTTAAGGATCAAATCTATGAGATTTTTCAAAAACTAAATACCAGTATTCAGGTTGTGTTGCTTTCTGCCACGATGCCAACTGATGTGTTAGAAGTGACCAAAAAATTCATGAGAGATCCAATTCGAATTCTGGTTAAGAAGGAAGAATTGACCCTTGAAGGAATCAAACAGTTCTATATTAATGTTGAAAGAGAGGAATGGAAGTTGGATACACTTTGTGACTTGTATGAAACACTGACCATTACGCAGGCTGTTATTTTTCTCAATACAAGGCGCAAAGTGGACTGGCTCACTGAGAAAATGCATGCCAGGGACTTCACAGTTTCTGCTCTGCATGGTGACATGGACCAGAAGGAAAGAGATGTCATCATGAGAGAATTCCGGTCAGGATCAAGCCGTGTTCTGATCACTACTGACTTGTTGGCTCGTGGGATTGATGTACAACAAGTGTCTTTGGTTATAAACTACGATCTACCTACCAATCGTGAAAACTATATTCACAGAATTGGCAGAGGGGGTCAATTTGGGAGGAAAGGTGTGGCTATAAACTTTGTTACTGAAGAAGACAAGAGGATTCTTCGTGACATTGAGACTTTCTACAATACTACAGTGGAGGAAATGCCCATGAATGTGGCTGACCTTATTTAATTCCTGGGATGAGATAGTTTGAATGCAGTGCTCGCTGTTGCTGAATAGGCGATCACAATGTGCATTGTGCTTCTTTCTTTGGGAATATTTGAATCTTGTCTCAATGCTCATAACGGATCAGAAATACAGATTTTGATAGCAAAGCGACATTAGTCGTGAGCTCTTGTGAGGAAAGTCATTGGCTTATTCCTCTTTAGAGTTAGACTGTTGGGGTGGGTATAAAAGATGGGGTCTGTAAAATCTTTCTTTCTTAGACATTTATTTCCTAGTTCTGTAGAAATGGTTATATTAGAGCCGGCTCCGTGGCTCAATAGGCTAATCCTCCACCTTGCGGCGCCGGCACACCAGGTTCTAGTCCCGGTCGGGGCGCCGGATTCTGTCCCGGTTGCCCCTCTTCCAGGCCAGCTCTCTGCTATGGCCAGGGAGTGCAGTGGAGGATGGCCCAGGTGCTTGGGCCCTGCACCCCATGGGAGACCAGGAAAAGCACCTGGCTCCTGGCTCCTGCCATCGGATCAGTGCAGTGCGCCGGCTGCAGCGGCGGCCATTGGAGGGTGAACCAACGGCAAAGGAAGACCTTTCTCTCTCTCTCTGTCTCTCTCACTGTCCACTCTGCCTGTCAAAAATAAAAAAAAATAAAAAATAAAAAAATAAAAAAGAAATGGTTGTATTAGATGTTCTCTATCATTTAATAATATACTTGTGGACTAAAAGGTATAAGTGCTGTATAAAATCAGCCAATTATGTTAAATTAGCATATCTGCCTTTATTGTGTTTGTCATTAGCCTGAATAGAAAGGCCTTTAAAATTGATTTTTTTTTAAGAAAGCATTTGAATGCGTTTTTGTTTGGTATTGTATTTATTCAATAAAGTATTTAATTAGTAAAAAAAAAAAAAGGATGGGGATAGTTAAAGATGGTAGAGCTATTTTAAAGTCAAATCCTTAGCATTTGGAAATAGATTGAGGGGAACACGTTTGTGATTGTAAAGACCACAGTGGATGAAGAAGAGGGAAAAGTCAAGGCTTTTTCTAAATTTGCAGCTTAAGTGATTGAGTGGGTTCTGGCTTGTTTCTATCAAAGTGGAGAATTCAGGAGATTTTTGAGAGTAGCTAACAAATCTCATCTGAGAAATGACAAGTTTGAGATTTCCCATAAGACATTTATTTGTGGCTGAGTATTTAGTGAAACAGCCAATGCTTTGCTCAGAAATGGAACCACTAAATAATACAGGGGGAAAGTTGGCTCAAACCAGTATAATAATTTCATATTAACATGACCCAGTTTCCATAGTGTCATTTTTAGAAAGCGAATGCCTAATGGCAAAACATTTTATCCAACTTTATAACTGGAGGAAAGATACAGCTATGACAAGGGGCTCTTCAGACGCCTATGACAGTGCCAGCTGAATGCTGGCAGTGTACAACGACAGTGCTAGATGAGGCTCTGCAGTAAATATATGTCAAAGCAAACTGAGGCATATCACCAAGTATTTAAAGAAGGGGAGGATTTCTACCTTCTGCTTCTTATATGGGTCCTTGTGAATAGCATAAGCAGCAGGTATATGACAAATCTCACATTGGTCTAGTGTTTCACTTTTTAAAAGAAAGCTTTGCTGAGGCTGGAATTCTGGCATAACAGCTACAGCTACCACCAGTGACATCGGCATGCCATATGGGTACTGGTTTGAGTCCCAGCCGCTCCACTTCCAATCCAGCTTCCTGTTAATGCACCTGGGAAAACAGCAGAGGATGGCCCAAGTGTATGGACCCCTGCAACCACTTGGAAGGCCCAGAAAAGGCTCCTGGCTCCTGGCTTTCAATCAGCCCAGCTCTGGCTGTTGTGGCCATTTGGGGAGTGAACCAGTAGATGGAAGATTTTTCTCTGTCTCTCCCTAACTCTTTTTTTTTTTTTTTTTTTTTTTTTTTGACAGGCAGAGTGGATAGTGAGAGAGAGAGAGAGACAGAGAGAAAGGTTTTCCTTTTTGCCGTTGGTTCACCCTCCAATGGCCCCCACGGCTGGCACGCTGCGGCCGGCGCACCACGCTGATCCAAAGGCAGGAGCCAGGTGCTTCTCCTGGTCTCCCATGGGGTGCAGGGCCCAAGCACTTGGGCCATCCTCCACTGCACTCCCGGGCCACAGCAGAGAGCTGGCCTGGAAGAGGGGCAACCGGGACAGAATCCGGCGCCCTGACCGGGACTAGAACCCGGTGTGCTGGCGCCGCTAGGTGGAGGATTAGCCTAGTGAGCCACGGCGCCGGCCTCCCTAACTCTTTCAAGTAGATAAATAAATATTTTTAAAATAAATAAATAAAAGCTTTTCTCCCCCATACCTCCTTTAATCTTTATAGTAATACTGTGAGGCAGGCAAAGTAGCTGTTATTATGACCACTTTACAGATGAGAAAATGAAAGATAAGAGAAATGAAGTAATTTTGCTGAAGGCCACATTACTGGTACTCAGCTAGAATTGTTGTCTTTTTGTTCCAAGTCCAGCATTGTCACTATAAACCACCACCTCTTAGAACCAGTTGACAGAGGATTACAAAGATATTCCTCTTTGGATAGTAAGAATTAAACTTCTTATAAATCCATTCTTACTGGATCACTCTATTGCTATGCACTCTCTCTCTCTCTCTCTGTAAGATTTATTTTAGGCCTGTGCCGCGGCTCACTAGGCTAATCCTCCGCCGTGCGGCTCTGGCACACCGGGTTCTAGTCCCGGTCAGGGCGCCGGATTCTGTCCCGGTTGCCCCTCTTCCAGGCCAGCTCTCTGCTGTGGCCCGGGAGTGCAGTGGAGGATGGCCCAAGTGCTTGGGCCCTGCACCCCATGGGAGACCAGGATAAGTACCTGGCTCCTGCCATCGGATCAGCGCAGTGCGCTGGCCGCAGCGCACCCACCGCGGTGGCCATTGGAGGGTGAACCGACGGCAAAGGAAAACCTTTATCTCTGTCTCTCTCTCTCACTGTCCACTCTGCCTGTCAAAAAAAAAAATTTATTTTATTTATTTGAAAGACAGTTACAGGGAGAGGTGGAGCCAGAGCGGTGGGGTGGGGGAGGCTCTTGCATCCGCTGGTTCATTCCCCAAATCACTGCAATGGCCAGAGCTGGGCTGATCTGAAGCCAGGAGTCAGGAGCTTCTTCTGGGTCTCCCACGTGGGTGCAGGGGCCCAAGGACTTGGGCCATCTCTACGGCTTTCCCAGGCCCTAGCAGAGAGCTGGATGGGAAGTGGAGCAGCCGAGACTCAAACTGACACCCATATGGGATGCTGACAACGCAGGCCGGGCTTTTAACTCACTGAGCCACAGCACCATCCCTTGCTATGCACTCTTAAGACCACATGGTTACATGTGAGAGATGGAGTTAAGAGGTGAATCCATTTAGTACTGTCTGGCAACTCCAACAGCTTGCTCACTAAGATGCCCAGCAGCATGTTTTCCCATTGTGTGCAGGGTTTTCAGGAGGTAGAAGTTAATGTTTTTTTTTTAAAGATTTATTTATATTACTTGAAAGTCAGAGTTACACAGAGAGACAAGAGGCAGAGAGAGAGGGAGAGAGAGGTCTTCCATCCGCTGGTTCACTCCCCAATTGGCCGCAACGGCCAGAGCTGCGCCGATCTGAAGCCAAAGCCAGGCGCCTCCTCCGGGTTTCCCACGCGGGTTCAGGGGCCCAAAGACTTGGGCCATCTTCTACTGCTTTCCTAGGCCATAGCAGAGAGCTGGATAGGAAGTGGAGCAGCCGGGTCTTGAACCAGCACCCATATGGGATGCTGGCGCTTCAGGCCAGGGCGTTAACCTGCTGCGCCACAGTGCCAGCCCCAGAAGTTAATGTTAATACTGTAATATTCCTTTCAATTTCATGTTCCTTTGTCTTTTAATCACAGGGCGAGGATGATCAGTGAAGATGGTGAATCTTGGAACAGGCCCAGCAGATGATCCACAGGTAGTGATACCCTTGTTTTAACAAACCATTAGAGTCCTTCTTCTAAATTATAGTTAAGAGAAGTCCTCAGTAGGTCATAACTTCCCATATTAGCAGATACTCAGATTCCAGAGTCTGAATAAGACAGCAATTTAAACTGAAATAGATGTCTTATGTTACCGATTATGATGTCACAGACTTCTTGATCAGAGAGACAATGAGTCTGAAAGCCTAACTATTATGGTGTCGGGCCAGGATAATACCAACTCTCCTGCTGCTGCCCCCTCAGCTTCCGTTGCCTTTCTCTACTGAGAACCTCCAGTATCCCCTAGGAGCTACTGCTGACTCCTGAGCAAAAATTCGGCTCTTAATTCTTCCTCAGATCTTGTGTGTCCAGGCCATCTGGCTTGTACAACGATGGAGTACTTGGCTTGGTTTTATCAGCTGTCAGTTTGACTGTGAAGAATCTGGGCCAACATTGTGGCTCAGCAAGTAAAGCCTGTGACACCAGCATCCAATATGGGTCCTGGTTCGAGTCCCGGCTGCTTCATGTCTGATCAAGCTCCCTGCTAATGTGCCTGGGAAATCAGCAGAAGATGCTTGGGCCCCTGCCACCCACGTGGGAGACCCAGAAGGAGTTCCTGGCTTCAGTCTGGCCTATCCCTGGCATTGTGGCCATTTGGGGAGTAAATCACTGATGGAAGAGATATCTCTCGCTTGCTCTCTTTCTCTCTCTCTCTACCTCTCCCTCTTTTGTAGCTCTGCCTTTCAAATAAATAAATAACTAAATAAATATTTTTTAAATTAAAGATTTATATTTGAAAGGCAGAGTTACAGAGAGGCAGAGAGAGAGAGAAAGAGAGAGAGAGAGAGAGATCTTCCAGCCACTGGCTCACTCCTCAAATGGCTGCAACGGCCAGGGCTAGGCCAGACTGAAGCCAGGAGCTAGGAGCTTCCTCCAAGTCTCCCACATGGGTGCAGGGTCCCAAGGACTTGGGCCATCTTCTACTGCTTTCCCAAGCCATAGAAGAGAGCTGGATTGAAAGTACAGCAGTGCCCATATGAGATCCCAGCACTGCAGGTGGTGGCTATACCTGCTACACCACAGCACTGGCCCCAATAATTAAATCTCAAAAAAATTTTATGTACAAATAATACTGAAGGGATATACCCTAAAATGTTGAGTGCTTATCTCTGAATGTTGAGGCTACAAGGTATTTAACTTTTTTCTTTTTTTCTATGATAAGCACATATTAATTTGTCAGTAAAGGAAAAGGCTTTATTTTAAAAACTTAACAGGAGAAAATTCAGGGCTTAAGGAATTTACCTTTGCTGTTAACATTGTTTTCAGATAGAAATTAGAAATGGCTGGTTGGAATCGCTGGTACCTTCTTATCCAAGAAATACTGAGATTGAGTGCTTACTTAGTGTGCAAACTTAATGGGGTCTTTAGCAATATCTTTTCAGTTAGAAGAAGCTAGGGTGGGCCGGCGCCATAGGCTAATCCTCCGTCTGCGGCACCGGCACACCGGGTTCTAGTCCCGGTCGGGGCGCCGGATTCTGTCCCGGTCACTCCTCTTCCTTTCCAGCAGTCTGCTGTGGCCCGGGACTGCAGTGGAGGTTGGCCCATTCCGATCAGTGCAGCGCGTCAGCCGCAGTGGCCACTGTGGGGGGGGAGGGTGAACCAACAGAAAAGGAAGACCTTTCTCTCTGTCTCTCTCTCTCACTGTCCCCTCTGCCTGTCAAAAAAAAAAAAAAAAAAAAAAAAAAAAAAAGCAGCAGCAGCTAGGGTGGAAGAAGCATTGACTTGGAGTCCTAAGAAAGTCTTAAACTATGAGCCTCAGTTTCTCCATTTCTGAAACAGGAACAGTAATGCCAACTTCACTCATGTGATTGGATGAGTAGCAAATGAGTTTTGCCATTATTCTAGTATCTTTATGTAAGGCATTTTGACAGGCATTGATGATAGAGAGCTAATAGTTTAAGAAGCTCAAATGTGGAGGAAAAGACAAATGATTATAATATAGCTCACTGGGGCCAGTACTGTGGCGCAGTGGGTTAATGCCCTGGCCTGAAGCACCGGCATCCCATATGGGCTCCAGTTCAAGACCTGGCTGCTCCACTTCCGGTCCAGCTCTCTGCTATGGCCTGGGAAAGCAGTGGAAGATGGCCCAAGTCCTTGGGCTCCTGTACCCATGTGGGGGACCCAGAAGAAGCTTCTGGTTATAAAATTTAAAAATATATGTATATATAGCTCATTAAGCAGGATGATACAGGAGCACCTAACAGTCTTAGGGCTTAAGAGGGGCTTCCTGGAAGAGGTGGTACCTGATTGACAGCTTATAGACTCAGTAAGGTGAAAAAAATAGTGTTATATGTATGATAAACTGAATCGTATTATTTAAATTATCATAAGGATTCTTATTTTCCAAACAATGTTTTAATGAGATGTATTTTATTTGCTGCAATGCACAGATCTTAAGTATACATCTTTGATGAATACATGCATTCCATCAATATACAGAACATTTCTACCACCCCTGTTTCCTCATTCCCCTTTATAGCAACTCTCCGTTTCAGACTACTAATCCGATTTTTTCATCATAAATTAGTTATGTCTAATCTAGAACTTTATATAAGTAGAATTATACTGTATACATGCTTTTGTGTGAGTCTTCCTTCAATTAGCATTATATTTTTGAGATTCACTCAAGTTCTTGCTAAATAATGGTGCTTTGGAACAATCAGAAACTCTTAAGTAGGGAGCATGTTTTGCTAGGAGAAGCTGAGTTCATGTTTATGTAGGATTTCAGAAGGTAGGGTAGAACCAAGGGAGACTATTTTAGAGATTACAGCAGCTGCTAAGATCATTTCAGTTTGAGAAACTAAAAGAAGCATCATGTTGCAGAAGCTTCCTGAGAGAGGGTAAGACTACCCAGACATGAGAAATGGGTGAGGGATAGACTATACAAACATGTAAACCAAAAGGTACAGAAGTTACCTAACCACATATACCTTTCAAAAGATCCTCTGATGTCTTCATTGAGACTGAAATTGGAGAAACAGAAGACAGGAAGACTACTTAAAGACTTTAAATTTTTTTTCTTCATTTTTTTAAGAGGCAGAGAAATCTCCCTATCTGCTGGTTTGCTCTCCAAATAGCTGCAACAACCAGGACTGGGCCAGGCCAAAACCAGGGATCGGGAATGCAATGTGGTTCCCCATGTGGGTGGCAGGAACCCAACTACTTGAACCATCACCTGCTGCCTCCCACTGTATGCATTAGCAGGAAGCTGGAATTGGGAGTGGAGCTGGGACTAGAACCCAAGCATTCTGATAACAATGTGGGCATTGATATCCCAATCAGCATCTTAACCTCTAGGCCAAAGGCCCATTCCTTATTAAAGACATTCGGAGTACAAGCCAGGTAGGATACAAACTTGGACTAAGAAGAGACAGTGCAGAATGAAGGTAGACATTGGGCCCCTGCCATTCACATGGGAGACCAGGATGTCCTGGCTTTGGCCTGGCCCAGTCCTGGCTCTTGCAGCCATTAGGGGAGTGAAACAGTGGATAGAAGGTCTTTCTCTCTATTTCCCTTCTCTCTGTGTCACTCTGCCTTTCAAATAAATAGATAGATAAATCTTAAGGAAAAAAAATCTTAGCTTATCATATCCCCCAAAAGACTGGGGGCTCCTCTGGGAGGTTACATTGCTAATGTTTAGTCCTGTTACACATAAGGCATTCCAAAATGTTTGACCAAAGTGTTGAATTAGTTTAAAAGGGATTGAATTGGTTGTATAAGTGAAGCAGTGAATCAGATAAATCTTCCTTGATAATTGCAGATGTAACTTATTAAAAGCAAAGGCTGGAGGCAGGCATGTGGCACAGTAGTCAGGTTGCTGCTTGGGATGCTTGCATCCATATCTGAGTGCCTGGCTGGAGCCCAGCTACTCTGCTGCAGATCAGCTTTCTGCTGCTGTGCGTGCTGGAAGGCAGCAGCTGATGGCTCGGGTACTGGAGTCCCTGCCGCTCACATGGTAGACCTTGACAGAGCTGCCGATTCCTGGTTTTGACCTGGCCCAGCTCTAGCTGTTGGGGGCATTTGGAGAATGAAACAGTAAATGGAACATCTTTCTGTCTCTCTGCTTTTCAAATAAAATGAAAATAAAGAATAAAAAAAAAAAAACAAAAAAAAACAAAGACCTACAATGTCAGCAAAAGTGGCAGAGAATGGGATCACTTGAAAATTTGGTCCTCCACACAAGCTTTGAAAAAACCAGCAAAACCAACTTGTAACAGAATTTATTCAAGAAAAACAGCTGAATATCAGCAAAATCAGCAACCTTTGTGGTATTATAATTTGGCCTAGTCCCTCCCCCACAGTCAGATTCACAGTAGCACTGAAAAATTACAGTGTTTAAGAAAACTTATATCCAAAAACAGGCTGATCACCAACATCAGTGAAAATTTAATGTCCACATTTGATCAAAACATTGCAGAATTTACCAAATTAGTTATAAAAAGATCTCAAATAAGAACCACTGTAAGTACCATAACATCAAACTCTGTGTATGGGAGACTCTCGTTAAGAGTGGCTACAGGGGCCAGTGCTGTAGTGTAGCAGGTAAGGCTGCTGCCTTCAGTGCTGGTATCCCATATGGGCGCCGATTCTAGTCCCGGCTGCTCTTCTGATTCAGCTCTCTGCTATGGCCTGGGAAAGCAGAAGATGGCCCAAGTCCTTGGGCCCCTGCACCCACATGGGAAGACCTGGAGGAGGCTCCTGGCTTTGGATCAGCACAGCTCCGGCCGTTGTAGCCAATTGGGGAGTGAACCGGCAGATGGAAGATCTCTCGATCTCTCTCTCTCTCTTTCTTTTTCTCTTTCTCTCCCTCTCCTCTCTCTGTGTAACTCTGACTTTCAAATAAATAAATAAATATTAAAAAAAGAGTGGCTACATTCTGTTATTTAAAATGTAGTTTTGGGGCCAGCACTGTTGCATGGTGGGTCAAGTCACCGCCTACAGTGCTGGCATCCCATATGGGCGCTGGTTTGAGTCCCAGCTCTCCACTTCCCATCCAGCTCTCTGCTGTGCAAGAAAAATAAATAGAGTATCTGAAAAAACAATGACAGAAAACTTAACAAATCTGATTAAAATACATGAATCTGTACATCTAAGAAGCTGAACAAATTCTAACCAGAATAAATTTGAAGATCCACATGTTGACTCACCATAGATAAACTGTCAAAAGCCAAAGATAATCTTGAAGGCAAAAAAAAAAAAAAATTACCTATAAAGAATTCTCAGAACAAATTAATAGCAGTTGTATGCAAACAATTTAGATAACCTAAAAGAAACTAACAAATTCCTAGAAAGCCAGAAAGAATAAAATCTAATTCAAGAATAAATAGAATATCTGAACAGACCTATAACAAAGTAGTTACACTATTAATCAAAGGCCTAGAGCTAGATGGTTCAGTGGTAATACTATCAAATATTTATAGAAAGGGGCTAGCGCTGTGGCGCAACAGGTTAAAGCCCTGGCCAGTGTCCCACATGGGCACCGGTTTTCTGGTCCCGGCTGTTCCTCTTCCAATCCAGCTCTCTGCTATTTCCTGGGAAAGCAGTAGATGATGGCCTAGGTCCTTAGGCCCCTGTACCTGTGTGGGAGACGCGGAAGAAGCTCCTGGCTCCTGGCTTTGGATCGGCGCAGCTCTGGCCGTTGTGGCCATCTGGGGAGTGAACCAGTGGAACAGAAGACCTCTTTCTCTGTCTCTACTTATCTCTGTAACTTTGTTTTTCAAGTAAATAAAATAAATCTTTAAAAAAACCCAAATATTTATAGAATTAATGCCAATACTTCATAAATTGTTCTACAAAATAGAAAATGAGAGAACACATCCCAGCTCATTCTCTGGTATCTGTATTACTCTGAAGGAGTACCTGTGTTCAGCGCCTGGTTCCAGTTCCTTTCTTGAGCTTCCTGCCAGTTCAGTCCGAGAGCGGCAGCAGTGATGACTCAAGTAATTGAGCTCCAGTCTCCCACCTGGGAGAGTCGGATGAGTTCCCAGCTCCCCGTAGGCCTTGCTCATCCCCAGTCATTTAGGGAGTGAACCTTCAGTTTTAAGAAGACTAGTAAGACAAAAAGGGCTCAGTGAAGTCTTGCTTTTCACTTAGACTTATAACACATATTGACTTTGTGCTAAAGACAAACTCCAGGCTTTTAGGGTGGAAGAGCTCTTCTTCTGCTCTTTCAAAACAAGTAAATAAATCTTTAAAAAAATTAAAAGGGGCCGGCATTGTGGCCTATCAGATAAAGCCACCACCTACAACACCAGCATCCCATATGAGTTCCAGTTCATGTCCCTTCAGCTCCACTTCTGATCCAACTCCCTGCTAATAGTCTGGGAAAAGCAGTAGAAGGTGGTTCAAGTGTTTTGGTCCCTGTCACCCACGTGGGAGACCTGGATGAAGCTCCTGGCTGCTGGCTTCTGCCTGGCCAGTGCTGACTGTTGGTAGCCATCTGGGGAGTGAACAAGCAGATGGAATATCTGTCTCTTTCTCTGTAACACTGACTTTAAAAATAAACAAACAGGGGCCAGTGCTGTGGCATAGGCCTCCACCTGCAGCGCTGGCATCCTATATGGGCACCAGTTTGAGTGCTGGCTGCTCTACTTCCGATCCAGCTTCCTATTTGTCTGGGAAAGCAATGGAAGATAGCCCAAGTGCTTGGGTCCCTACACCCACGTGGGAGACCCAGAAGAAGCTCCTGGCTCCTGGCTCTGGATTGGCCCAACTAAGGCCATTGCGGCCATTTGGGGAGGGAACCAGGGATGGAAGACTCTCTCTCTCTCTCTCTCTCTCTGTCTCCCTAATTATGTCTCTCAAATAAAAAAAAATTTTAAAAAATCAAAATAAATTTTTAAAAATTCGTGGCTCTTATGTCATCCTCAATTCACAGATCCTAGTTGCCTGTACCTGACTGTACATTAAATGCAGATAATGTCTGTCATGGGCTGTTTCAGCCTCCACATGACCTGTGCTGAACTGAAATCAAACATAGGCTAAAAAACAGTTCTTCCACTCGGGGACCTTTGTGAAGACTTGATAGATGCTGGCTGCTGTCCTGGGTTACTTGCTGATATCTCCAGAAAAGTGCTTATTCTCCATGAGATCATCCGAAATGGAACTGCTCAGAGCACTTTGTGTGGCCATAATGGAGTACCACAGACTGAAAAACTTATCGTGAATAGAAGTTACTTGGCTCACAGCTAGGGAGGCTGAAAGTCCAAATTCAGGGGCTGTGTCTGCTGAGAGCCTACTCGCTGTCATCCCATGCTGGAAGGCAGAAGGTGAAAGGGCAAGAGAATGCAAGAGAAAGGGATAAAGAGAAAGCCAAACCCGCTCCGTCAATAATGGCGTTAGGATAGTCATAAAGACTCTCACGACCTAATCACCTCTTAAAGGTCCCACTTCTCAACACGTTGCACTGAGGATTAGGTTTCCAACACAGGAACTTTGCGGACACAATGTGCGTGCCTCTTGTATATACCAGTGGCTATCATGACACTTCATCCTGGAAGAAGGCATCAGGTTAGTTTAGTTCAGAACACCTAAAGAGCACACTGAAGTCAATATCACACACTGATCTCACCTTCCTGTAAGGAATTCTACTACTAATAATTTTGCTCTAAGAGAACTGAAAATATATCCAAAAAATGTTGTACATGCATGTTTATTATTCATGATAGCCCTGATTGTTGATAATAAGCCAAAAGTGAAAATCGCCCAAATTTTCATCTACTGATGAATGAATAAACAAAATGTGGTGTATTTATACAGAAGAATGTTCATCTATAGAAAGGAATGACAATGATGAGTAAGTCTTGCAAACATGCTAAATGAAAGGAAGTTAGACACAAAAGGGTCCGTATTGTATGATTCTGTTTACATGAAATATCCATAATAGGCAAATTCTTAGAGACAGAAAGTCCAATAGTTGCCAAGGATTGAGGACAAGTAGGAAATGGTAAGTCACTAGATGATCATGCTAAAGACTCCTTCCTAGAAATCTTATTTCCCCTCTCATAAACTCTTCCTGATGGTAGACCCTTGCATCCTTGGCTCTTTAACACTCTCCTGCTTCTATTTGCAGCATCTCCCAGTAAAATCCCAGCCCTATCTTTTCGATGATTCTGAATCTGATGGCAACTTTCTGATTTTCTAGCATTGAGCTGCCTTTGTTGTTACTTAGCTTTACTTACCTTGAAAACTCAACATTACAAAGCAACTGGATTTGAAATCCAGAAAATCTACTTTTGTGGTTGAAAACTGGAGATAGCATAGGTTCAAATCAGCGTCTATCTTAATCAAGTCCTTTCTCTAACTTTTAGGCTCTAGTAAAAGCTGATTTGTTGCATAAAGTCACAGTGCAATTACTGGTGTCACTAGCAAGTAATAATGTAGAAGAGAAAACAAAATAGACATTCAAAAGGAAAACATGAAACAGGTGCAGGGAAAAGAGGGCAGCAGCTTCTCTGCTATGTTTCAGCTTTCTGTGACACTCGTTCCTGTACAGTAGTCAGGTATGTTGGCTGAGAAGCCTGCTGATTTCCTGGAGTTTCTCTCAGGAACTTCTAAGATTTCAGTGAGAATTTCCAAAAACACTTTAGTATCCAGAGCCTACTTAAAGACTAGAAGTCAAGCACAAAATAATTGGGGAGGGAAACCGACCCAGAGGCAGGATCAAAATTTTGTTTTCTACAACAGGGAGAGCTTTGTATAGATGAGAGGGATGGCGATCAGAGATGGAGATAACAGATATGAAAGACCCAAAGGAGGTAACAGGAAAGCAACCAGGTCAGACACAGGCAGATGAGTTGTTGCAAAAAAGCAGAAGATGCCTCTTTTTGGAGACAGGCTAGGATAAAGTGGCTTTAAAATGCACAAGAGGAAGGATAAGGAAGCTACATGTGGCCTATACCGTAAACTAGGAGGGTCCAAGTTAACTTTTCACTTCAGGTATTAACCAGGTGCTAACTAATGTTGCAAACATCTAGTGACACCGCCTTTGAATGTTCTTTCTCTTGATTTCCATGTAAACTTTTAGGAGGTAAGAGGACCAGTGCAAAATCATTGAATAATTAAAATGACACACACATTCATCTCTTCCCAAACAATCTCAACATTTAACTTCACTAGAATATTTTAAGTAACTCCACTTCTACTAAATGATCACTATATTCTACACCAACCCCGTTTTTTTTTTTTTTCAAAATATGTATCTGTACATCCTGTAAAATCTGAGATATGTGGGCCAATAGCCATGTCCTAAGCCCTACTCTCAACTCCAGAAAGGACCCCTTTGAGCCATTTGATGCTGCCAAGGATGGCACTATTACCTTTGGCTTCCAACACTGATGTCACCTCCAATTAACTGATTCTGTTTAGGTGAAAAATTTAAAATAGATCACTGAGAAAAATTGTAACTGGATATTATCTTGCCAGCATAGACTATCTTTCATCTTGTTAAGTGAAGTTTTGATTTAAAACCTCTTAATCTTTATTTTCAATCAGAATAAAAAATAATGAAGGTTCTGCTAGTTTATTGGTAAAAACATTTGGCTCAAGGTAAATTTTACAGTAGTAATCTAAGAGTAAGGAAAAACTATCAAGTAAGCATTTACATGAGAATCATATTCAGGATTGGGGGACTCATTAAAATCATCTGAACTAATTCCTTTTTTAATGTGTTGGTCTATTATACTGTTGCCAAATGACAGGTCAGTCTATACCCAAACATCCCCTATTCATAGGAATTCAGTCACAAAGTTATTAGAAAACTGTTTTCCATAGAATGAACTGGAAAATTTTGCCATATGCCTACTGTACTGTGATCTAGTTGTGTGCTCCCATGGGGCACTGCCCTCCCCCCGCTCCCAGCCCATGGCCTCATACATGTGTCATTTTTCCCAATGATGAAGACAGAAACCAAGAGCAGTTTTCTAATTATCTAATTTATCTAGTTGGCAAACAGCCTTACAATCATTTGGGGGAAACTGATGCCCTTGCAAATTACTTCCTAGATAATGAAAGAGTAATTAAAATATTCCTAGATGATAAAAATTATTTTGACCTGTATGACCTGCCACACAAATTGTTAGCTTTCCATGTCACAAAATTTAAAATAAACTTAAGTTTGCAAAGACATCATGCTAAATACATCAAATTATTTAAATTTTTTATTATGACAATTGACATATATTAAGTGAAAGAAATGACAGAAGTATAATAAAACATTTTGAAAGAAAAAGTTACACAAGTAGGCCGATAGCTATAAAATGGCTTCAGGCCTGGCTTATAACATCAAGAGTTCTGATCAGACTGTAGTGAGACATTGAACATTTCATTAACAAAAATATTGGCACCAGCCACAACATATTTTGGTTGTCACTTACAAGGAATATTGTACTTATACAACTATGCACTGCAATTCTAACACACTAGGTGTTTATACACTGCAGTTAACTCCTGAAGCTTTAAGCTATCAGGAATTTCCATACTTTCTATGCACAAAATTCTCTGTGTGTTACCAGAATCACATTTCCAGTTTTCAGATCTCCCCTCCCCCCATACATGCAGTACATTATTATGTGACAGACAGCACTCCAGCTTCTTCTATTTGACTAACAGCATAGTCCTGATGACCTCTAAAGTAAGTTTTATGCTAATCTTGGAGCTTCTGCTTTAGCTCTTATCTCCTAGAAACAAAATATTCTGAGAACCTATTCTAGGAATAATTTCTTTTTATGCATAGGAAAATAAAGCATTTCATATAAGCATGTCTGAAAATCCAAGAGATGTTGTGATCAAACACTCATTGAATCCCAGCTATTACTTTAAAATCAAAATGAAATTCTAAAATATAGCATATACAAATTCTTATTTGGAATTTGTATTCTTCACATGGAAATTCATGATCCTGTCTTTGCCTCAAAATGGGTAACAACCGCCTTCCTAAATCAGCTGACAACAGATGAAGGTAGCTCAGAGAGAAACTGACACATTGAGACGAATTCTTTACAAGAATACATTTGTGCTACAAAGGTGAGGGATTAGAATGGTAAAATCATTAGATGGCAAAAAGTACTGGCATTTAAACAAAGGTTATCGGTTATATAACATGGTTAACACATGCCAGGTAAAAATACTGCCAGAGTCAGAGTTCCACAAGATCACAAGGTATTTATCAGATGAGGAAGGGATTGAAGCTTGAACCTGATTCCCCTTCCTGCCATTATTTCAGCAAATATTCTCGTGGCATTAAGTCTATTGAATAACCAAATGGCACAATTCTTTTTTTCCTTCTTTTATAGATAAAAAGAAACCAAGACAAGCCCTGTCCTACCCCACCCCCAACTCAGCACCTGACATCCCTTTTCAAAGTGCACATAAAACCTCATGGTAATTTGGGGCAAGCTATAATTCAGATACTATTACCAAGACATTACTTTGATAGGAGAACAAAATACCAGACCAACATTGAGAATACCTTATTTAGGTATCTTGAAAATCATGCACTGAAATAGTATGCTTTTAAATCTCAAATTTGGGCTATTATAGCTATTCCAATCCTGAAAACCCATTTACATTAATATAAATTAAATCTGTGTATATGTATGTTTCTACATGTATGTATACTTTACATGCAATGGTTTTAAAGCTCTCAAGACAGAAGTTTTAGTCTAATTCCAAGCCTTGTCCATATAGTAGTATTCACATGCACCAACTCTGCTAAAGGGCAGGAAAATGAAAAAGACCATGGCACAAATTTTTAAACAATTTTAGGTTTAATTACATAATGCACCTGTAGATGTTCTAGCAGAAACACAATTGTAAAAATCTACATCCTATTTTAGGGTATTTCCCCACCTCCCATCCCTTAAGAGCTGTACAGTTATAAAAAAATGTGACTCTCAAGCAAAATAAATTTTTTTTTTTGCAACATACAAAATAAGTTAAATGATTCAGAAGGTCTTGAGCCATTAAGTTCCCCAATGACTGTGTTCTGGCTGTCCATAAGCATAACATGCAGACGCCTGGTTGGTGACCAGAACTCAATAAATACAGATCAAACAAAACTCCAAAACACATAAATTAGATTTCTTTAGAAACTGATGAAAGTCAAGAAAATATAGTTAGGGTTAACAATTCCATTCTCAACTTACATCATCCAGTGGCAAAAAGAACAAGGCAGGTTATTCAGTCCTTAGCACATTTTCTAGCTTGTACCGATTTGGCAAAAAACACAAATGTAGTTCCTTTAAAAATGTTTTTTCTCATTCAAAATGTCTAGTAAGAGTTTAATAAATTCCTACTCATCTAATAATTTGTTATGCCTTCTTATATAACTTATGTATAGGATAGACATATCTTAAAGTTATTAAAATAAAAATCTTTTATTAACTGAAATCATTATTATAATGTGCCATAATTGAGTTTATAGCATTTCCCAAAGTGGTTTAAATATGAAATGGAAAAAAAATCGAGCTTAAATGACCAAAATTAAAAATCCACTAAGAAGATCCTATTCTAACCTTCTTAAGAGGGCATGTATGAGTAAAAAAGTGTTGAGTGTGTAATCTGAAGTGGTTATATACCAAGCTTCCTACATTTTGGCTTACGACTGCTTCTTTACTTAGGAATGACTCTACTTTCATACTTACTTAGCAATTCTTGGCACTCAAAAACTGTTCAAAATCTTCAGTTGGAACGAAATATTTTGAAAACAAATCATTAAGTGAACATATAACACAATAACCCAGTTTAAATACATTGATAGCATAAGGCCTTTTGAGATTGGTATAAAAACAATGAAAGAAAATACCAGCTTGCCACTTCCACGGTGAGTTTACAGGCACACACTGGGAATGGTGGATACAACAGGAATGGATTTTATTTTAAGTTAGTTTAATAATGAATCACATTAAACAGGTGAGGATGAGGTTGATTATACAGCATATAGAGTCTTGGTATTTTCTGCTTCTCGGAGAACCAGAGATTTATTTTAAAACTGTCAAACAAGAGAAACTGTTTTTCTCTAATTAAATGATGTTCATAATTTTTTATCAGTTACAATGTCTGGTTTCTTTTTATAGTCAATCAATACTGGATTTCATTTTTAATTATTCTAATACTCATCTAAAAATAACTTAAAAGTTATCTTTTAAGAAATCAAATAATAGATATGAAGCAACATCTTGCATTATGGACCTATCCCCCTGGTAAAGAATGGAGTTCACAACTTTTTCTAAATATAAACTTATAGATTCATTAAATTCTTAATAGTTGTATGGTAGAACAAGCTAGTGAATGGTTAACATCTCTTATGCTCACAGAAAGGAATTAAAAAAGCATTCCTGAGACAAAGGAGATTCCATCAATACCCATTAAAAATAGCTACCTTTTCCCATCATTTTAACCCTCAATTTAAATAAGTAAATGTCCATATTTCACAATATATGTACTTTACTCCAATGTCTATTATGGCATGGGTTCTATCAATGAAAAAGTGAAAACTGGACAGTACATAATATCCTTTTAAAATTAATTTTAAAAAATCTTTTTTTCTCTACCTTCACTAGCATTTGAACTTCTTGGTTCTTTGGCAGGTCCCCCCCCCCCCTTTTTTTTGTTAAGATTCCCAGTAGACATGATTTTTTTCTAAATACAAACACTTTATCCTCTGAATATGCAGCCTTGACCAACTGGAAAAGGATGTCAAGGAAAACCAACTTCAATATATCATGTATATTCTTGGAAAATCTCTGTCATCATTTTTCAGTAATGTGCCAACAATGGAAAATATTTTACACTAAACATTCTTTCATCAGCACAAATGCACAAAACCAAAATGTGTACTTTCAGTCCGAGTCCTTCTCACAAATATTTTAATACAAAGCTTCTAAACTGTAAAATTTGGCAAATTTCCAAACCTTTAGAGAAATTGCAAATGAATAGTAAACTACATTTCCCCTCAATACATTTGTTGATACTGGGAGTCTAACTTGTATTTCAAACACAGGGAGTGTAAATTATTAAAGGGCTCTATGACAGCTACTGTCAGTCCAAATCCATGGTTAATGCTCTAATAGGCATCCAGGTTGGTCTACACACTAGGATTACTACGTTCTTGTATTTTCTCCAGTTCCTAATGGCTGTATTCTCTTTTGGATATAGAACATTAATATTTTTTTACACTTCTTCAGAGTAGTTCAATGAACACAGACTCTCTGAGGGACTGGATCTAAACACCAAGCAGCACAACTATTTAACTATCAAAGTTTAATCAGCTATAATCAATCTATCTGCATAGTAATAATGTGTATGTATCAGCTGCTTGAACTACATTTGTGGTATATGAACCAGTTAACTGGTTTAATCAGAATATAAGGTTAGAAAGGATATGCCCACTGAAGATGATACTTAGTCAGGTTTGGTCAGTAGCAGCACAAGTGTCTTGTGTCAGTGGGATATTCGCTAAATGGAATACACAATATTTACTGTGTTAAAAATTATCTTGGGCTTTCTATGGCAGAAGGGTAAAAAGAACTCCTTATTTCATATTATGGGTGCTGTTAAAGTCAGTCATCTAACCATTTAATATTAGTGATCACTTATTTAAGTGAAGAGTAGAACAGGTGGAAGCAGGAGCTGGTGTGTCCAGAGGTAGAGACAGGGCACATGGGAGAGCTGCTGCATGATAGTGGCTGTACCCGGCTGCAGGGCTAATGGGAGAGGGAGGCTGAGTAGCAGGAGAGGTCATCTGCACATTTGAACCACTTACCTTGCACTAGTAGGTATCTTTCTACTGTTTGCCTGTTTTAGATAATTAAAAGTTAAATTTTTAGCTTTCAAAAAAAAATAAATAAATCTAGCTAGAAAGGAGGATTAATTTGGCTCTGGTCATAGCCCTGCTTTACTGTTTCTGAATGTGAGCTTTTCTCTCCCTTCCAGTGGAATATTATCTAAAAACAAAAATCACAACTTGCTTGGAACTTGCTATTGGTGCATCCTGTTTTTAGGCTGCTTTCATTATTTTATTTTTTATACAGATACATACACATTGCTAGAGTCGAAGCAAAAATATGAATGGGTGGGTACTACAGAACTAAAGTGAAACAAAACAAAAAACCCAACAATGACTGAAAAACAACAGCTATAAACTTTCAAAGCCAAAAGATAAGATTTAAGGGCAAAACTTGTTGAGGAAAGAAAAGGAGTAGTATAAAGTTTTTAGAGAGGTATTTATAATGCATATCTAATGCCAGCTTTTTAATAATAAAAAAGAGAAGTGCTTTACTATACACTGACTAGCACATATAATGTATAATTTGGGAAGAAAAATTAACGAAGTTCCTTGGGCCAGCAGCAGATACAGTGTGTCCATTGCCGGCAACAGACACAACACTGGAACAGAAAAACCCAAATCCCAGGGCAAAAGTATTCACAGAAGTAATGGTTGACGGTTTCAGAATTTGACAGAAAAGGTTTAATACAAGTGCTACACTCTGTACAATATTATGGTTCTGCCTGAAATTTTACAGCTGTAACAGAAACTAAATAAGACAAAGTTCAGGTTTTAGTGTCAATTATCATGTTAGGTATTCAGTTAGTTACAGAAACAAAGGGCTTCTCTTTCTTTAAATTATTGAGATGTTTAAAATGGATATGGTGCCTATTGAGTATAGTGGCAGTTCTCATTCATCTCTATGTTGGTTGTATGACTATTAATGAGTTTTAATAGAAGTCTAATGGCCAAAGGCCAAAACCTACATTCAAACCCTGCTAATATATCCAGGCAGATAGGAAATTCCAACACACAGACACATACACCCACACATACACACATACTTACACAAACACACAAACTAAAAACCTCCCAAAGGAACTGCTTTGTTTGTAGACTTCAATTTGAAGTAGATACTAAGGGCAAGAATAGACCAGTTAAAATTCACCTGAAAATCCCTTCCCCATCTTGAAATGTGCTAAAATACCATTGTCAGCTTAGCATCTCTTCATGTATGTTATATATATAGATGTATTTCTTTCAAAATGACACTTTCAGGTATTTAAACATCAAGTGGCCAGAAGACAAGAGTTACACTGTAGGCAAAGTTTATATTTCAGCTGAGTTGTAAGATGACCATATTCCTTTTACTAATAACTCTCCATCAGATACAGTATATTAAAGGCCACTATATAACCACTGCATAAAGCTATTTAAAAAATTTGTTGCTAGCACAATGTGGTTGTCAAAGCTTCTTTATACATTTTACTGTACAAATGCTTTTCAGATGATTTTGTTTTTGTTTTTAAACAAGAAACTCCATTATAACAGAAACTAGGTTAAGGTTTTTTATGATGGTACTTTCATGGTCTCTTCTTTATTAAGCATGGTTATCTCCAATAGTAAACAAGTTGATTTCACAAAGGCTGTTACTAAATGACTTATGTATGATGTTACCTATAGTTCTCAAACTGAAACAGAACAGACTTGAACTTTTAGACAGTCTGTTAATCACCTACACTGTCAATGTTTAAATATAATATATATTTAATATGAAAAAGCTAAAGCACAAGTGCTTTCTCCCACCCCTAAATTCTGTTTTGGGCCCTCACAGGTTTGGAATGCATTCTTATCCACCCTTTTTCAAAGTCAGGAGAGCTCAGGGAATATAAAGTCAAAAATATACAAATCTTTGTTGTCATTATAATAAGATTTTTTTTCATGAATGAAATTACCAAGGACCATG
This sequence comes from Oryctolagus cuniculus, assembly GCF_051225735.1. Lineage (NCBI taxonomy): Eukaryota > Metazoa > Chordata > Mammalia > Lagomorpha > Leporidae > Oryctolagus > Oryctolagus cuniculus. The sequence goes on from NC_142867.1 coordinate 68,817,106, forward strand.
AACTTGGAAAAAGAAAATCAAAAGGAATTTACAGCAATTATTTATCTTCAAAGTTTGAAACTGGTCACTTCACAGAAAGACTTCAAGGTTTGTTGAAACTTTTCTTCTAAAAAGTCATTCTGTAGTTTTCTAGGAAAATTAAACAGCTTTTAATAACTGGCCCGCTGGTGTGAGAGCTACCGTGGAATAAATTAGCATAAAAATGGAAAAAAAAGTCTTATAACTGTTCACTGTTACAGACATAATCAACAAGGTCAGTCACTCTCAAAAGCTCATCTTCTTCTTCTTCTGGTGCCCCTGCCTCCTGTCCGCCACTTGTCCCATTGGGAGCCAGGCTCGCACTGGCTGTGCTGCTGTCCTTGGGGGTCAGAGGCTTCTCAGTAGGCTTGCCAATCAAGTTCTCAATGGCTTTGCCAGGACTCTGTCCATTGGTAGAAGGTAAGTCCACTAAGCTATAGTCCAATGGACTCCCCACTTTGCCTACATTTTCAAAGTCCTCTTCCTCATCACTTTCTATCCGGTAGGGCTTCTTGGTGCTTTCTTGCTCTGAGGGCAGGACCCTGGGCTGGCCATCGTGGGCAGGCTGATCGGCATCTCCATGAGCATTGTCACAACTCTCCTCATCTGTCTCAATCCGGTGTAGCCGTTTGCGAGATGGTTTGCCTTCCTCTTCCTCCTCTTCATCTGCTTCTGAATAGTCATCTGTGCTTCGGCCTCGTTTTCGAGCTGACCGCTTTGATCCCTTAGCCAGCTCATCATCTTCAGAGTTCTTGGACATATAGCTCTCTAGAATAAATAGTACATTTAAGCTATTGGCACAAGTAAACATAAATGGATTTAAGTAATTCTTTTCCTCCCCATATTCATCCCATGTCCTGCCTTCAGGTTTGTTTATCTGTAAATATGTCCCTTCAATAACTGGCCTAAATTGTCTCCTCTCAATCTCATAACACTGCCTAAAATGATTCAATGTGTACTTTACGTATGATTTTAGGAAAGTGCAGGTTTCCTGAACAAGAAATCTGGTAATTCTCAAATTAAACAAAGATAGGCTGGTCACAAACTAAGAAACTCTAATTAGGGAATCATGTATACATAGTGGTAAGAAAAAACTAAAAATGGGCAATCAAGTCTGTCCATCTGAAACAACGTGTCAAGTCTCATCTCGCATTATTAAATGACCATGCTTCTATCTTAGGTGACTTCACCTAGTCTCATGGTTTTGTGTACCATCTACATGCTGAGGCCTCTTCTATATATTTTAAACTTGACATCTATGCTTGGAAAGCTGAACAGGTATCTCAAAGCCAAAGTGAGGAAAACTGAACTCCTAATAAACTTGCCCCTTAACCTGTGGCACTGTGGTGTCCATCAGCTTAGTTTTTGGTAACTGTGTTTTTTCAGTTGCTCCTCCATCCTTGATTTCTTTCTCTCATCCAACTGAACAGTAAATCTTTTCATCTATTTTTATAAAAATATTTCTATAATCAGACTATTTTTCATCACTTTACTGCCCTATTCCCACACACCATCATCTGCTACCTGGACTATTACAGTAAGCTCCCAAATGGTCTCTTAGCTTTTGTCCTTGCCCCTACATTCTATTCACAACACAGCTATCCTAGCAAATTAAAAACATAAGCCAGGTGCTGACATTGTAGCATAGTGGGTAAAGTTGCTGCCTGTGACACCAGCTTCCTGTAGGGGTGCTGGTTTATGTCCTGGCTGCTCCACGTCCAATCTAGCTCCTTGATAATGGCCTCAGAAAAGCAGTGAAAGATGGCCCAAATGTTTGGGCCCTTGCTACCCACGTAGGGGACTGGGAAGAAGCTCCTGGCTCCTGGTATTGGCCTGGCCCAGCCCTGGCCATTATGGCCATCTGGGGTGTGAACCAGCAGATGGAAGATCTCTCTCTCTCTATCTCTGTTTCTCCCTCATTCTCTATAACTCTTTCAGATAAATAAATAAATCTTAAAAAAAAACAAAAGAAAAACATAAGCCACACCATATCACCCTTTTGCTCAAAACCCTCCAAATGCTTCTCATCTCACTCAGAATAAAATCCAAAATCAATTCAATTGCCTGCTCTATGCTACCCAATAAGGTGGACACTAGTCTTGTGATTATTTTAAACTAATTAAAATGAAAAAGTCAATACTACTGTCAAACTAACCACATTTCAAGAACTGAATAGTCACACAAATCTAGTATATATAGTTACTATATATACTAGTTACTATATTGTTTGCATGGAAAATTTTTCCATCATTACAGAAAATTCAATTAGACAAAATTGCTCTTCATCAGAGGTTAGCAAACATTTTTTAATAAAGCATAGACCCTATATAGAGTCTGTCACAACTACTCAATGTTCTTTTTTGAAAATGACCACACACAATATGTAAATAAATGGGCACTGCCATTTTCCAATAAAACTTGTTTAGTGGGGCCTGTGCTGTGGCACAGTGAGGTAAAGCTGCACCTAGGATGCTGGTCCCATACATGTGCTGGTCGATTCCGGACTGCTCCACTTCCACTCCAGCTCCCTAATAATGAGCCTGGGAGGGGCCGGTGCTGTGGTGCAGCAGGTTAAAGCCCTGGCCCAAAGCGCTGGCATCCCATATGGGCGCCGGTTCTGATCCTGGCTGCTCCTCTTCCAATCCAGCTCTCTGCTATGGCTTGGTAAAGCAGTAGAAGATGGCCTAAGTGTTTGGGTCCCTGCACCCAGGTGGGAGACCTGGAAGAAGCTCCTGGATCCTGGCTTCAGATTGGTGCAGCTCTGGCCACTGCTGCCACCTGGAGAGTGGACCAGTGGATGGAAGACCTCTCTTTCTGTCTCTCTCTCTCTCTGTAACTGTCTATAATAACAATAATAATGAGCCTAGGAAAGCAGCAGAGGATGGGCCAAGTGCCTGGGCCCCTGCCACAAACATGGGAGACCTGGGTGGAGTTCCTGGCTTCTGGCTTTAGTGTGGCCCAGCCCTGACCATTGGTGGTCAGTTGGGGAGTGAACCAGCAGATGGGAGATGTCTTTCTCTGTGTTTTCCCTCTCTGTAACTCTTCCTTTCAAATAAAATAAGTCTTTAAATAAATAAATAAATAAATAAAAAGAAAACTTACTCAGTAAAGTTTATTTATACAAACAGATGGGCTACATGGCTTGCTGACTTGCTCTGTACAATCTGGGTTCATGCTGATTTTATTCTGCATCTCATACTATTCTTTTTTTAAAAAAAGATTTATTTATTTACTTGAAAGTTACACAGAGAAAGGTGAGAGAGAGAGAGAGAGAGAGAGAGAGAGAGAGAGGTCTTCCATCCTCTGGTTCACTTCCCAGTTGGCTGCAATGGTCCAAGCTGCACCAATCCAAAAAGCAAGGAGCCAGGAGACTTCTCCGGGTCTCCACGTGGGTTCAGGGGCCCAAGGACTTGGGCCATCTCCTACTGCTTTCCCAGGCCATAGCAGAGAGCTAGACTGGAAATGGTGCAGCCGGGACTCAAACGGGTGCCCATATGGGATGCCGGCACTCCAAGTGGCGGCTTAACCTTCTACAACACAGCACTGGCCCCTCATTATTCTTTCCCTCATTCTGCTCCATTCACCCTGGACTCCCTTGTGTTCTCTGAACATGCCAGGCACAAACCTGCCTCCGGACCCTCACAATTTGTTGTTTCACACCCAACATTTCTTCTTAGTGAAGACTTCCATTAGCACTGAATCTGAAATCTGTCCAACTAAAAAGAGTTACATAATACTTGTTTTATTCCCTGTTACATTCCAGCGCTTGGAATAGGGCCTCATTTAAAAAAAAACTTGCATTTTAAGGTTGAATTAATGAATGTGAGTCTTTATGACACAGAAAGATAAATGCACACCCAAATAATGTTCACCTCCCTTCTTTAACATTCTATGCCCAAATACTCCCTACTTCCCTCTCTCTACTAGCCTAAGCTCAAAGTTAATGTATTTCATGTTTAATCTGTGAAAGTGAACACTCTTCCAATAGATCACAAACATCATAACACACTGTGTACGTGTACTGATACGTCACACTGTACCTTATAAATGTGTAATTACTAAATGTCAACTAAAATATATATTAAAAAATCATAAACAGGGGCTGGTGTTGTGGCATGGTGGGTAAAAGCCACTGCCTTCAATGAAAGCATCCCATATGGGTTCTGGTTCAAGTCCCAGCTGCTCCACTTCCGATTCAGCTCCCTGCTAATGCACCAGGGAAAACAGTGGAAAATGGCTCAAGCGCTTGAGCCTCTGCCACCCACATGGGAGACCCAGAAGCTCCTGGCTTCTGTCTGGCTCAGTTCTGGCTGTTAAGGCCACTAGGGAAACAAGCCAGCGGATGGGGGATCTCTCTCTCCATAACGCTTTCTTTTATTTTTATTTATTTATTTATTTTTATTTTTTTTTTGACAGACAGAGTGGACAGTGAGAGAGACAGAGAGAAAGGTCTTCCTATGCCGTTGGTTCACCTTCCAATGGCTGCCGCGGCCGGCGCACCGTGCTGATCCGATGGCAGGAGCCAGGTCCTTCTCCTGGTCTCCCATGGGGTGCAGGGCCCAAGCACTTGGGCCATCCTCCACTGCACTCCCGGGCCACAGCAGAGAGCTGGCCTGGAAGAGGGGCAACCGGGACAGAATTCGGTGCCCCGACCGGGACTAGAACCCGGTGTGCCGGCGCCGCAAGGCGGAGGATTAGCCTAGTGAGCCGCGGCGCCGGCCCATAACACTTTCAAAATAACACATAAAACTTTAAAAAAATTATAAACAATGGTGAACTAAATGCATAAAAATATTTTAAAAAGTGAGAATTCAGGTCATTTAAAATGAATTTATGGGGCCAGTGCTGTGGTGTAGGCTAAGCTTCCCATAAATCTTTAAATGATAAAAAAAAAGTGAATTTATGATGGTCTCAGGAATAACTACAAAAAGATGAAATGAATATCACAAATTCATATTTTAGAGCGTGTCATGCACTGTTTTTTTTTTTTTTTTTAATTTTTGACAGGCAGAGTGGACAGTGAGAGAGAGAGACAGAGAGAGAAAGGTCTTCCTTTTGCCGTTGGTTCACCCTCCAATGGCCGCCGCTGCAGCCGGCGCACCGCGCTGATCCGATGGCAGGAGCCAGGAGCCAGGTGCTTTTTTTTCCTGGTCTCCCATGGGGTGCAGGGCCCAAGCACCTGGGCCATCCTCCACTGCACTCCCTGGCCATAGCAGAGAGCTGGCCTGGAAGAGGGGCAACCGGGACAGAATCCGGCGCCCCAACCGGGACTAGAACCCGGTGTGCCGGCGCCGCAAGGTGGAGGATTAGCCTATTGAGCCACGGCGCCGGCCATGCACTATTTTTTTAAAAGGTTTATTTATTTATTTGAAAGGTAGAATTGCAGTGGCAGAGGCAGAGAGAGAAAGTCTTCCATCCGCTGGTTCACTCTCCAAATGGCTGCAATGGCCACAGCTGAGCCAGGTAGAAGCTAGAAGCCAGGAGCTTTATCCAGGTATCCCATAGGGGCCCAAGCACTTTAGCTATCCTCTGCTTCTTTCTTAGGCACATTAGCAGGGAGCTGGATCAGAAGTGGAGCAACCAGGACATGAACTGGCACTCATTGGTATGCTGCATTACAGGTGGCGACTTAACCCATCATACCACAAAGCTGGCCCTTTTTCGTGCACTTCTAATATAAGGAGAAGCCAAAACTATAAAGCCGGTTACTACTAGAACCACATAGTTATGGTGCAAAGAGACAATAGATGTTTCAATTTGAAACAGCACAGGAGGTTATTTCAAAGCAAGGTCCCTGAGTAATAGGGAGTGGGGAAGAAGCAGCACAGTAAATCTTATTCATATCACAATTTCTGAGATAAATTTTCTAGGATAAATGAAGAACGTAATTAATACTATTGAGATCTTTTTTTAAAGATTCATTTTTATATTTAAGACAGAATTACAAAAAGGGAAAGTCAGAAAGACTGAGATGTTCTATGTGCTGGTTCACTTCCCAATGGCTAGAACTCCAGCTAGATCTCTCATGTGGGTGCAGGGGCCCAAGTACTTGGGCCATCTTACACTACCTTCTAAGGTGCATTAGCAAAGAGCTGGATCAGAAGTGAACCAGCTGGGAGTAGAACTGCACACATATAGCATGCCAGTGCTGAGATCTTAAAACCATCTGAAGCCCTACATGGGGCATGGTGGGTTAAGCTACTGCCTGCAATTCTGGCATCCCATATGAGCATCATCAGATGGAGTCTGGCTGCTCTAGTTCCAATGCAGCTCCCTGCCAATGCGCCTGGGAAAGCAGCAGACAATGGCCCAATGACTTGGGCCCCCTGCAACCCATGTGGCAGACTTGGATGGAGTTCAAGGCTCCTGGCTTTTGCCTGGTCCAGCCCCAGGAGTGAACAGCACATGGAAGATATAGTACAGATTTCTCTCTCTCTCTCTCTCTCTCTGTCTCTTCTTCTCTATCTCTAACTCTGCCTTTCAATCAATCAATAAATCTTTTTAAAAATCAGCATCTTATAATTAGTGGACTGGAACAAAATAATTTATCTCAAAGATACCAATTATGTTATCTCAAAGATACTATTTACTCACTTTATAACGTCTAGGCCTACTTAGTCTAAACTTCTATAAATAGGAGATCTACTCCTTACCTTCACTTTCTGAGCTTGAAAGTCTGCGCTTGTGAATTCGCCTTATTTCTTTACCGCGTCGTAAACTTTTCTGGGAACCATCACTTTCTGAATCTTCTTTGTAGTTAATTTGTCTTTTCTGGTTTCTCCTTGACCGCCTTCGCCGAGTTTCTACAAAATCATCACTAAAATCATCGCTAAAGTCACTTTCTATTTAAAAAAGAAAAAAGAAAACAGCCAATTAAAAAACTGAAGTCCATTTAGTAGAAAGGTTAACTAGCTTAGGTTACAAAAATTTGAAGCTACTAGGCAAAGTTCAGTAATAAAATTTTTTAAATGAACAATAACTTTTATAAGTGTCTATTTTCTTTTAATAATAGGAGTCTATCTTTGAGTCTTTTATGTTCAGATCACAAATGTATAGTATCAACAATTAATCCTCAAGACCAGAATATATATTTTTTTAAAGAAAATACTTAAATGTATTTATTATAATCCTTACTGAATTCACCCAACAGCTACCTGGACATGTGCACATCTACCATGTGACTGCTCTTCTTGGTGGACAGTTACCAGAATCCACCACCTGATGAGCTGCTGTTCCTACTGTGTCTATGGTTAGTCATACTGTAGCCCTCTTAACTGAGGAAAACTCATATACGTGTCTCAAAGAGGGACAGAATTAAGAGTTGCATTTTTGGCTTTTTTCCACATGGAATGAAAATCTGCTAATGAAGCATATGAGACTACTTAACCTTGTACAGCATTGCTAAGTAGCCTTGTTCTTATCTCTGACCAGTAAACCAGAGTGAGATTATGGCATCATGCCAGAGATGTTTATCAGTAGTGCCAACAAATTCCACTGAATCAGCACATTCAACCCTGTTGTTCTTTAATGGATTTCAAACACTTCAACATAACTAGTCACTAGTTTCAAGTGATCCTCACTAACAAAATGTGGGACATGCTAAACCTAAATAGTGATGTTAGTATAGTATATTCATTGACTAAAATAAAAATCCACAGCACATACTGATACACATGAATAAATATATGGAGAAGGCAAAGTTCCTCCTTATAGAGCACTGAGTAATAACCATAATAGCAGTGATGTAGTTAAAAAACCCAAATTGAGGGATATTTTCCAAAATAATATATATTCTTTAAAAATGTCACAGTATAGACAAAATTTGAGGAACATTTCAGATTAAAAGAGATGCGAAGAAATATAACACGTAATTCTGGACTGGATTCTAGACTAGAAAAAATTATAAAAGGACAATATTGGGATACTTGATATCAAACGTGTACTGTTGATTAGATGGTAGTAGTATATCACTGTTAAAATTTCTGACTATGGGAATTATATGGGGGTTAGCTAAGACAATGTCCTTATTCTCTGATGATAATCATTGATAAAGAGAATGATGTAACTTAGATAAATAGAGAACACCACAAGAATGGCCACAGTCAGGGGCACCATACTCGTGAGCCTGTGGCACTCTCCCAGGAGATAACAGCTACTTACCTACCAATTCCATAAAGCAATCATTTCTTTCCTTTTAGCTGTTGGGCCTCTCACTATTTATTGAGTTAAATGAAAAAGCTATACTGATATTAACTGTTTCTAATTTGTAAAAGTTACTGACTTACTGATTATGGCCTAAATATTAGAGAAAATTTGTATTGTCTTTTTAGTAGCTATGTATCTGAGGAAAATATTCTCAGTTTATTGAGAATGAATCCCAAGAAACACTATGAAGATAAAGGTTAGGCATGGAAACACCTGTCACGAAAATGATTCATCATAATCCTAAATGAATTGGGTATGAAGTTAAAAATTGATCTGTATGTATTTTCTCAGATGTGTTTTGAACAGAATAAGAAAAGGACTGAAAGTTTTATCAGAAATCTTGTGGTATAACTGAATGGAATTTTAAGTATTAATAATAACTTGGGACAGGTGTTGTGGCATAGCAATACTGGCATCCTATATTGGAGTGCCAGTTTGAGTCCTGGATGTTCCACTTCCCATTCAGTTTCCTGCTAATATGCCTGGGAAGGCAGCAGACGGCCAAAGGAAGTGGGGCCCCTGCCACCCATGTGGAAGACCCAGATGGAATTCCTGGCTTTGGCATGGCCCAGACCTGGATTTTGTGGCCATTTGTGGAGTGAGCCAGTAGATGAGTATCTCTGTCCCTCTTTAAAGTATATAAATAAATCTTAAAAAAAAAAAAAAAAAAAAAAAAAAAAACACCCATAACTCCTGAAGTCATATGAATGTACTGAGCTGGTATGGTTGATATGATACAGAACAGGTTATTTTTACCAGAGTCTCTACTGTTCTCTTCAGACTCCTCTTCTTCATCATCATCAGAGTATTTTTTCTTTGGGACCTTTCTCCGCAAGCGCCTACTTTGCCTCATTGGCCGGGAGGGATGTCTCCTCAGTCTGCGGCTACAGAAATCAGTGTCGCTGTCGTCATTAGATGGTGGATCTTCTTCACTTTCATCTGGGTTTTCATCAGACACAACAAACTCATCTTGAGATCTGTCCAAGAAAAATCAGATTGATTATGATGGTACACTTGGAATCGTGAATCCATTTATAGTTGAGTTCAAATTCTAGCAAGAACAGTGAAACATTAAGCAATGTTAAGTACAATGTTATCTCCTTGCATATAAAATAGAGACGTGCTTCCTGTCCTTTTCTTAGGAGGAGTTGTTAATACAACAGAGGTTGATTTTTTTTTTAAGGATTTATTTATTTGAAAGACAGAGTTACACAGAGAGGTAGAGACAGAGAGAGGTCTTCCATCTGCTGGTTCAATACCCAGAGGGCCACAAAACCAGAGCTGCGCCGATCCAAAGTCAGGAGCAAGGAGCTTCCCCAGGTCTCCCATGTGTGGGTGCAGGAGCCCAAGGACTTGAGCCACCTTCTGCTGCTTTCCCAGACCATAGCAGAGAACTGGATCAGAAGAAGAGCAGCCAGGACTAGAACCGGCACCCATTTGGGATGCTGGTGCGTCAGGCCAGGGCTTTAACTTGCCATGCCACAGCGCTGGCCCAAGAGGTTGATTTTATATATATATATATATATATATATATATATATATATATATATATAAATATAATGCTTTGGCCTTATGGCATAGGTATGTCCCCCATACTTTAAATTCAACATGTTTAAAAGTGAGCTCAGTATTTCTTTTTTTTTTTTTTTCTTTTTTTTTTTTTTCCGACAGGCAGAGTGGACAGTGAGAGAGAGAGACAGAGAGAGAGGTCTTCCTTTGCCGTTGGTTCACCCTCCAATGGCCGCTGCGGACGGCGCGCTGTGCTGATCTGAAGGCAGGAGCCAGGTACTTATCCTGGTCTCCCATGGGGTGCAGGGCCCAAGGACTTGGGCCATCCTCCACTGCACTCCCTGGGCACAGCAGAGAGCTGGCCTGGAAGAGGGGCAACTGGGACAGAATCTGGCGCCCCGAACAGGACTAGAACCTGGTGTGCCGGCGCTGCAAGGCGGAGGATTAGCCTAGTGAGCCGTGGCACCGGCAGTATTTCTTTCTTCTGTCCCCAGCCTAGTATTTGGTACTATCTTCTATCTAGTAACTCAAATCAGAACTCTGGTATCTAACCTGGTTTTTCCCATTTCATTTCTCACGTCTAATCAATTACTAATACGTTCAGAGCTTACCTCTTAAAAGAGTCTCTGAAACCTAAACTCTTTTGACATCTTAAGGCTTTCCTCTCTCACCTATAGTATCAACTCCCCAAATAGTTCCTCTGATCACTCGTACCATCTCCCCTCAAGATGTCCTCCAAATGAATGTCAAGATGAAGCTCTCTGAGCACCAATCTTATATCAGTCTGATTTAAAATCTTTCAGTGGGGGCCAGCGTTGTGGTGTAATGGTTAAAGCCACTACCTGTGATACCAGCATCCCATATGAATCTGGCATGTCCCAGCTATTCCACTTTCAATCCAGCTCCATGCAAATGGCCTGGGAAAAGCAGCAGCAGAGGACCCAAGTGTTTGGGCCCCCTTGTGGGAGACCCAGATGAAGCTCTTGGCTCCTGGCTCCAGTCTGGCCCAGTACTGGCCATTGCAGCCATTTGGGGAGTGAACCAGTGGATGGAAGATCTCTCTCTATATATATATAACTCTGGCTTTCACAATAAATAAATCTTAAAAAAAAATTGCAGGTTTTTTCTTTTTTTTGACAGGTAGAGTTATAGACAGTGAGAGAGAGAGACAGAGAGAAAGGTTTTCCCTCTGCTGGTTCACTTCCCAGATGGCCGGAGCTGTGCTGATCCAAAGCCAGGAGCCAGGTACTTCTCCTGGTCTCCCACGCGGGTGCAGGACCCAAGCACTTTGGCCATCCTCCACTGCCCTCCCGGGCCACAGCAGAGAGCTGGACTGGAAGAGGAGCAACTGGAACTAGAACCCGGCGCCCATAAAGGATGCTGGTGACGCAGGCGGAGGATTAACCAAGTGAGCCACGGTGCTGGCCCCAGGTTTTTTTTTTTTTTAAATCACTTTCAGGATAAAGTCCAAACTACTATGCAAGACTAGCAAAACACACCACATTTTGGTTCCTTTTTATTTTTTGGCCTCATCTCTAGCAGGGCACCATCTGCTTCATCCTCATATTCTTGCTATCCGGAGCCAGCCTAAGTTTCCTAAATATTCTAAAACACCTTATGGCTTGCTGGCTTGGACATGTGAGAAGACACCTGCACAACCAGCTTTTACTATGCCCTTATTATCCATTATAATAGTGCTAGAAAATATTATCATTATTTTAATGTAACCTAAAGTGTAATCACATTAGCTTATTAGGCTAATAAGCAATGCAAAGTGTCTTTGACTTTATATATGTATTATGTTAGATGCTGAGCTAAGTAATCCAGTAACTACATTAAGTTGATTACACTTCCCCCTTCCCTCCACCTGGCTAGATGTGACCCAACCCTGACCCAGGTCCAGGAATATGAAAGGGAGGTATAAAGCTTGAGATAACAACCAGCCCCTACCCTGGAGTCTGCGGCAGGTGTCTCGGGATTTACCAGAAGTGTCAGCTTGATCTATAGCATTCCCCTAAAGCCTGCTTGGACATGATAATAAAAGCTCTGTAAGAATTGGGTTCGGGGCTTCTCGGTGGGCTTCCTCTCCTGGAGGCACTGAGAGGCCCGGGTTCGAACTCGTAATAAAAACAACCCTGCTTATTGGCTTCAACTTCGGTCTCTGGTGGTGTGATTTTCGGGGGACCACGGACTGCAGGCATAACACATGCAACTTCTCTGCTTGGAATGTCTTATCTTTTCACCCTGACTCGAAATCCCAAATTCACTGATATACCCAAATAATTCAATCTTCAAATTTTAGAGTAAGCTTCACTTCTATGTGAGGATTTTCCCCGATCTCCATGGACTGAACCAACTGTACTCTTTTTTAAATTTTTGACAGGCAGAGTGGACAGTGAGGGGGAGGGAGGGAGGGAGGGAGAGAGAGAGAGAGAGAGAGAGAGAGAGAGAGAGAGAGAGAAAGGTCTTCGTTTTTCCGTTGGTTCACCCCCCAATGGCCACTGCGGCCGGCACACTGTGCTGATCCGAAGCCAGGAGCCAGGTGCTTCCTCCTGGTCTCCCATGCGGGAGGAGGACCTGGGCCATCCTCCATTGCACTCCCAGGCCACAGCAGAGAGCTGGACTGGAAGAGGAGCAACCAGGACAGAATCTAGCGCCCCGACTGGGACTAGAACCCGGTGTGCCGGCACCGCAGGCGGAGGATTAGCCTAGTGAGCCGCGGCGCTGGCCTCCTCTGTACTCTAATTTATGTTTTATTGCTGCTATCTTAGTAGCAGTCATGTAGAAAGTGTTTTTGTTGTTTATATGCTGATTTCTTTCACTAACAGTCTGAAGGGTTTTGCTGAAATATCTCCCTTCCCTGACTTCCCTACTGATGCCATGCCCCAAACCCCAACCTCTGTGGGACATCAAAAAATGTAAACTAATTCCTTCTTTCATACGTGACTGGGCCACGATAGCATAGATAGTACAGAGAAAGCCAACAACAAATCAGAGTTCAACTGCAGTTACTCAAATTTAAATGCCACTTGGAATATTAAATAATCAGCCGTAAAACTGTTTTATATTTTAATCTAAAAAGAACCAAAATCAGCTTTCCTGAATCTGCTTTAAGTATCCTGAAAATAAACAGAAATTGTGTCTGCGCATAAATAACAAAAGAACCCATCAGAAGATGGCCACGCCTCTCTGCTCTCTCAGCCTGTTGAAACTGGCATCTAGGGAATGGGGTCTATGGGCAGACCACACACCCATCACTGATCTTGAATTCCTCTTCACTCTCTTCTTCATCCAGGTTGCTATCGCTGTCTAGATCATTCAGTCGCCGGCGTTTCTTCCGCCGAGCAGCAGCCGCCCTCTGGGGTCGTTTATTTTCTTTTCTTTCTTCATCCAAAATCGTAGAGATGTCTTTTCCACGGTGACCTGTGATAGTGGATATATCTTTTCCTCGGCCAACTCCTGAGTTTGGGGAGAGGGAGGAAAAGTTTACGAACGTGTCCCTTAAATTGCAGACTACTGTTCTTAAATTTGTGTAGAGCAATTCTTTACCTGATTTTTTTCTTCTTACAAATATGTAGTTCTCTCAACACATCAACTGACAAGAGACACTTAATTGTTTATCCTACTGAAGTTCACAAAGTAGACAACCTCTTTCTTAATTTTGATATAATTCACATATAAAATTCACCCATATAAAGTATTTAATTCAGGATTTTTTTTATATCATACAGTTGCGCAACTGTAACCATTAATTCCAGAAACTATTCATCACCCAAAAAAGAAACTTTCTACCTATTAAGAGTTACTCAGGAATCTTTCTAGAATTTTCACAGTAACTAAGTAGAAACCAGAATATTCTAGTAGAGCACTAGTAATTGGCTATATAGTGCTTTAATTCATTACCACCAAAGTCTTCTATGTTAATGGCCCCTGTTCATGACCATGAAATTAATAAATTAATTTTAATAGGTTAGTCAAACCAATCACTGAAGTTCTTATTATCCATAAAATTTGAGACTTTGTAGGCTCAAAGATTACAGGAAAGTTTCCTCATTTTTCTATTTGGGACCAGAAATACATACTTTTTAATCTAATGAGAAATACTAACATTTTATAGCAGGTCATAAAATAAAACTATCTTAAAGATAATCAATATCTGAGACTAGACAGATATACATTGGAGAAAAGTCTAAAAAATATGCTCATTGCCCTTACTTGGGCATCTGGATTAACTTGCCAGTAAAGGTGCAAGAAGAAGAATGACAAACACATACCTCCTCCATCAGCCTCTTTGATATCATCTTCTATAGCTTCATCAATTGCTTCATCAAACTCATCAAATCTAAAACATACACAGTGACCTTATTATAGCACACAATGATCTTATTATAGCCTGTTCTCAGTTTTTGTTGCTTGTTCTTGATTTGTTTCAAAGGCAGAAAGATAGACAAATGGAGAGAAATCGTCCACCTGCTGGTTCACTCTCCAAATGCCCACAACATCTGGGCTGGGTCAGAAGCCCAGAATTCATCAGGGTATCTGACAAGGGTGGCAGCGTCCTAAGCACTTGAACCTTCATTCACTGCCTCCCAGTGTGTGCATTAGTAGGAAGCAGCACTGGAAGTGAAATATCTGCGACTTCAACCAGGCACTCAGATATGGGAAGCCAGCAGCCCAAGTGGTGACTTAACTGTTGCATCACATACCTGCTCCCATTTTTTTATTTTTAAAGGTCATCTACAATAGGTGCTTGCTATGGTCTGACTGTTGTGTTCTCTCAAAACTCACACTGAGGGGCAAGTGCTTGTTATAGTGGTTAATACACTCTCTGCTTGATGTGCCTGCCTCCCCTACTGGAGTGCTTGGCTTTGAGACCTAGCTTTACTTCCAAGCCAACGTCCTAGTAATGTGTACCCTTAGAGGCAGAATGTGATGGTTCAAGTAGTTGAGTTCCCTGCCACCTGTGTGGCAGTAGTTGAGTTCCAGGTTCCTAGGTTTGGCCTGGCCCTCCCCTGGCTGTTGTGGGCATTCAGGGAATGAATTAGCATACAGATGATCTCTAAGTCTTACACATAAATAAAAATAAACAAATTAAAAAATTATTAAAAGCAAATTACACATAGAAATCCCTTTCAAGGAATGGGACACTGCTGAATAAGAGTAATGCCCTTTGCTGGTTCAAATACTAGCTGCTCCACTTCCCATCCAGTTCTCTGCTATGGCCTAGGAAAACAGTGGAAGATGACCCAAGTGCTTGGGCCCCTGCAGTTACATGGGAGACACAGAAGAAAGCTCCTGGCTCCTGGCTTCGGATTGGTGCAGCTCTTTCCTTGCAGCCATCTGGGGAGTGAACCAGTGAAGAGAAGACCTCTCTCTCTCTGCCTTTCAAATAAATAAATAAATCATTTTTTTAAAAAAAGATTAATGACCTTATAACAGAGGCCAGAGAGAGGCCTTTTACTCATTTCTTACAGTGAAGACTGTCACATGTGAGGAAGCACCGTGCTCCTCAGATACTGGATCTGCACTAGTAAGTCCCCTTGTGCCTTCCACCATGTGAACACAGAGAATACGCCAGCCATGAGCCGGAAAGCAGTGCTCACCGGATTCCAAACCGATCAGGGCTTTGAGCTTTGACTTTTCAGCCTCCAAAACTATGAGAAATAAAATTATGCTGTTTATAAGTCCCCAGTTCACTGTATTTTGTTATAGTAGCTGCAAACATTAGAGATAATGTCAGGGAAAGTTTTTAAAAGGGCCCGATAGTAAGTATTTTAGGCTTTTCAGAGTGTATAGTCTCTGCTGCAACTACACACTCTGACACTGTAATACAAAAGCAGCTACAGATGGTAGGTAAGTAAATGAATACGGCTGTGTTCCAGTAAAACTTTAAAGATGCTGAAATTTGAATTACATGTAATTTGCATATAATCTTCAGGGAATATTATTCTTTTGACTCTTTTTTTGAACCATTTATAAATGTAAACATTATTCTTAGGGGGAAAACATTTGGCCTAGCAGTTCAGACATCTGTGTCTCATACTGAAATGCTTGGGTTGACTTCTGGCTCCAGTTTCAAGTTCCAATTCCAGCTTCCTACCAATGCAGACCCTAGAGGCCGGCAGGTAGATGACTCAAATAAATGGGCTCCTACCACCCTGTGGGGTTCCTTGACTCAGTAACTTATTCCCCCCAAAATTTTAAAAAGTAATTTATTCCCTAACAAAAAAAGCTTTATCCTTAAGTAATAATGTCTGAAGATAAGCAACAACTTTTCTACATACAATGTTAAAAAACTACTCTATTTTGGGATAAAGTTGCTGCCTGCACTGCCAACATCTCATATGGGTGCTGGTTCATGACCCAGCTGCTCCACTTCCAAGCCAGCTCCCTGCTAATGCAACTGGGAAAGTAGGGGGAAGATGGCCCAAGTCCTTGAGCCCTTGAACCAATGTCAAGACAGGGATGAAGCTCCTGGCTTTGGCCTGGCCCAGCCCTGGCCGTTGCAGCCATTTGTGGAGTAAACGAGTGGATAGAAGACCTCTTACTATCTATCCTAGCAATGACTTTCAGATAAATAAATAAATCTTTAAAACAAACCTACTATATTTCCACCATGGAAAAAAATGTACTTGTTGCATCTTATTAATAAGACTTTCATTTTAAATTCTCTTTTGTAAGCATTCTCTTTGATAAATGCTTTTGTCTGAGGCTTTCTTAGTTTTTCAATTTTATGTAATCAGATTTCAGTCCCATTGTTTGTCTTTGGTGTTAGATGTAAGAACTTGTTCCTACAATTTTTGAAAAACACATAAAGGCTGGCGCTGCGGCTCACTAGGCTAATCCTCCGCCTTCCGGCGCCGGCACACCGGGTTCCAGTCCTGTTCGGGGCGCTGGATTCTGTCCCGGTTGCCCCTCTTCCAGGCCAGCTCTCTGCTGTGGCCCGGGAGTGCAGTGGAGGATGGCCCAGGTACTTGGGCCCTGCACCCTATGGGAGACCAGGAGAAGCACCTGGCTCCTGTCATCGGATCAGCGCGGTGCGCCAGCCGCGGCGGCCATTGGAGGGTGAACCAATGGCATAGGAAGACCTTTCTCTCTGTCATTCTCTCTCTCTCACTGTCCACTCTGCCTGTCCAAAAAAAAAAGAAAAAGAAAAGAAAGAAAAGAAAAACACATAAAGAGGGCCAGCACTGTAGCATAGCAGATTAAGCCATGGCCCATAGTGCCAGCATCCCATATGGGTGTCAGTTCAAGTTTAGGCTGCTCCACTTCCAATCCAGCTCACTGCTAATGCATCTGGGAAAGCAGTAGAAGATGGCCCAAGGAATTGGGCTCCTGCACCCATGTGGGAGACCTGGAAGAAGCTCCTGGCTCCTGGCTTCAGCCTGCCTCAGCCTTGGTTGTTGTGGCCATTTGAGGAATGAACCAGCAGATAGAAGATATCTCTATCACTCTTTCTCTCTGTAACTATGCCTTTAAAATAAATAAAACTTAAAAAAAAAAAAATGATGTGTCTTCCTTATATCTTTTTTGGGAACTAGATAGAGTATGAAGAAATGCATCATATAAAACACTTTATGCTATAAAACGTAATTTACTTACTATAAGTTCCTATATTACTGTTATATAAGTTGAGAGCTGAAAGTAATCATCTGGATTAAGCCATCATCACAGATGAGGAACCAAAACCAATGGGAATGGATCACTCAAAGACACATGGCAAGTAAGTGGTACAGTGAGGACTACTTTCTTAGCCTTCTCATCCTCAATCCAATGTTCCTTCCAGTCCATTGTGAAGTCATCCTCTTGGTTAGAAGCAATAATTATTAAATGATAAATAATTACTAAATGATAGTAGTGAAGAAATTCCAATAAAACAAATCTCTGCTTCTTTTAATTATATCAAGATTGAAAGACAACATATTCAGTTCTGCTAAAGTGCTTGTTTTTTTGTAATTAAATTTGTTCCATTGTGAATGATATACTATAAACAATTCAAGTGTAATGTGTATTTTATATTAGTATGTACACTTTCATTTGGGAGAAACACTAAGTGGATGCAGAAAACTATGGAGCGCAACCAAACTGCACAGGCATTCATATAACATATACTCTTAAAACATTTACCACCTACCTCGTGTATCACATGTTATAAGGTACAGTTATCTGCATTTTACTACCAGACCATAATTTACAAATTGCACACATAAACAAGTCTTTTCTTAAATAGCACATTTGTTGTAGTATTTATTTATTTCTTAATTATTTAACATATGTGAAATGGCATTAGCATTTTTATTGGATTTCTTTTTTTTTTTTTCTGGACAGGCAGAGTTAGACAGTGAGAGAGACAGAGAGAAAGGTCTTCCTTCCGTTGGTTCACCCCCAAAATGGCCGCCACGGCTGGTGCGCTGCACCGATCCAAAGCCAGGAGCCAGGTGCTTCCTCCTGGTCTCCCATGTGGGTGCAGGGCCCAAGCACTTGGGCCATCCTCCACTGCCTTCCTGGGCCACAGCAGAGAGCTGGACTGAAAGAGGAGCAACCGGGACAGAACTGGCACCCCAACCGGGATTAGAACCCAGTGTGCCGGCTCCACAGGCGGAGATTAGCCTAGTGAGCTACAGCGCCAGCCTGGATTTCTTTTTAAATAAATCAAACTGTACATACTGTTGGAACATGTTTTGTCTTAAAATATTTATTTATTTGAGAGCGAGAGCAAGACAGACGAAGAGCAAGAGACAGAAGACGGATACTCAGAGCACACCTATCCTGCTGGTTAGCTCCCTAGATGCAAGCAAAGACTAGGACTGGGCTGAGGACTGAGAACTCAGTCAAGTTTCCCAGGACTGGCTGGAACCCAAATACTTAAGTATACACCGTTGCATCCCAAAGTATGTATTAGCAGTAAGCTGGAGTCTGGAACCGGAGCCAGTGTTGGGAACCAAATGTAGGAACCAAATGTGGGCATCTTAATGATTAGACTACACTCCAGCCGCACCCCCCCCGCCCTTTATCTATCACTGGTGATTTTTTTTTTTTTTTAATTTATTTGACAGAGTTACAGACAGTGAGAGAGAGAGAGAAAGAGAGAGAGAGAGAGCAAGGTCTTCCTTCCGTTGGTCCACACCCAAAATGGCCGCCAGGGCCGGAGCTATGCTGATCTGAAGCCAGGAGCCAGGTGCCTCCTCCTGGTCTCCTATGCGCGTGCAGGGGCCCAAGGACCCAGGTGATCCTCCACTGCCCTCCCGGGCCACAGCAGAGAGCTGGACTGGAAGAGGAGCAGCTGGGACCAGAACCCAGTGCCCATATGGGATGCCAGCACCTCAAGTAGAGGATTAACCAAGTGAGCCATGGCGCTGGCCCCAAATAAATAAATCTTTTAAAAATATATACAGGGCTGGGGCCGCGTATATATTTGTAAAGTCCACTTTGTTTTATTTTTTTTGTTTCCAATTTTTCAAGTTAAAAAACTGTTTTGGTGTTATTCCAAAACAGTTTAGCAGCCAGAAGCCAACAAATGGTCTAAAATAATTAAGACATAATTTATTATTTGGGCAAACAATGTCATTTAATAGCAAGAACACTAGACTATCAACCCATCAGAAGATAAAGTTTTAGTCTAGGCTAAGCTACTAACAGAATGACGATGGACCTATTTCTCTGTCTGGCATTGCTGGTGGCAAGTGGTAAACCAAGTTATATTTATTGATTCTATCACTAGGTGTTCATGGAGCCTTTATGATTTGTCAGCAGCATACTAGATGTTAAGGGACAAAGGATGCATGAAATGGAGTCCCTACCTTTCATGCTAACACTCTAGTAGGGGAGAGACACATTAATCAGATAACTATAATCACAAATATTAACAACTGTTAAGTGCTTTCACGCTGAAGAACTGGTTCCTATGAGAGTGGTTCCAGTGAGAGGATTTGATCTAGGGAAGGTTAACAAGATAAAAATAGAAGGGAAATGATGTGTAAAGGGGCTAAAAGAATGTACTGTGGAAAATGTAAAGTAGAGAAAGGGAAGATGGGATGCAGCTGGAGAGGTCAGTAGGGATGAGCCTAAGCAGTGCCTTTTACAGCTTGTTAAAAGCACATCTCCTGGAGCCGGCGCTGCGGCTCACTAGGCTAATAATCCTCCGCCTGTGGTGCCGGCACACCGGGTTCTAGTCCTGGTTGGGGTGCCGGATTCTGTCCCGGTTGCTCCTCTTCCAGGCTAGCTCTCTGCTGTGGCCAGGGAGGGCAGTGGAGGATGGCCCAAGTGCTTGGGCCCTGCACCCCATGGGAGACCAGGAGGAAGCACCTGGCTCCTGGCTTCAGATCGGCGCAGTGCGCGAGCCACAGCGGCCATTTGGGGGGTGAACCAACGGAAGGAAGACTCTTCTTTCTGTCTCTCTCACTGCCTAACTCTGCCTGTCAAACAAATGAATGCACATATCCTGGGGCCAGCTTGGCACAGCATGTTAAACTTCTGCCCGCAACGCCAGCATTCCAAATGGGTGCCAGTTCCTGTCCTGGCTGCTCCACTTTTGATTCAGCTCTCTGCTAACAACCTGGGAAAAGCAGCTGAAAAGTGCTTGGGCCCCTGCCACCCACGAAGCATACCTAGATGAAGCTCCTGGCTTTAGCCTGCCTTAGCCTTGGCTGTTACAGCCATTTGGAGAGTGAACCAGAGGATGGGAGATCTCTCTCTCTCTCTCACTCACACACACACACACACACACACACACACACACACACACAATCTTCCTATCTCTGTAATTTTGCCTTTCAAATAAATATTTAAAAAATAAAATGAAATAAAGCACAGCTCCTCAACTCAAGAGCTGTAAACATCTGACAAATTCTGACAAGAAAACGATGACATGAGCAGATTTATGTTAAGAAATGATCACACTGTCTACCCTAAAATTCTATGATTCTAGGAATGGAAATTTACCTCGTGGTTAAGACACTCACATCTGGGGACAGCGTTGTGCCACAGCGGGTTAGGCTGAAGCCTGCAATATTGGCATTCCACATGAGAGTAGGTTTGACTCCTTTCTACTCCATTTCTGATCCAGCTCCCTGTTCATGTGCCTGGGAAAGCAGCTGAAGATGGTCTGATTGCTTGGAACCTGCCACTCACATAGGAGACCCAGATGGAGTTCTAGGCTCCTGACTTAAGCCTGGCCCAGCTTCAGCCATCGTGGCTATTTGGGGAGTAAACCAGTGGATGATAGACTTCTCTTGCTCTGTTTCTCCCTTTTTCTCTATAACTCTGCCTTTCAAATAAATAAATAATAATCTTTTTAAAAAAGAAGACCCTCACATCCTGTGTTCAGTATGTGATTCAGCTCCTGACTACAGCTGCCTGCCATTGCAGACTGTGGGAGTAAGCAGTGAGAGCTCAAATAGTTGGGCCCTGGCCATTCAAGTGGGACACCTGGATTGCATTTCTGGCTCCCAGTCTCTGCTCTAACCAGCTCTGGCTGCTGCAGGCACCTGGGAAGTAAACCAGCAGGCAGGTAGCAGCACACTTGCTTGCTTTCACGTGTACTCTCTCCCTCCTTGCCTCACAATAAATAAACAAAAAT
The DNA here is from genome assembly GCF_051225735.1 of Oryctolagus cuniculus. Classification (NCBI taxonomy): domain Eukaryota; kingdom Metazoa; phylum Chordata; class Mammalia; order Lagomorpha; family Leporidae; genus Oryctolagus; species Oryctolagus cuniculus. Next base: position 68,838,416 of record NC_142867.1, read on the forward strand.
TGAAAATTTTTAATTCTAGGGGCCGGTGCTGTGGCACAGCAGGTTAAAGCCCTAGCCTGAAGCGCCGGCATCCCATGTGGGCGCCGGTTTGAGTCCCGGCTGCTCCTCTTCTAATCCAGCTCTCTGATGTGGCCTGGGAAAGCAGTAGAAGATGGCCCAAGTCCTTGGGCCCCTGCACCCATGTGGGAGACCCGGAAGAAGCTCCTGGCTTCTGGCTTTGGATCAGCGCAACTCCAGCCATTTCGGCCATTTGGGGAGTGAATCAGCGGATGGGAAGACCTCTCTCTCTCTCTCTCTCCTCCCTCTGTGTAACTCTGACTTTGAAGCAAATAAATAAATCTAGGCCGGCGCCGCGGCTCACTAGGCTAATCCTCCACCTTGCGGCGCCGGCACGCCGGGTTCTAGTCCCGGTCGGGGCGCGGGATTCTGTCCGGTTGCCCCTCTTCCAGGCCAGCTCTCTGCTGTGGCCCGGGAGTGCAGTGGAGGATGGCCCAGGTGCTTGGGCCCTGCAACCCATGGGAAACCAGGAGAAGCACCTGGCTCCTGCCATCGGATCAGCGCGGTGCGCCGGCTGCAGCGCACCTGCCACGGCGGCCATTGGAGGGTGAACCAACGGCAAAGGAAGACCTTTCTCTCTGTCTCTCTCTCTCTCTCACTATCCACTCTGTCAAAAAAAAAATATATATATATATAAAAATAAATAAACAAATAAATCTAAAGAACAATTTTTTTAATTCTAATGGTAAGGGGCAAGAAATGTATGGCCAACATCATTACCCATAGGTTCTGTATCCCTGGGTTCCACATCAACAGAGTCTAATTGGCTAAAGAAAAAAATTATGTCTGAAAACACATACAGATTTTTTCCTTTCTTGAACAGTACAGTATAACAATCACTGACATGGCATTTACATTTCATTGGTATTGTAAGCCATCTAGAAATGACTTAAAGAATGTAGGAGGATGTGTCTAGGTTATATGCAAACACTATACCATTTTTTGGGAAAGATTTATTTTATTATTTATTTGAAAGAGTTAAAGAGAGGTAGAAACAGAGAGGTCTTCCATGTGCTGGCTCACTCCCCAAACAGCCACAATGGCCAGAGCTGAGCCTATCCAAAGCCAGGAGCCAGGGACCTCATCTGGGTCTCTCACTCAGATGCAGGCACCCAAGGACCTGAGCCATTCCCCGCTGCCCTCCCAGATGTATCAGCAGGGAGCTGGAATGGAAGTGGAGCAGCCGGGATCAAACTGGCACCCACATGGGATGCTGGCATGCCTGCTGTGCCACAGCACTGGCCCCACACTATACCATTTTATATATGGATTTGAGTATCTGTGGATTTTGCTATCTGCGGGAGCGCCTATACCGAATTTCCCTGGGACACCAAAGGACAACTGTGTATCCAGTAGCTAATAAGCACCATGATGGGAAAGCATATACCTCTGGGCCATGCTGTCTCATTACAGAAGCATTCTATAGTCCTTAACATGTAGCCTTTTCTACATTTGGCATACCTGTAACTTATACATTTTCGCGTTCTTGTTGATCTCCTTTCCAGTAAGTTAACTTTGGACTTTTTGGAATCTTTTTTCTTTTCTTCTTGATCTTCAGAAAAATCTGGCTCCTTTAAAAATATAGTAAGTAAATAGGTATGACAGAACAAAATTTCTTGGAATTTATAGTCTGGTAGTCTCTATCTAGGTAGCACATGTGAAAACTGGAGAAGTTTGAGATGAACCCCCAAACTTAAAAAACATGGAAATTCTAATACACACATTAGAAAAAAAAATGTTTGTGATAGATAGATGAAATACTTCTGTATTAAAATTCTTGACACTTTTGTGAATTTACAATTATCTGCTTTAAATCAAGATGAAATTCTTCCTTAGATAGAATTTTCAAATCAATAATTAAATCTGACACAGAAGATATTACGCTTGCTGAATGAATAAAATGACTTTTAAAAAGGGGTACAGGATGCTTAAGGCAATTAACTGACAGGTAAGGCTAGTATTTAATTAAGTCTGAATGAAACTACTTATGACATGGAAGAAATTTCTTCTCCAATGAAAAATCATGTTACAAGTACTTTCAATCATGAGACCCTTAATTATCATTAGACTAACAGATGTGAAACAAACCCAACTTTAAAAATACAAATTGAAAATTTTAGCAATCCCAAAGAATTAAAAATCAAATCTTGAACTATTCTTCAGTGATGTTATATAAATAGCAATTCAAAAACCCAAAACTAAATTATCCAGTTTAGGGTAAAAACAAGGGAACATATATTCCAAAGAGATCAGCTATAAATTTACAGTCCATAAATGAGATCATTTTGGGAGGGCTGAGATTTATTGGCATATATATACTTTCAATTAAGAGGGTGATTTTTCTAAGGCTTTAAATTTCTATTTTAATAAAATAATAATTTTATTGTATTAATATTCTTTTAAGTACTCACATTATATAATGTAGGTTAAATTTTAGAATAATTATTGCAGTATCCCATTTAAAAATACTACAAATCAAGAACTTACCTGTGGAGGAATGATGTTTTCAATACTGATACCAACATACACCAAACGTTCTTTCCTTTAAGTAAAAAACAAGCAGAAAATGAGATGTGTTAACACAAAATTGTTACAAAAATACTACTAATGCAGAGAAGACTAAAATATAATTTCATGGTAAGAGCAGAGCCTAATTCACAGACATGTCAGCTGCTACCCATATGCAGCAGGCACATTTCCACACAATATGAAAACTACACCTTTAGAAGAGACTTATACTGGTGAAATAAAACCTGTCCCTGAAATGGACAAGGAAACATCATGAAGAGTCTTCCTGTGACTCAGCGGTGTTGTGGTCAGATGGAAATACCTTTAATTAAACAAAATTCTGACAAGTCAGTATAAGTAAAACTGAACTGAAATGCTAACTGCTCTTTCCCCTCTCACTTGTAATGTTTCTTACACAAGGAAATTAATATATTCTGTTGGCTAGATCCTTCAGAGTGTCACTTTTGCTGTCCTATGAAGTCTTGGCCCTGTACACAGGTATTTCACAGAGACAGGTCATGAAGCTATTTAACAAAAACTTCCATGTATGAAAATGATAAAATGATTTTCATCAAAATTCAATAAAAGTATTACATAATTAATGAATCAATAACTAAGAGAGGCAAGAACAATATTAACTGAAATAAACAGGGAATACTTTAGAAGACTTCTTGGCTTGAGTTATATGTTGTTAAAAACGTTTGGCAGGACGGTGCCGTGGCTCACTTGGCTAATCCTCCGCCTACGGCGCTGGCACTCCGGGTTCTAGTCCTAGTCAGGGTACCAGATTCTGTCCTGGTTGCTCCTCTTCCAGTCCAGCTCTCTGCTGTGGCCCGGGAAGGCAGTGGAGGATGGCCCAAGTGCTCGGGCCCTGCACCCACATAGGAGACCGGGGGGGGAGGGGGAAGAGGGGGGGCACCTGGCTCCTGGCTCCGGATCAGTGCAGTGCACCGGCCGTGGTGGCCATTTGGGGGGTGAACCAATGGAAGGAAGACCTTTCTCTCTCTCTCTCTCTCTCACTGTCTAACTCTGCCTGTCAAAAACAAAAACAAAAACGTTCGGCATACATCTGTCCTTACAATAGTCCCATTTATGAGATACCCTTTTCCTCCTCTATACCTCAAAAATCTCTACTTTCGCTTCGTCACTGTTCTTCTCAACTCAACTAAAAAGACATTTGTTTACATTAGTTCAGAAATTATGTCAGCTTGGGACTCCATAAGTAAATAAGATACGGTTACTGCCTCACAATTATTTAACAACTGACTCTAGACTTGTGAACAGTTGTAACTGAAACATGAAAAATGTACAGATTAATTTTGTCTAAAGAGTTGAGAAATTTGGGAAGGTTTTAAACAGATAGTAGCATTTGAACAGGATCTTAAAGGTAGATACAATTTCTTGTCTAGTCCTAGGGAAAGGTAACCTTCTGTCCCATCTTACTACGGAGTTCAAGGATCGTCTTTGGCCCAAACCTTATCAGTACCAACAACCACACTCCTTCCAAAATTTTAAGTTCAGGCTATTCTCTGACTTCTACTCGACTTAGAAGTTCACTTGTCAGCTCACTCCCTATAATGTATTGATTTCAATTCTTTGACTCCAGCAAGACATCTACCAGTGACTCTACCCTCCTTTAACACTGTCCATCACTCCCTTCACATCCTTACTCTCCCCCTTACCTGGCTTAGACTCCATGGTCCATCATTATAAATACTCCTTTGCATACACTTTCAAACTCCTTGTCTCTTTCTCTCCTTCCCTCTGTTATATTACCTGGAAAATTCCAACCCTGATTAAATCCAACTCTCTGCTAACAAAGCACTAGTAATAGTACTCTGGACTTACAGAGCTTTGAATTCCCAGCTAATTTCTGGCACCAGATCCACTGAGTAGACTTCAAAAACATCAGATTTCACAGAGCAACTCCCTGGCCATGGACGCTTGCCGGCTACTAAACTAAGTGCTCACTGATACACTCTTCTTTCCCATCAAACTGTAAAGCCCTCTAAAGTAGCAACCACACTGGAGGAGACAACTTCAAAAAGATGTGGAAAATGAAATTTAAAGATAAATTTGTTATGCAAAAAATTTTGAAATCCTTGCATATGAGGGGTCTTCAAAAAGTTAACCTTGAAAAAAATGATGCATGCATTTCAGAAATTTGTTTGCAGTTCTCAATATAATCCTTATGTTAAAAACATAATCTAGCATTAAGGAGGTACCCAATAAATGTTTAAATGTTGAATAAATGCAATAAGGGAAAACAATGGCAACAAGGAAAATATGTTCTTGTACTATGACATATGGAGTAAATAAGGCCTTACACTATTAGGATGAGAGGCAGACAAGTGATTTCACAAATTAAAAAAAAAAAGAAAAAAGAATGAAAATGCCTATTGGGGCCGGCACAATGGTGAAGCAGGTAAGCGGCTGCCACCTGCAGTGCCTGCATCTCATATGGGCATCGGTTCAAGTCCCAATCCAGCTCTCCACTGTGGCCTGGGAAAGCAGTAGAAGATGGCCCAAGTCCTTGGGCCTCTGCACCCAGATGGGAGACCTGGAAGAAGCTCCTGGCTCCTAGCTTCAGATTGGCACAGCTCCAGCTATTGAGGCCGATTGGGGAGTGAACCAGTGGATGGAAGATCTCTCTCTCTGCCTCTCCTCCTCTCTCTGTGTAACTTTCAAATAAATAAATAAATCTTAAAAAAAAAAAAAAGAAAATGCCTATTTAGAAATATAGATGACTTCATTTAGAATTTAGACTATTCAGGTATTCTTGGAGCTATACATAACAAAAACCTTGTTAACCACATTATTAGTGAGAATCTGCAAACAGCAGCAACAATTCATTAACTACTGGCTTTGTGCTATTCTGGTCTTAATGTTACAATGACTTCATTCTCCTTTTTATGACCCAGTCTCACTTAGAACTCAGTGTATGATCTAAAGACATAATCACAGATGTCCTCCTAAAGGATGACATTTAAGTAAAGAGAATTAAAAACAGGAGAAAAAAGCAAAGCAACTTGTAAATAAGGGAAAATAACCAATATTAACCACAACCAGCATTTTCCACTAACCTTTTCCATGTATAGATGGTATAAACACAATAGAGCTCCAAAGAACAAGCACATATAACCTGAACATTAGACAAAATTCTTTTTTTGCATAAAAATTTTATTTATTTATTTGAAAGGTAAAGAGAAACAGAGAATGAGCTCTCATCTGCTGGTTCACCCCCAAAGGCCCACAATGGCTGAGACTGGGTGGCTTACAACAGGAGCTAGGAAGCCAATCCAAGTCTCTTATCTGGGAGGTAGGAACCCAATTGTTGAAACCATCACCACTGCCTCCCAGGGTCCATATTAACAAAGATTCAGGAGCCAGAGCTGAGAATGGAACCACATCAGGATGTGAGTGTCTCAACTGGTGTCTTAACTGCTGGCTAACTGCCTGCCTCCTGAATTTCTAGTAGTTCATATTCTTGACTCTTAAAACATATATTCTCTCTCAAGCTCCTACTAGATGAGTCTGTTAACTATTTTCATTGATGAATCAGATCAGCTTTAAAACTGTTTAGTTGTCAGAAGGACAGGTAGATTTGACAAAGACCAAGGAAATGGAAAATCTAAATATTTATGATTTCATTTGAAGTACATTTAGTTAGAGCTTTCCCACTGTCAAAACTCCGCATATCCAAATAGTTCTAATAATTGTATATAGGATTATTTTTGAAAATATCTTTAGAAGATATTGCAAATACTTTAAACCCAGTTATCTGTCAAAAGCAACCCAGGATTGCTAAATGCAAAAATATTTAGACAACTGATTTAAGAAAAAAAAAAGTCAACTTTACTGATTAGCCTGGCTTTAAGTTAAATACATCGATTATGTGATAGATAGCTCAAACAAAATAGTAAAAAACAAAACCGAACCCAACTCATCCTACATTCTGGAGGCTGCAGTCATTTTTAAGGTTCACCTTTGCACAGGGTAAACTGAGTAGAAGCAGACCCTGAACCAAAGAATTAAAGAAGTGTAGCAAGTGAAAGTAATAAGGCCAATTAGGAAACACTGCTTACAATTTCCCATACAATTAAGTCCTACATATTAATCCCCTAATCGTTACCATCTTATTGTCACAAAGCCTGCACTTGTTAAGGCCTCCTAGATTACTGCAACATTCCCAACTCTAATTGCTTCTTCTTACTGTTATTGGAACATTTTTTTCTGATATAAAGACCTGATTATGCATAGCAATACTCCGATGTCTCCTTCACAGCTTGCAGGCAATAACTCAAATACCCTAGCCAGGTTTGTAAGCTATTCACAATCTGGACTCACTCTGCTTTTGAAGTGGTACATCTCCTACCAGTCTCCTCCTCTGCTACACTTTGCTGTTGCTCACATTTGCTGGGAAGGCCCTTTCTTTTCATTTGCACCTGAATAACCCTCACTCCTATGAGAACCCAAAAGCTCCTATACAATGTTCTTACATGGCTGTGAATCTGCCTTGATTTTTCTATTTTATTTTATCATTGATTCATGTGTCTGTATTCCATGGTAGAGTGCTGAGTATCATGTAAGCAAGAACTCTTACATTTTTTCCAATTTGATACAAAGTAGGCGCAAATGAATGTTTAAAAATAGACTCATTATAGTAAGGCACATAATAAACACAAACTTACTATCCCGATACTGAACCAACTTCTGAGGATAAGGCTTACATGCAGTCTGACTTTCTCCTAGGAGCCTTCTCAACTGCTTTAGACCACACTGCTGTGGCATATTGAAGAGGGAGGCATCTCTTACAGTTAGCAGGATATAAGCCAGCCTTAAACTACTCTATTTCATCAGTGTTAATTCTACCCACCCAAAGAAATGATTATTGGGTAACCAAACCATAGATCAGTTCTCATAGTTTTCTTGTATTTACTACAGCACTTAGGTGGAAGTCTCTATGATAACACGTGCCAATATTAATTCACAGCAGGGGATGGCAAAGTTTTCTGTAAAGGACAGATAAAAAATAATGCAGCCTTGGCAGGTCATGGGGTCTCCTCCTAACACCCAACTCTGTTGCTGTAAGGCAAAAGCAAACACAGATAGCACAGAAACAAAAGGGACAGAGCTGTGTTCCAGTAAAAAGTCATTTTATGGGGTAGTGAAACTGGAACATACTATGGCATACATGGCATATGACTTTCATGTGCCATGAAATAGGTATCTAATGTTTATTTTTTTCCAACCCTTGAGAAACATACAAACCATTCTTAGTATAAAAAACAAGTAGGCAAAGTTTGCCAAGAGGCTGGTTTTTCTGATCCCTGCTTTAAATGGGTGCATTCACCTATATTGCAAGATGACTCTGCTGACGTCTTTCCAAATAAAACGTTAACACACATTCTGAAATACCTTCGTTCAGCACGCTCCTTCTTCTTTAAGGCAACATCCAGATCTTGCAGCTGTTCCTCTAATTTTTCACATAGTAGTTTCTGAAGGAGCAAAATATGTGTGTCATTTTTAATACATTTCCATGATCATCTATCATGTACACATTAAGCTCATGAGTACCATGCTGAACAGTTAGTAAACAATGAAACTTTCCCTGGGTTTAATAAAGAGGTGCTTTGGGTTGGCATTGTGGCACAGCAGGTAGAACCGCCACCTGCAGCGCCGGCATCCCATATGAGTGCCGGTTTGAGTCCTGGCGGCTCCACTTCTGATCCAGCTCTCTGCTATGGCCTGGGAAAGCAGAAGATGGCCCAAGTCTTTGGACCCCTGCACCTGCATGGGAGACGCAGAAGTTGTTCCTGGCTCCTGGCTTCAGATCGCTGCAGCTCCGGCCGTCGTGACCATTTAGGGAGTGAACTAGAGGATAGAAGACCTCTCTCTCTGTCTTTTAAATAAATAAATCTTTGAAAAACAAATGAGCAGGTGTTTCAACTGCCATTGAACAAAGATGAGCACAGTATTTTTGAAATAAAGCATGCATCAGAGAAGCTTATAGCTTTGCCAAAACACAGAAAAACCATATTCTTAAGGCTATACTAATGGCAGTAACCAATGCTGAAAATAGCATGTGGTTCAACAGTATATATAACAGTGACTATAATTTTTTTAAATTTAAAAAACATTAAGGGTGAAGCTTATATATACATAAAATATAGTAGCACTAGTCACTATTTTTAAGGAGTGAGGATGGAAAATAATGTATAAAAAAAAGCCACATGGTTATTTGGTTCAAATAGAGTTGACAAATGTTAACTAACAGTACTCTGCTAAGTCGCAGATGTCTCTTTCACTGAGAAATGTATAAAATCTCTACTTTTTATGTAGTTTTAAAAATTTTATTATTCTTTACCTTTTATTTATTTGAAAGCAGAGAGACAGAGAAAGGGAGTTAGAGACAGAGATCTCCCATCTGCTGTTTGAATCCTCAAATGTCTATAACACTGGAGGCTGGACCAGTACAAAGACAGAAGCTGGGAACTCAATCTGGGTCTCCCTCATGGGTGGCAGGGACTCAATACTTGAGCCATCACCTACATCTCCCAGTGTCAGCATTGGCAGGAAGCATGGATCAGAAGCAGAACAAGGACTCAGATCCAGGCACTGCAATCCAGGATGTACGAGTTCCAAACAGCACTGACCACTGTGCCAAATGTCTGCCCCTCATAGTTTTTAAAAACAGAATGAGACTGGGCTGGCAAGACAGTGGACACGGTAGTACAGAAAATATCCTGTCCCTTAGCTTCCAGAAGAAATTCACCTGAATCAAGATAAAAGAGAAAGACAATCCATGTTTCTGCTAACCCTGAAAATGTCTAAAACAACTACTGACAAAAAGTAGGGAGAAATGAAAATGGAGGATGAAACAAAGTAAAAAACAAAAGGAAGAAGCTAATTTCTTTCTTTGTATATATCTAAATTTGGTCTTCTTTGTGCTTGTAACAATCAAGAAATAAAGATATTTTTATGGGGCTGGCGCCACGGCTCAATAGGCTAATCCTCCGCCTTGCAGCGCCAGCACACCGGGTTCTAGTCCCGGTCGGGGCACCGAATTCTGTCCCGGTTGCCCCTCTTCCAGGCCAGCTCTCTGCTGTGGCCAGGGAGTGCAGTGGAGGATGGCCCAAGTGCTTGGGCCCTGCACCCCATGGGAGACCAGGATAAGTACCTGGCTCCCGCCTTCGGATCAGCGCGGTGCGACGGCCGCAGCGGCCATTGGAGGGTGAACCAACGGCAAAAGAAGACCTTTCTGTCTCTCTCTCTCTCTCACTGTCCACTTTGCCTGTCAAAAAAAAAAAAAAAAAAAAAAAGATATTTTTATGAATATAGAAGGCTTTTGAGAATTGATTTAGGAAAAAAAAAAAAAAAACAAATGGAAGACCTAAAAGATGTTTATAAAAGGTAAAAACCTAAAAAAGTGGTAGACATTTTTTAAAAGTTCCTTTGAAGAGTCAAGTTGTTTAGTGATGATTACAAGGTCTCATTATTTTGAATGCAAAACCAAGTACTGGAAAAACAGAGGTGAGCGGGAGGCATACATGTTGGCAAGGGGGGCAGAACCATTCTCCATCAGGGATGATCATCAGGGGTGGGCGGAGGCAAGCGGTGTGGTAGCCACTGTCACAGGAGTCACACAGAAGAATCTGAAACAAACCACAATAAAGTCAACCTAACTCTATGACTAAAATTCAGTGATTCTTATTAAGAGAAAAACATTTCAATATTTCTTAGTACTCTACTGCAAAGTTAATGAATAAAAAAGTGCTGATAATAACAGATCTGATGTCAATTTTAAAAAAATATATAAAAACAAAATTCTTAAAAACTAAGAAACCATTTTTTTCTTAGTTTTATTTATTTGTTTTTGTTTACTTGAAAGGCAGAGCAACAGAGAGAGAAAAAGAGACATCTTCCTTCCACTACTTTACTTGCCCACAACAGCCAGGGCTGAGCAAGGATGGAGACAGGGGTTAGTAATTAAATCCAGGGCTGGCGCTGTTGCATACTGGGTAAAGCTGCCAGCTGCAGTACAAGTATCCATATCATATGGGCGCCGGTTTGTGTCCCGGCTGCTCCACTTCTGATCCAGCTCTCTGCTATGGCCTGGGAAAGCAGTAGAGGATGGCCCAAGTCCTTGGGCCGTTGCACCGCATGGGAGACCCAGAAGAAGCTCCTGGCTTCAGATCGGCGCAGCTCTGGCCACAGCAGCCTTCTGGGAAGTGAACCAGTAGGTGGAAGACCTCTCCTCTCTCCCTCTCTCTCTCTGCCTCTCTGTAACTCTTTCAAATTAAATAAATAAATCTTATTTCCTTAAAAGAATTAAATCCAGGTCTCCCATATGGGTGGCAGGGACCCAAGTACTTGAAGGTTCACATGCTGCAGCCTCCCAGGGTCGGCATTTGCAGGAAGCTGGACTGGAAGCGCAGGCTGATGGATATGGGATGCAGGTACCCAAGAGGCACCTGCTTTCTAAGAAAATGTTAAGCTATAAAATCAAATGAAAAATAATGAGAACCTTTCTAAATTAAGAGTTAGGATAATTTTATAGTGAGCCGTGAGACAGGAACACATTCCTTACAACAAAGTTTTCAAGCTCAAGTATCACAAACTTGTCCACAATATACAGAATTTTAAAAATATAAAAACTTTCCACTTTAAATAGCATCTGAGTTATCTCTTAAGAAACACTTATGGTTCCCTTTCTCATGAAAATTCAAGGAGGGAAGAGATGAGGTATAGAAAAGGATGGAGCTCTATTCAGAACCCTCAAGTTCAAATACAAAGGCTAATAAATGGTCATAAAATTGTTATTTTTACGGCTACTTGAATATAAGGTGACCAGCTCTATAAAATTTAATAGTATATTCCTGAATGTTTAACTTAAAAATTTTTTTATTTTAAAATAATTTTAGACTCATAGAAGAGTTGTGAAGATAGTGGAGTTCCCATATGCCCTTCATTAAGTTTTCAGTAACTACAAGACATTCATCAAAGCTATAATACCATGTTTCACTAATTTCCACTATTGTTCTTTTTCCGATTCTGAATCCAAGACACTATTTTGTATTTAGTCATGTTTCATTAGTCTCATCTGATACGTAACAGTTTCTTAGTCTGTTTTCCATAACTTCGAGTTTAAAGATTAGTCAGATACTAGACTGTCCTCGAGTTTGGGTTTGTTCATTATTTTCTCATTAGATGGGGGTTATAGTTTTTGGAGAAGAGTAACACAGAGGGGAAGTATTCTGCTCACTGGAACATATCATGAGGCTCATAATAACAATACAACTTATTACTGGTAATATTAACCTTGATCACTTCATTAAATTAGCATCTGTTGGCTTTCCCCAATGCACAGTTACTACTTTTCATTTTCCATACTCTATTCTCGTAAGTCTTACTCATGCTTAAAGGGAGGAAAATTAAGTTTTCTGTATATAAAAATATTGAAGAATTTGTAGATATAAATTAAATTAACAAATATTTTGAAAGTGTTTTAGGTAGCAAGGTGGACATGAGTCTATGTATGTGAGAGGCTAAAGAACTAAACTGGGAATATTTGTATGGCTGAATAAGGAAACAAATGTAGAAGCACGCCCTGAAGCAGACCAGCACTTGCACGAAAAGTCTTGACATCAAAACAACCTAGTTAGGTAGGCCCCAGCTCTCTCCCGGAGCAGCTTAGGGGAAGCATCCCCAGCTGGCACCAAGTCGAGTACTGGTCCAATGACACTTAGCTGACAATGTTCTGGGAGGAATTTCAGGAATTCCATGCCCAGGAAGCCCCCCACCCAGCAATACCTCAGATAGGGAGGGCTCACAGTCCAAGACTGGGCCCTCAGCTCTTTCCCAAGATGCCAGCATGCTCTATCAGGTGTATTTCTTTTCAATAAATTTCATTACCTCGCTTTTCACTACTCTGTCTCACATTTGAATTCCTTTTGGTTTGAAGGCAAGATCCTCTGAGCAGCCATCTCCATAACTTCTAGAGGCAGCCAGGAGAGACTGAGCATAGCAGTAAGTTCTGAGCAGCATCGCTCTGTGGCACGCTCCATGTCTAGCTGCCTTCTGTTTCTCCCTGCCTTGTCTACCCTTCTATACTGGCGATGAAAGCCAATATTTCATGGAGACAGAGACTTGCCACTTTTTTTTTTTTAATAAAGATTTCTTTATTTAAAAGGCAGAGTTATAGAGAAAGAAAGAGAGGGAAAGATATAGAGATCTTCTATCTGCTGGTTCACTCTCCAAATAGCTGCAACAGCCCAGGCTGTGGAGTTTTTTCCAAGTCTCCTGTGTGGGTGCAGGGGCCCAAGGGCCTGGTTTCAGTCAGCCCTCCCTACTACTGAAGAATGCCAAGGAATTCCCATCTCCTTTGCCACCGTTTTTAAAAGCTCTAGCGAGAACTGGTGGTCTTTTTTCTTTAAGATTTATTTATTTATTTATTTGAAATGCAGAGTTAGAGAGAGGCAGAGGCATAGAGAGAGAGAGAGAGGTCTTCCATGTACCGATTCACTCCTCAGGTGGCCTCCAATGGCCAGAGCTGTGCTGATCTAATGCCAGGAGCCAGGAGCTTCCTCCGGGGCCCAAAGACTTAGACCATCTTCTACTGCTTCCCCAGGCCATAGCAGAGAGCTGAATCAGAATTGGAGCAGCCGGGACTTGAACTGGCACCCACACAGGATGCTGGTGCTTCAGGCCAGGGCTTTAACCTGCTATACCACAGCATTGGCCCAAGAGGTTGATTTTACAGCTTTGGCACTGTAGGTGACGGCTTTACCCACTAGGCCACAGCATGGCTCTCCCCCCAACCCCCTTTTAAAAAATTTATTTATTTCAAAGGCAGAATTAGACAGAGAGGGATCTTCTATCTGCTGGTTCACTCCCCAGATCATTTTTTTTTTTTTTAATTTTTTTTGACAGGCAGAGTGGACAGTGAGAGAGAGAGACAGAGAGAAAGGTCTTCCTTTGCCGTTGGTTCACCCTCCAATGGCCGCCACGGCCGGCGCGCTGCGACCGGCGCACCACGCTGATCCGATGGCAGGAGCCAGGAGCCAGGTGCTTTTCCTGGTCTCCCATGGGGTGCAGGGCCCAAGCACCTGGGCCATCCTCCACTGCACTCCCTGGCCACAGCAGAGGGCTGGCCTGGAAGAGGGGCAACCGGGACAGAATCCGGCGCCCCAACCGGGACTAGAACCCGGTGTGCCGGCGCCGCTAGGCGGAGGATTAGCCTAGTGAGCCGCGGCGCCGGCCCACTCCCCAGATCATTGCAATGGCTAGGGCTGGGCTAGACAGAACCCAGGAGTCAGGAGTTTCTTCCAGTCTTCCACATAGGTAAGGGGCCCAAGCACTTGGGCCATCCTCTGCTGCTTTCCCAGATAGACTAGCAGGGAATTGGATTGGAAATGGAGCAGTTAGGACTTGGACTGGATCCACAGGGGATGCTGGTGTCTGTCACATGTGGTGGCACCAAGAACTAGTCTTAAGACAGTTTCTCTTGCTATCTTTTACCATCAACCAGGTCCTGACATAGTCATGTTTTCTAACTCCCTCTTAAGTGGTTTCTAGATTAGCAAGAGCGAGCCTCTTGGGCTTTTCCTCACTAAATTATCAAAGTTTCTCTGTCCGCCTATTGAAGATGCCTCTGTTCTCTGGCTGAGGGCAATAACGACTCCTTAAAGTCACAGAACTCTACAGTTGCCACTGTCTCTCCAATTAGTCCTGAGGCCTGACAGGATAACACAGGCTGTGAATGCTGCTGTCCTTTCTGAACCACTGTAAGCGGCTGAGTTGTTATTGTGACCAGCTATTTTTGATTTTTGTCATCGAGCTGTGATTCTCTGAAAACATTAGCAATTAAGTTTATGGAGCTCTGTCTTTTAAGAAAACATGTCGCTTCTATATGGAAGTGCTTTGTTTTCTAGTGAAAAGTTTCTTGAGATTTCTAGGGCTAGCAACTTTGGTAACGTGCAATTGTGTAAGAAAAGATAAAGTGAAACTGGTAAACATTGTGTGTTCTTTTTATTAAAAGGTGGTTTTCTCTTAATTTAGAGGTGCTAAGGATTGTTTCAGGATGTGAACTGAACGAAAAAGTAGGTTGGAAAGAAAGATGTGGAGGAAGCTATTGTCACCACTGATCTGAACATAAAGTATGAGGCCAATGAATGAACAGATAAGAAAACAGACCAGGCAGGTGTAGCAGAAGAGACTGAATCCCAATCTGTATTTAGATTGGGGTTTCTATGAACCTGAGTTATTTACCCAGTTGTCTTAACAATATGAGGATGAGAATGTATTCCTGGTGACAAAGGTTAAGGATTTCTTGATAGAAGGAGAAACTGAAGGAAAAAGTACTTTGTAGAAGAGATCAGGTTGGTTAAGATTAGAAGGAAATTATTTTAAAGCTAGCTGAAACATCATATGTAGTGAAATAAGCCAGTCCCAAAGGGACAAATACCATATGATCTCCCTGATCTGTGAGAACTGATATAGCACCAAAAATGAAGTCTGTAGAAGTGAAACCGATATTTCAAGAAGAGATGACTTGAATGGCCCTTGTCTTGAATATCAAGCAACAGTTTTTTCTTCATAATATTTGTTGAACTCTTTACTTAATATAGAGTTACTCATATGTATATAGTCAACTGAGGATGGATCTGGCGCTGCGGCTCAATAGGCTAATCCTCCACCTGCGGGGCCGGCACCCTGGGTTCTAGTCCTGGTCGGGGCGCCGGATTCTGTCCCGGTTGCCCCTCTTCTAGGCCAGCTCTCTGCTGTGGCCCGGGAGTGCAGTGGAGGATGGCCCAAGGCCTTGGGCCCTGCACCCGCATGGGAGACCAGGAGAAGAACCTGGCTCCTAGCTTCGGATCAGCGCGGTGCGCCGGCTGCAGCGGCCATTGGAGGGTGACCCAACGGTAAAGGAAGACCTTTCTCTCTGTCTCTCTCACTGTCCACTCTGCCTGTCAAAAAAAAAAAAAAAAAAGAGTGGGAATAAGAGACGGAGGAGGAAGTTTGTAACTGTAAATCTGTATAGTTCTGCATACATTACTATAGCCTTACTTCTAAGGGTGCAGTTTGAAAACTTGCCATGGGACCCCAAATCTCATTAAGCTGGGTGATAAAAATGCTATCTTAGGTGTTAAAGTGATCATATTAAGTGTTAAATTGAACATATAAATAGGACTGTTAAAGTAATAATATAAATAGGATCAAGTGTCTGGCAATAATAATAGATGAAATTAAAAGGAGAAAGTTCCAATATGGGAAGCAGTCCACTCATAGAATCATAATTGCTTTAAGTAGCACTCTGACCTCAGAATCAGCCCTTAAGTCATCCTGGTCTGGCTGAAAAGCTCATGAAACCATTCTAGACATGGAAAGCCAAGACACTGGCAAAAAATGTTCTACATGAAGGATCTCTGTGAGTGAGACCCCAGCAGAAAGAAGTGGCCATCAAAGAAGGATGTACCTTTCTCTGAAAGGAGGAGATAACTTCTACTTTGCTCATGGCCTTGTCTAAATACTGACAGAGTTTGTGGATTTAAAAGGCTTCCACAGCATAGGCAGCTCATGTCAAGAGCCTCAGGTAGTCACTGATGTCAAACATGAGAGTGTTAATTGTTAAACTGACAATAGGAGTCACTGTGCACTAACTTCCCATGCAGGACCTCTGTCCTTTATGAGTTGCATTATGAGAGTTAATGAAAAAGCATGTTATCAAACAGTTTTTTCATACATTTTGTGTGTGTGTGTGTGTAAACTGTTGAAATCTTTACTTAGTATAGAGTTGGCTTCTGTGTACAAAGTTAACTGAAAATGAATCTTAATGGAGAATGGGACGGGGAAGGAGAGAGGGAAGAGGAGGAAGGGTGAGAGTATGGGTGGGAGGGCAGGTATGGTGGGAAGAATAAATATATTCCTAAAATTGTATTTATGAAATTTGTATTAATTACATAAATGGTTTCTTCCGGGGAAAATAAAATACACTAGCTGATATTTTAAGTAAGTCCAGGTAACAGGATCACCTGATTCTCTACCTGTGTGTTCCATGACGTATTTAAGTGCCAAGTAAGGGGTTCATATGCTGATGTCATGTGCTAATCCTTTTTAAAAATATTTTTTATTTATTTATTTAACAGGTAGAGTTAAAGACAGTGAGAGAGAGAGACAGAGAGAAAGGTCTTGCTTCCGTTGGTTCACTCCCAAAATGGCGGCAATGGCCGGAGCTGCCGGAGCTGTGCTGATCAGAAGCCAGGAGCCAGGTGCTTCCTCCTGGTCTCCCATGCGGGTACAGGGCCCCAAACACTTGGGCCATCCTCCACTGCCTTCCTGGGCCACAGCAGAGGGCTGGACTGGAAGACAAGCAACCAGGACTAGAATTGGCGCCCATATGGGATGCCCGCGCCACAGGCGGAGGATTAACCTAGTGCGCCAGGGTGACGGCCCCATGTGCTAATCCTTTTAATTAAGCCTTTTTTGTGTTTTTGTAGCTGACCTAGGGAACAAGAGTTTTATGCATCTTGGGAAGATTTCTCATGTTTTTTATTGTATTGATTGCTTCAGAGCAATGTGTCAAAGGAGTTAACATGATCTGTCTATTTTAAAATACTTCAGTGATTATCTTAACTGATTATATCTATTCCATAGCTTTGCCTCCATCGGGTTAAATATTACTTTATTTTGATCAAATGGCTTAAACCTCTGACAATTTGTTAAAGCTCTTTTTTTTTTTTTTTAAATATTTATGTATTTGAATGGCAGCATTACAAAGAGAAGACAGAAAGAGGTTTCACATCTGCTGGTTCTCCCCAAATGGCCACGATGCTGGGGCTGGGCCAGATTGAAGGCAGGGGCCTGGAGCTTCAACCAAGTCTCCCACGAGGGTGCAGAGGCCCAGGCATTTGGGCCATCTTCCACTGCTTTCCCAGGCACATTAGCAAGAAGCTGGGTTGGAAGTGGAGCAGCCGGGACATGAACCAGCAGCCTATGGGATGCTGGCGTTGCAGGTAGTAGCTTAACCTGCTACACCGTAACTCCTGATGAAGCTCCTGGCCCCTGGCTACTGCCTGCCCCAACTAAGGGAGTTGTGGCCATTTGGGGAGTGAACCAATGGACAGAATTTCTCTCTTTTTCTGTCTCTCTGCCTTTCAAATAAATAAAATAAATCTTTAAAAAAATAAATAAATTTCCATGACTCTTTCTGCCCCACTGATTGGACACAGTTTCAATCCTTTAAACTTGTCAATCAAAGAATAAGACACTCTCTTTGGCACCATTTTGTGTGATAAAAGAGCCCTCACTTGAAAGCTACTTGGAGTCCCCAACCCCAACTGGGTCCATCAGGAGGCTCTCTGCTTTCAATAAAACTTCTGCTTTGTTCACCATCATTGTCTTCTTCGGGGTAGGACAAGAACCAGCATTGATTCTCTCCCCTGTGGCAGACAGTATGAACCAGGGCACCAATTTCATTTCTCAATTGTTTCTATGGTAAGATGTAATCTAAATTTCAAATAATAAAAGTACAAGTTAACTTTTAGGAAGTACTGTATTTCTAAAATGAAGGCAGTCTCTACTTTGCAATAAAGTCAAAACTCCACTAAATAAATACTACCATCTGAGATTTCCAAGTAATAATTCATTCATTTTGTCTAAAGCATCTTGAAAGTCTTTTACAGTTCTACATTTATGAAAGAATACATTGCTTTCTGTTGTAGGTTCAATGAAGCCAAGGACCATGTCTTTCTAGCTCAGCATCATTTCTCTACAACATAGTAGCCCCTTGGTATTTTGACTTTGAGATTATCCTTAGCCACTTACCAAAGGAAAGTCAGCACATCTGAGATCTTCAGTTTTCAGTGTCATTCTCTGGCACAGTAAACAGTAGTGAGATTGTCTAAGTAGTCATTAAAATAGTCAAATAAATAAAAATCCTATCTGTTCCAAAAAGGGCTCAACTTTTTCCTCTTTCTCAATGTCAATTCTACTCACCATTTATTATTTTCTCATATCCCTTTGTCCCTAATAGCTCTTGCTGTCTTAGTAAAAATGCATTCTTCTCAGAGCTAAAGTTATTATCTGGTTCTAAATTATATCTTTTACTTGAACTCACAGAAACCACTGGGACATGAGAAACTTCACTGATGAGTTTAGTTTCCAGATACGGTTTCAGTGGTAAGCAAGAAAAGAACAAGTAAACCAGAATTAATTTTAACCCAGCACATAAAAGATCCATCCCTTTCCATGAGTTATAAAAGTACTGTCAGGGGCCATCGTGTGACACAGCAGGTTGAGTTGCTGACTGTAGTATCAGCATGCCATATGAGCACTAGTTTGAATCCACGCTGCTACACTTCTAATTCAGCTCCCTGATACTGTGCCTGGGGAAGCAGTGGAAGATGGTTCAAGTACTTGGGCCCCTGCCACCTATGTGGGAGACCCAGATGGAGTTGGAGGCTCCTGGCTTTGGCTTGGCCTTGCCCCAGATTTTGTGGCCATTTTGCTAGTGAACCAGCAGTTGGAAGATCTTTCTCCTCTGTTTCTCCATCTCTGTAACTTTGCCTTTCAAATAAACTCTTAAAATAAGGAAACAAAAACAAACCTGTCAGAACTACGTGGTATCAGTCTCACTTTTCAATGAAAAATTCAAGATAAAGAGAGGGAGGTAATTACAGCAGGATCTGGAGACAGCATCCCATATGGGCGCCAGTGCAAGTCTGGCTGCTCCACTTCTAATCTAGCTCCCCACTAATGCTCCTGGGAAAGCAGCAGAGGATGGCCCAAGTCCTGGGACCCCGCACTCATGTGGGAGACCCGCAATAAGCTCCTGGCTCCTGGCTTAGGATAGGTTTAGCTCTGGCTGTTGAAGCCATTTGGGGAGTGAACCAACAGATGGAAGACCTCTTTCTGTCTCTACCTCTCTATGTAACTCTTTCAAATAAATAATAAAATAAATCTTAAAACAAAACAAAACAAAACAAATTTAAGATCTGAATTTATGTCTCAATCCCACACTTTTCCCGACATATCCCATAACTTTCTAGGGAAGAAGTAGAGAACCACATCTTAATTTTTCAAAACTCTGTGATCTCACAACATTTTTCCTCAGTATATTCTAGTCACACAGAAGGAGCTTTCTTTACATTTCTACTCATTTAAAGAGAAATTGCGTTCAAACGCAGTTTTATTGAAAGAGCACAGTTGCTCAGAACTGGGTGTAGCATCAGTGTTTCTTCAACAGCCTCACTTATGAACTGCAAGCTATATAGATTAGGAATTGGTTCTTCTGATGCAGGCCATTTTTGAAGAGCTTACTTTCTAAGTAACAAAGCTCCATATAAATCTGGTACTATTCTTCTGAATGTATCTGGTCTGTGATTTATTCTCTTAAAAGATTTGTAAGGACTGCTCTATTTAAAAAACTGTAAAACCCTACTAGGTTACTTCTTGACTTAGGTGGGTATATCACTGCTAGCCGAGAAAACATCCATAGCTAAATCAGGTAGAATGAAAGCAGAATCCTGATCCTTGGTCTCCCTAAAACTGGGTTATTACTTTCAGAAACATAAAGGTGACTTTGTAGCACACAATCTCCACAGCATTCAAAAATTCAAGTCATGATTCAACACAGAAGACGTAGCTGCTCCGGGCAATCACTGCGCGCCTGTAATATGAACACTGCTAATTTACATTGGCACATACGAGTTCGGGATGGTTTGGAAGGCCACATTTCTTGCATGGTTCATCATCATCTGCTAGGACGGCTTCTTCACTTTCCTTTTCTTCTTCCTCTTCTGAAGCTGCAGATGATTTTTCACTGTCAGATCCTTCACTTTCATCATTGCTGGAATATTTCCACCTGCCACGTGTTCGAGAACCAGTCCATCGAACTTTGCCTTTGGGTTTTACCTTTGTGTAAAATAAAATGTTGGGATAATTTGATGTAACAAATTTTAGAAATACAAAACTTCTGGTACATGTCCATTGTGGGATATTTAGTCAATATACAAAGAAAAAATGTAAATTACTATATCCTTATCATCAGATATACCAGCTATTAAATTTTGGTGTATTATTTCAAGTTTTTCTGTATTTTTGGGTTTTAGAAATGTAATTATAATGACCATTATGTCTTTTCCCTAGTCTGTATAATATGCCACCACACAAGTGTAATTTATCTAACCCCCATTAGACATTTAGGTAGGTGTTTCCCATTTTTTCACTTCTATGAACAATATATCTTCACAAGATTTTACACATGTTTATGGTTAGGATAAATTCCTTGAAAAGGATTCTGGGTTAAGGGCCATGCACATTCTAAAGCCCGTATAATGGAAAGATGACTATATACGCACTGTATTATGCAAAATTTAAATTCCATGTTAAAGCTAAATTTTCAAAGGTCAGACCTTTTACATATAAAAACCCTGAGAAACTTTAAAAAATAGGTTCACAATTTTGTTAAAAGTTATTACTTGACTGTACTATCTTTTAACAACTGCTTATTTCTGTTCATCCCTACATTATAGGACTCCAGTAAAGAATAAAAATATTCTAACAGCAGAAATAAGGAAACTTTTTTCTAAAAGTAAAGAATTAAAAGTTCAGTATTTCAGGGAATAAAGAATTACTTATTATGAATAGCTTAATTATTTAAATAAACTAAAAACAAAAGTAATGCTTTTAATTATTCTCCTATAGACTAATCAACAACTTGTAAAAGATTCTGCTTAGAATAAGAGCGCCAGATAGATTTCTTGCTTCTAAAACTAACAACTGAAATAGGTACTCTCATACAATGGTAATGAGATGGCACATTAATAGGACATTTTTGGAAGGCAATGTAGCAGTAACCCTCAGCATTTAAAGTACACATGCCCCTTGACCCAGTGATTCCAATTCCAGGAGTCTATTCTAAAGAAATACTCACTAAGTCCAAAAGGATCTTCAATGCAGCACTGCCTGTAATAGTGAGAAATTGGAAACAACCTAAATGTCAATCAGTGAGGGAGTAGTAAATAAACTGAGGCACAGCCACACTATGGAGTACTATGTAGTGGTTAATAAACAAAGTGTGGACTGTGTCCTGACATGAAGAGTTCAGAGACACGCTGCTAAGGGAAAAGCTCACAGAAAAATGAGCACACTTGATCCAGTTTATTTTTTTAAATGAGTGGGCAAATATTCATGACCATACACTAGAATGCATATAGAACGGAATGGAAAGATATGGACCCCCAAATGTTAGTAATGCTTGTGGGGAATTTCTATTTTATACTCTTTGGCTGTTAATTTGACTGGCTTACAAAAAGAATATTTTCCTATTCTATTTATATTAGAAAGGAAAGCTTAAAAGATTATAGAGTCTGCAACTTTATATGTGCAGATAACAACAGAGAAAAATATCTCAGAGAAAGATACATTTTTAGTTGTCTTTGAATGACTGTATTTCAGCTAAAGAGAATGACTTAATAAAACTTTAAATCCAAAAGTTTCTGATAAAACTTAAGTGTCACAGTAGAATGAATTTTACCTTGCTTATTTTAGAATTTGTATCTTTCTCCACTTTTTTCAAACTTTCTTTTTTTTCTGTTTTTTGCGAAGCTGCTGACTCTTCTTCCACTTCATCTTCTCCTTCCCCCTTTTTTTTATCAGCTTTCTGGTCTCTGATCTCAGCCACTTTTGCTGTGGGCCTAGATATTCTTGGAGACCTCCTTAACGTACGGCCCATATTTGCTTTCTCTTCTTCTTTTTCTGTCTTCTCTTGCTTGTGTTCTAGTTCTAGAATTTTGGGAGGAGAATCTGTCTTCTTTTTCCGACTTGATATCCTAATTGTTAACTTGATGCCCTCTTTTTGCCTTTCAGAAGTTATCTCTGTATTTTCTGTGGTAGCAGTTTCTTCGTCAGGAATCAGCTTATACTTAAATTTGCTTTTTTGCACAGAACCCTTTGTTTCAGAAGGCTCCTCTATGCCAGAGGGCTGGGCATTGCTGGGATTATCCATTTCTACCTTCATGGACTCAGAGTCCTCTTTCTGGATATCTGGATCTGTTTTTTCCAGGGAGTGACCAACATGACTTGTACTCTTATTTTCAACGCCTTCATTTTCTGAGGCCAGTTTTTCATAGTGGGAAGTCATTGTAGGCGGCTGAGAAAATTCAGCTGTCCCAGGAGCACCTAGCTTTTCTGATTCAAGAGCACTCCTTGGAACTTCTTCTGGTATTGGACTCAACCTTTGCGGATCCTTATCATGAAGAATCTTTTTGGACTTCTCTGGCTTTTCAAGACATTCTAGGACTGGTAGACGCTTATCCTTCTTACCTTTGGGAGACCTGTCCTCAATTTTCATGGTGCAGGTGTCAGTGGTAGATAAAGCAGCTTTTAAAGAGAGATCCTTTGCCATCTCAGAAGACTCAAGAGAGGTTTCCATTTCTACAAGATCAGGTTCTTCTATCTGCCCTTTTAGATTCTGGGTCTCTGGGGCTGACACTGAGCTACCTGTCTCTTTCCCTGCAGGGACCACTTCTCTCTCATGCTCACCTGTTTTCATATTTGTTATGACAGAATTCAGGGCCTCTGCTCCATTTCCCTCCACGATGACACTTCTGTCCTTACAGGGGCTATTGTATGCATCTTCTTTTGCTTCGTAAAACTTTGTCTCGATTGGTTCAGTCTTAAAATTTGGAGTTACCTTGTCATCACTAACTTCTCCATTTACCATCTGCTTCCCTTCGTGGCTCAGAGCAGTGATTGTAGAAACCCTTTTACAAGTCTCCTCCTCTTGTTTGATTTCATCTTTCAAAAACTCTTTTGTTGGAGTAACAGACTTACACAAAGGTCCTTTCACTGGACTGTCAAAATCATCGCTCAGTTTAATTTCTCTCTTTTTTAGTGGTATCTTTGCCTGCTGGTCATTTTTAAGTTTTTCTGTTTCCTCAGTAGATTTCTCCGTGATGTCTTGAGAAGTCTTAACGCTGCCACTGAACTCCAGTCTCTCCGGCTCCTGCACAAGCCTGTCCGTGTTACCTTTGGGATCTCTAGGATCTGCTCTACATTCCTTTATTTCCACTTTAATGGGTTTGACGTTTTCCTTGAAAGAATCACTTTCTTCTTTGATAATCTTTTTTTCCTCAATTTCTGGCAAAGATTTTTCTAGCTTGACGATGACTGGCAGCTTCACAAGTTCCTTTTCCTCCTCCTTTTCTACTTTCACAGTGGTGCCCTCTACAGCGCTGGCCGCAGAATGGTTTTCTGCATCTACTGGCTGCTCTTTGCCTTTCATCTTTTCATCATCCTTCTGCTCCTCTACAAATCAAAACAGTTTAATTAGATAAACAGAAGCTTCCAAGGATATACAATATAAAAGGCTTCCTGTACATTTTCATTCACAGTTTCTCTCCTAAAACAGGTAGCTTTTGTCATTGGCTATTTGATGATAAACAATCTGACAATCAAAAAAAAAAAAAATTCTCAACCACAACTTGTAGATATCAAAAAAACTAGAAAGACTCATGTTTCTGCTTTTTACTTTTAGCTATGGAGTTCTCAGTGGAATGCAATGAGATATCTGCACAACTCAAATAATCTATTCACACTCAAAAGATGGCTCAAAAATACAAAACTGAAAATAGTACATGCAACATTTTTAAAATATCATATTTGTTTGATATTCTTGATGGCAAACCACTGACACGTCATTTCACTAAGATAACGTCAGCATGTAAGTGGGAAAATGAAAACCAGAGAAAAGGAAAAAAAAAATAAAATAAAAAGACCTAACCCTACTATCCAGAGGCAATCACTAGTAACATTTTAGGTTATTTCCTTCACATAGTTGGGATCAATTCTTACCTTCAAACATTAACACTTTTACAATACTAAACCCTATACTTCTATACATTCTATAATGTGGTTATGCAACAAATTACTTTATCATCTGACATTGCTCAACATTTCAGAGTTAATACTTTATAAAGAAACTACTAAGGCTAATCTGTCAATTCCCCTTTTGCCTTTTTGGGTTTAAATTTTTCAATCTTTTTTTTTTTTTTTTTTGAGAGGTAGAGTTAAACAGAAAGAGAGAAACAGTGATAAAGACCTTCCATCTGTTGGTTCTCTCCTCAAATGACCACAATGGCCAGAGCTGGGACTATCCAAAGCCAGGAGCCACGTAATTCTTCCAGGTCTCCCACGTGGGTGCAGGGTCCCAAGCAACTGGGCCACCCTCTACTGCCTTCCCAGAAGCATTAATAGCAGAGAGCTGGATCAGTAAGAGGACCAGCCAGGACTTGAACTGGTATCCTTATAGGTTGCCAGTGCTGCAGGCAAAAGCTTAGCCTACTACAACCACAGTGCTGGCTTCTAAATTTTCAACTTTTATGGAACAGACTGAAGCCTAACAAAACTAATCTTAGGTGAATCATATCAGCTCTGAAAAGGGCTACACAGAGTGCACAGATGCCCTAATCTGGTGCCCAAAGAATGTGAGCACAGTGTTTTCAGAATTGATTGACTAGTAATTTTAGCACATTCTTCATCACTTTGCCTCACCATCACAACTAAGAAACTCTAATTCTAAAAAGTTTTACCAAGAGAGCAACTTCTTTAAAAATTATGAACAGATCATTGTTGGTCAACCAGAGAAACTACATAGGAGATGAAGTAGGGTATGTTATTTAAAAATGAGAATGTAATATTTAAAATGAGTATTTTCATACAAACCTAATTTTTTAAAATGTCAGATCAGAGGTGATTTGGTTGGAACCAGGTTAAGATGCTCATGTTCTTTAATAGAGTGCCTCCTGACTCCAGGTTCCTGCTAATACAGATTCTAGGATGCACAAGTGATAGCTCAAATGACTGGGTTCCTGTCACTCACATGGGAGACTGGGGTTCCTATCTCCCAGCTCAGGCCACTGGTGCCATTTGGGGAGTGAACCAGCCAATGAAAGATCTCTTTCTCCGCTTTCCCTCTCCAGGTTCCTGCTAATGCAGACCTAGGTGGCAGTGAAGATGGTTGAAGTAACTGGGTTCTTGCTACCCATGTGAGAGTGCAGACTGAATTCCTGGCTATTGGCTTTGGTTCCAGCTACTGTGGGCATTCAGAGAGGAAATCAGCGAGTGGGAGCTTTCTCCCTCTCAAATAAATAAATGTAAGTTAAAAATAAATTAAAATAAAAACAGAACTACCATGTGGCCCAGTGATCCCACTATTTGGGTCTTTACCCAAAGGAAATAAAATCAGCTTGTTGAAGAGCTATCTGCACATTACATTCACTGTAGGATTAACCACATCCATTGATGCATGAATGGATAAAGAAAGCAGTGCACACACACACACACACATAATGAAATACTACTCAGCTTTAATATCTTTAGTGTATCCATTCTATTTTTTATTTATCATTAAATTAATTACTTGAGAGGCAGAGAGACAAAGGGCTCTTATCCCTGGTTCATTCCCAAATGCCTGCAATGGCCAGTACTAGGTGGGGTTGAGGCTGGGGAGTGAGGAACTCCATTACTTGAGCCACCACCGCTGCCTCCTAGGGTCTACATCAGCCAAAAGTGAAGTCTGGGGCAGGAACAGGTATTAAACCCAGGCACTCCCAAATGGGACACAGGCATCACAAGGACAAAATCTGTCCCTGAGCCTTTAAAAAGAAAATTCTATCATTTTGATGAGTCAAACTGACAGAAGCTTTGAGGAGAATGATGGTTACCTGTGGCTAAGGACGTGGTGGGGCTTGGGAGAAGCTGGTCAACAGATACGTTTCGGTAAGGAGGAATGAGTTCAAGATATACTGTACAACATGGTGGCTATATTGAAAGCTGCTAGAAGAGTAGACTTTGAATGTTCTTACAGTGAAACAGTAAGTATGTGAGGTAATATATATACTGATCAGCTTTATTTAGCTATTCCACACACAAAACATCATGTTGTAGACTATAAATATATACAATATTTGGTCAACTAAAAACAAGGACATGAATTTTTAAACCCTGCAATTTGACACCCTGGGCTCTCCTGATCACAGTGAGACTCCTGGAACTTCTGATTGCTGAATTCTTATGAGATACTGGGTTCCATAGAACATGAGGCTTTTAAGACACTGTATTTCTGTATCTACTCAAAGTGGATCCCATCTACTTGCTCTGGGATAAGTCAGTTCTTAGATAGCAATATGAACCACTGCACGAATGACTAAAGGGACTACTACTCAGCACTGCATGTGGATGGCAAGCTGTGAACCCTATCCCAGAATGATCTTGGACTGATACCAAGTGTGGCCTGTAGTATTCTTATGAATCTATTACTTAAGAGGAATCTAAGAAGATTCCTGATGCATACAGGAGAACATGAAATCACATTGTACACAGAAATACTCTATTGTGCAAACTATTCATTAGCTAAAACTTTGATTCATTTAAGGTCAAGCTGTGAGCTTATCCAGTTCACAAGCTGAGTTTCCGCACTATGCCATATTCTACTTTCACTGTTTTTATGCAAAAAATAGCCCAGATAATGATACAGTAAAGTGACCGAAGTTCTTTATCTTTTTCTTTTAATTAATTTATTTATTTGAAAGTCATAGTTACACAGAGAGAGGAGAGGCAGAGAAAGAGAGAGCTAGTCCATCGATGGTTTGCTCCCCAGACAGGTGCAACAGCTGGAGCTGCACCAATCCAAAGCCAGGAGTCAGGAGCTTCTTCTGGGTCTCCCACATGGGTACAGGGGCCCAAGGACTTGGGTCATCTTCTAGTGCTTTCCCAGGTCATAGCGGATAGCTGGGTCAGAAGTGGAGCAGCTGGGATTCGAACTGGTGCCCATACAGGATGCTGGCACTGCAGGTAGTGGCCTTACCTGCTGTGCCACAGTGTCAGCCCTGTGAAGTTGTTTTATGTTTAAAAATCTCATGTTTTGGGCAGGCATTGTGGCATATCCCATGTTGGAGTGTCATTTTGAGTTTCATTTATTCTGCTTCCAATCCAGCTTCCTGTTAACATGCCTGGGAAGGCAGCGGAAGATGGCCTTAGTACTTGGGATCCTGCCACCCATGTGGGGGACTTGGATGGAGATTATGGCTCTTGACTTAAGCTCGGCCCAGCCTATTGTGGCCATCTGGGGAATGAACCAGCAGATGGAAGCTCTTTTTTCTGTTGCTCTGCCTTTCAAATAAACAAATGTCAAGAAAAAAGTCATTTCTTTCCAAAACACCGTCATTTTGAATTTAGGCTCCATTGTCAGGAATTATGTTCACAATGACCAAAAGAAGAATACATGTAGATTACATTTTCTAAATTTGAGCCATCTACATTTATTTTGAAAAATTTTCCTCTTCAACAGATTAAAAAAGCCATTTCCTGAAGATGGGCTCATTAAAGAATCACATCCACATTATTATTATTTTTTTTTTTTGACAGGCAGAGTGGACAGTGAGAGAGAGAGAAAGGTCTTCCTTTACTGTTGGGTCACCCCCCAATGGCCGCTGTAGCTGGCGCGCTGCGGCCGGCGCACCGCGCTGATCTGAAGGCAGGAGCCAGGTGTTTCTCCTGGTCTCCCATGCGAGTGCAGGGCCCAAGCACTTGGGCCATCCTCCACTGCACTCCCGGGCCACAGCAGAGAGCTGGACTAGAAGAGGAGCAACCAGGACAGAATCTGGCACCCTAACCAGGGCTAGAACCCAGGGTGCTGACGCTGCAGGCGGAGGATTAGCCTATTGAGCTGTGGCGCTGGCCCCACATCCACATTATCTACAGTCATATTAAGATTCTCATCAGTGTTACAAATACAGCTAGGTTGGGACACTACATTCTGTACCAGAGTGCCTCAGACTGAGTCCCACCTGTGCTTGAATCCAGCTTCCCAGTGCTAGTTTGAGTTCTAACTACTCTGCTTCCTACCCAGCTTCCTTTAAATGTGCCTAGGAAGGCAGCAAATGATAGTCCAAGTACTTGGGTTCCTGCCACCCACAAGGGAGACCCAGATGGACTTTACCTGGCCCAGCCCTGGCTACTGCAGGCATTTGGGGAGTGAATCAGCAGATGGAACATCTCACTCTGTTTCTGTTACTCTGCCTTTCAAAAATTAAAAGAAGTAAAGATATTAACTACGATAGAAAATATAAAAACTGACTTAACATCTCCTGTGTGTTTCCAGTAATTCATTCACTACCCATAAGAGTATTTCCAATTACGCTGACATGTTGAAATGTTCATTCTAGTTTCATACAAATAATTTTTTACTGTCTACAAACTCCACATAAAAGAAAGATATAGATAAGCATGCACTATTTTTCTCTTTGGAATAAATAAGCTACATACCATAGCATTAAAAACAAAATTTAAGATTTCAGTACTCCCTGACCCCTCTCAATTTCTTCATTGGAACTTTTTCCATTACCTGTCACAGTTCTCAGTATGGACTGTTTTACAATATATGTTATGGACTAATTGTGTCTCTTCTCCCCAGATTTATAAGTTGAAGCCCTAACCTCCAATGTACCTATAAGCAGAGGCCAGGAGAGGTAATCTGGGAAGGAATGATGGTTAAATGAGGTCAGAAAGATTGGGCCACAAGATGACTGACACGGTGCTCTCATATATAATTAGTGCAAGAGCCACCAGATCACTTTGTCTCTGTACAAAGAAACAGAGGATACAGTGATAAAGTGATCATCTGCAAGCCAGAGTCCTCATCAGAAACCGAATCTGCTACTTCAAGCTCCAGAACTGTGAGAAAATTTCCACTGTTTAAATCACCCAGTCCATGGCACTTAGTTATGGCAGTCCAAGCAGACTCACACTGTAAAGTGTACTTTGCCATGTTGAATTTAAACTTTATATCAGATACCATGCTTATAATGAGCAAAGGCAGATCATCTGTGGTTATTTTACTTACAATCATAGTCTATCTTTCTGCAAACAATCACCATCTCTCTTCTATTTATACTGACATATGGAATTTTCAATCTAACTTTGATTATTTAATATTGATAAAGAGGTGAGAACAAATATTTTACTTTCACATTAACTATGCTACAAGAAAAACAAAATTTAAGAGTAAACACTAAGTCCAATTTTTGGAGGGTAAAAAAAAAAAAAAAAGAAATATGGTGAACTACAGACTGTGAATCCCATCTTAGAGGGAGCAACTATTACTTGGCCAAAGCACAGTTCTGATGGTCTGTAGCTGTCAACTCTTCAAATTTTCAATTTTTGGGGGCTGGCGCTGTGGCATAGTAGGCTAGATCTCCACCTGAGGTACTGGCATCCCATCTGGTTGCCAGGACACTGGCTGCTTCTCTTCCAATCCTGCTTATGGCCTGGGAAAGCAGTGGAAGATGGCCCAAGTGCTGGGGTCCCTTTACCTGTGTGGGAGACCTAGAAGAAGATCCTGGCTCTTGGCTTCAGATAGACTCAGCTCTGGCTGTTGCTGCCATTTGGGGAGTGAACCAGCAAATGGAAAACCTTCCTCTCTCTGTAACTCTACTTCTCAAATAAATAATTAAAAAAAAATTTCAATTTTGGATGTGACAGCAACTCAAATTCTTAAAAAGTACACTTATGAAAACCTGTATTCCCTCAATGCTGCATTATACATATAGCCAAAAAGTGAAGACAACTGAAATGTCCATCAAGTGATGGATACCAAACGTGGTATATTCACAGAGAGGAATACTGCTCATCCATAAAAAGGAGTATGTATTGACATATGCTACAAAACAAAGAAACTTTGAAAACATTAATGCAAGTCAATGAAAGCAGACACAAAAGGCCACATATTGTATTATTCTATTTACATTAATAGTCCAAAAGACACAAATACATGGAGATGGAAAGATTAACGGTTTCCAGGGGATGAGAGTGGGGAGAAATGGCAACTGAGTGTCAAATGGATACAAAATTTCTTTGTAGGCTGATGAAATTAGATTTAGAACTGGAATTAGACAGTGGTTATGGTGGCACAACAGAGTAAATCATGAAAACCACTGAATTACATACTTCAAAATAGTAACTTTTATCTTAGCCTCTTTAAAGCTGCACTATATAAAGCAAGATAAACATTATTTTGGACCAACTTTAGCCTGTAAACTTCCAGCTGAGAATTCTATTCTATACTAGAGACTCTCAAATGATACTCCCTTATCTGTTTACATGTAGTCAGAAGTATATGACTGCAAGAAGTAACAAAAGAACAGTCTTTTTCCAATGCGTTAAACCACAACAAAAACAATGAAGATAAATTAAAGGTTAGTTGAGTTTCCCTTAACATTGCTTTCTTTCCCCAGCAAAGATTATTTTTAACTTTTGGTTCCTTCTAATTTAAAATATGGTATCGAATATTGAGTGAAATAAATTTCAAGGTGTTCACTAAGCCCAATAGCTTTCAGTTCTACACATACTAGACCACACTAAATGACACCTAACATTAACTTGAACATCTACCACAATCTGAAATTACAACTCAACAAGTATATAAAAGTTTTAAGTTTTGTGTTGTGATTGATCCTAATATAAATGGGATGAAAGTAAAAACTCCCAGAAAATCTCGGAAAAAGCCTAAAGAAGGTGGGATTTCAGATGGCTTTTGAGGTATAATCAAATTTTACACTGGTTGCTGGTGTTGTCACATCGCAGGTTATGGTGAAGTTTGCAACCAACGCCAAGCTTCCCATGTCCAAATGCAGTTTCAAGACCCAGCGGCTCTGCTTCTGACCCAGCTCCTAGCTAGTGCCCAGGGAAGGCAGAGGAAGATGGCTCAAGTGCCTGGGTCCCTGCCAGCCACATGGGAGACCTGGATAAAGTTTCAGGCTCATGGCTTGGGCCTGGCCCAGCCCTGACTGTTGTGGTTATTTGGGGAGTGAACCAGCAGATAGAACTCTCTTCTCTTCACTGTGTGTGTGTATTTGTATGTGTGTGTGTGAGAGAGAGAGAGAGAGAGAAAGAGAAAGAGAGAGAGATACTGCTTTTCAATAAATATATCTTTAAATTTTTATACCAAGGATGGGATGGG